>NC_090183.1:36540590-36863090 GCF_024679245.1 Pseudorasbora parva | reverse complement strand
GGCTTTTGATAACTACATGATGACTTTTAACTCTCACTGAGTTATTGTATATTGAAGAGTTGGAACTTGGACTGATGATAAATAATAAATCAATTCACTGCTCTACTCAAAATGTATCTCACACAGTTTGCATGCATTACAATGACAATCCATCTATCATTTCTGTTATCTCGGCTCCACTTTTGCCAACAATAACACATTTACAAACTTTGCATGCTATTGTTGATATCCTGCCAATAAACTTTCAGAGTGGTTTGTTTTGTCTTGTCTCGAGTGAGTCATAGTTAACATACATTTGCAACTTACAGTGCATCACCAGCCGGCCTACACAATCAATCAATTCATTAGTTCGAAATGAATGTTTAAACGGTGTCTAAATTCCTTTTGCGTTACACTTTTTATTCTGCTCTTTTGTGTTTCTTACCCTTCTTTGAACTTGGAATCTAAATCCCATAAACATGAAAGAACATAAATATACAGCAGACAAAGAGGAAGAGATGTCTAAATGATCTTTTTCTCTGGAAAAAGTTATGTTCCCAAGGCCCTGGCTCATATAAAATGACACATCCCATTAGAAGACTGGCCGAGCAGAATGTGTTATCTCCATTTTCAATAAAATAAAATAAATGCTAGCCTAAAAAACCTCTCAAGCTTAATGAAGACAAGTAAACAGTGCTAAAGAAAGAGCAAAGAAACTACAATGATAACAGAAACACAAATTAGAAAGACTTCAAGAATTAGAAATAAGAACAACACTACACAAAATGTATAAAGTAGCCAAATGTCATTTTAAAAAACACTGCCCTATAACCCTAGGCGTCATTTTTCGACTAGCATGGTACTCCATTAATTTCAATCAGAAACCTTTGGCATCATGGACAGACATGTTGGGCATGGGAACGTTATTGTCATGATGAAATTATATTGGATTATGATTTTGCTATTATGAAATGTTTGCGTGTGATTCTCAATTTAATCAGGCAGCATAATATTGTATTTACATTTATTTTATTTACGCTATTTATACAAATTGTAACACTTTTTTATAGTCTATGGTTGTAACCCAACCCATCCCTAAACCTACCCATTTGTGTATCATATGATATAAAACACAGGATATAACAGGCAGCTACGACTGCATGCACAATTTATTTAAAAAGTACAAATATTCCAGGTGTTCCGAGGCCAAACAATTGATTGTGTGAAGGAAAACCCCAAAAGCGATCAGCGTCTTCATCACGTTACATCAGATTTTATAGTGAAATTGCATTGGCTCTCGTGTCTTGTGACCAATTGCTTTATAATGTCAGCTTTAATTGTAAAATTCTCTGTTCTTTTTACATGAAGATATCGTATAACTTCAGAAGACTTGGAATGTAATGTGAGTTAATGCTTTTACACTGTTTTGGTAAGTTTTGACAATACGGGTGACAGTACTTTAATTTGCCTGTTGTGTTTTATGTTGCAAGAAGTGGGTAGGAGTTGGGCTAGTTGCTCCAAAATATATAAGTTGCCTATAAATATTCATAAAATCATGTCTGCTTTTACAAAAGCAAACAATTTAATGCATCTTTATCTGACACTTTGGGCAAACAACTGAAATGAATGGAGTAGACTACCCTGCGCGTCTTCACTTGACCACGCTTCAAATTGGTTGAAACTAAATATTCATTTATTCTTATCAAAGTTTTTGTTGTTGTTGTAAAAACAGTGCAGCTCTCGTCGTGGTGCTCACATGAACAGCATCAGCTCTTGTAGATCTCGAGAGCGCTGCACTGTTTACAACGTTAACGGTGTAGGAGACAGACTATTAGACAGACGTTATTTTTGTTTGTTTGTGAGCACAAAAGTGTTCTCATTGCTTCATAAAATTAAGGTTGAACCAGTGGAGTCACATGGACTATTTTAACAATGTTTTATACCTTTCTGGGCCTTGAAAGTTACAAATTAAATAGCTGTCTACGGAGGGGTAAGAGAGCTCTCAGATTTCATAAAAAAATTAATTTGTGTTCCGAAGATGAACAAAGCTCTTACGGGTTTGAAACTATATACGGGTGAGTAATTCATGAGAGAATTTTCCTTTTTGGTTGAACTAACCCTTTAAAACACATACTGACTGATCAGCACAGTGAGAGTAACCACGATACAGCTGATAGTCCAAAATCTCTACCGGCTGACAAATGTCTACTGGTTAATCATGTCTACCGGTATTGCCCACTCCCTACATGTGATATTTATGAAATAGTTTTTGTACAGTCCCAGCGATCACACAAGTGAAAATAGTGTATATATGTATATATCTGTCCATCACGTACAGCTATAATTTTACTGTCTTTGGATTTCACAATTTGATGTATTTTTTTTTTTTTTTGAAAAAAAGGTTTTATAATGATAGTACATTATGCATTCCTGATGGCAATTTTCCTTAAGGGTTTTCCATTAGCACACTAACTGCCAGCAGTTCATTTATCCCAATAAAGTAAAAATGAGAGGCAATAAGAAAGTGAAAGAAATTATCATAACATTTCCTGTTCTGACATAAACACTAACAATTAATTTTAATTACAGCGAATGTGCTCATTTGCTTGCTTAACATCACAGAGAAAAAGCCAAATTAGAGAAACTTTCTCAAAATTTTCTTTTCAGGTCCTCTTGTAGCAGTTGTACACAACCCATGTTGATTTAAACCAGGCCATTTTATTATAGCTGATGGATTATTGATGAAAAAAATAGCATGAAATAATTATAGTTAATGTACATTGAACCCAGATCCCGAAGTGTATCTATAAATGACTTAAATCATGTGTATTTGTTCAGATTTATTGAGTCGAAAGTTCTGTTTGTGTGGCTGCCAATGCATGTGGAGTTTACATGAACCACAACTTATTTTTGCCCCTGATCTATTGCTGTCTGTGTTTCCATTACGGTCTAAAGTACCATGGAAATTAGTCTGGCGACATGCCACTGTGTGCAGCTTTACCGTTCCCACTGGATTTCGTCCTCCTCATTTAAGCTTAATAAAACCCGAACCTCTTCGTCATTCCATCAGTCCATTGTGCAACCTCCAACAGCACCAATGCGAGAGGATCCTGCAGCTCTAACTCCGGCTTTTGTCCCCTTTGCTCCTTCTCAGCCCGTCGACCTGACAGCTGCGCCTGGGCTGGTCCCCCTTTTGGCTCCACCAGAGACCCTCGGCCTTCCGGCTTCACCGGGTTCCCTCATCACATCTGCTCCCTATAGTCACTATACTTCCGAGACTTACGGGTGGGCCGCTGCACCACGTCCCTCCACTCCTACGGCTGCAGTGTGTTCCTCCTTCACTTTGGCCTCTGTCTTCCATCACACCGGCTCCACCTCAGCTCTCGGGTACTCTGGCTCCACCTCCGATGCTTGTCAGTGCAGCTTCGCCGAACCAGCAATGTTACTTGGTTCCACCAGCCCTCTGTCTGTGCCTATATCCATCGGCCTCGTCTCCTGTGGTCATCCCCCAGCCGTCTTCATCCACAGCTCCATCTTGGCTCCTACCTCCCTTGACCCTGCCGTGGGCTGTCGTCACTGCTGAGCTCTGGGTCTGCACCTTCTGACCACTCCTCCCGTCTTTAATCCCATGGATGCCCACACCATCTATTCCTCCGTGGAGCCTGCCTGCAGACCTCCTCCTCAACCTCCTCCTAAACTCTCACCTCTCTTCCTTCTGTATCTCCTTTACAGTGCGAGGTTATATTCACAGTTAAGTTTAGTTTGTTTAGTTATCATGGACTTTTAGTTTGCATTCATTCGTTTCTGTCTTCCTTTGTTCGTATTTTCCTGTTCCTTGTTTGTAACCTTGGTCACTGTGATTAGTTTGTTTCTGTCCAGTTGTGTTTGATTAATAACCTCGTTTGTATTTACTACTTAAGTTGTACTTTTCTTTCACTCTGTGTCCGGTCACCTCTGCATTAAAGAGATAGTTCACCTAAAAATGAAAATTCTGTCATAATTTACTCGCCCCCATGTTGTTCCAAACCTGTTTGAGTTTCTTTCTTCTGTCTAACACAAAAGAAGATATTTGGAAAAATGTTTTTAACCAAGCAGATAGAGCAGCCATTCACTACCAGTAGGGGGAAAATACTATAGTAGTAAATGGTTGCTCTATCTGCTTTGTTGCAAACATTCTTCCAAATATCTTCTTTTGTGTTCAGCAGAAGACAGAAACTCAAACAGGTTTGGAACAACTTGAGGGTGAGTAAATGACAGAATTATCATTTTTGGGTGAACTATCTCTTTAAGTGTGTTTTGCTGTTGCCTGTTTGCCTGCCTGTTGGAATGGTATTATTAAACTTTTGTGTTTTAAGAAATGTATTCTACGTCCTCGTCTGTGTTCCTGCATTCACCCGTGACAGAGACATTTAATTTAGCCAAAATAACTAGTCCTTATCATTCTACCCACAATAATAATAGCATAAAAAAACATTTGTTTTATTTGTTTCATTCAAATAATAAGACATTGGCTCTCTTCGCTGGCGTGATGCTCTGCAATCTAATCGATCTAGTCGAAATGCTTAAAGAAAGCTACTCAGAATTCAGAGTTGACAGAGAGCAGCCATCATATGATCACCCCTAGAATATAGGTGGAATATCTTGGTTTCATAACCTTAAGTGTTGATTCTGGGCCGAATTAAGCTGTCAAATCATCACACTCTATATTTCAGGTAGAGGAGAGGTAGGAATGGCAACTTAGGTTACCCATTCTGTCCTCTTTCTAATCTGTCCTAGAGCCAATCATGTCACCCAAAGCGTGACTGCGGGGCATTTCGAAAACTTGGTGGACAGCATTTTAAAGTGTTGGTTAGTCAAACAAATTCAGAATGATTGACTTTAATTTCTAATAAAATTGTAATTTTTTGTTTACATATAGACCACAAGACATAATAATAACATCCAGTTCAAAAGGTAACATATGCTTGATTCTTAATAATGAGCGTTACATGGACGATCAAACGTTGCAAACATTCACTGATGCTCAAGTCAACACAACATTGGGTAAACATTTGAACAGGATGATTGGATATTGTACTTGTCTTATTTAAAGATCCTAATTTGTATTACTGCGACACAAAATACTTAGATATTTTCCAAAGGCAAAGTAAGAACAATTATACCCCCCCCCCCCCCCCGTGCAAATGTTTACACCCCCCTACATTTTTATGCATTATGGAGCATCAGTAAATGTTTTCACTATGTATAATAGTTGTGCATGAGTCCCTCAGTGTGAAAATCTCAGTGGATCAGTGGATCTAAAAAATCATACACTGCTGGAAGGGGTTAAAATATGCAGAATTTGCTGAAAAACACACAAATGTGTAGTACATGGACAAACTGTGTCCAGAACCGGACCTGGGGGTAAGCAGATAAAGCATCAAATTTTCATTTTTGGGTGAACTATCCCTTTAAACCTGTTCTTCTAGCCATACTTGAATAATGCATTATACATTGTTGTGAGGCTATTCTTCCCTCTTGCCATGTGTTGGTCTTGAATGTCAGTTTTACGCTGTTTTGAAGGGTCTGTCTGAACATGTATCCACCCTACCAAGCCCTGCTGTCATAACACTTCATACTTCACAACCACAAGAGAGGAAACACTTTTATTTTTATAAAAGGATCGAGTGCACGGGAGGAAAACCTAAACATATACTGTATCATGGAAGATAACTGTTACCTATTCTTAGCCGTCAGAGAAACAGTCCATATACTAACCCCTGCATCATTCAAGATATTATTACAAACACATTACAAAGGTGAGTATATGCTCTGTATGCTCTGACAGTGTTATGTAATAGTTATCCTACTACACTAGCCTATATCATTTAATGATGTTGTAAACGTATAATAATATTCATAAATATACATCTAGGCCCCTGCATAGTTATTTACAGTGTAAAATACACCCGTTCAAGCAATAGTACAAAGGTGTGATGGTATCCACAAAAACATGGTTAATATTTTAACCACAAATGAACCATGGTATTTCTAGTAAAATTATGGTTATACAATAAAACAAAAACAAAAAACATGGCTGCTACACTTTTTACTATAAAACCATCGATAATTTTCGTAAGTGATTAATTTTCCTCACAATGTCTTTAACATTGGGAAGAGGGAGGCTGTATGGATTAAGAAGTTTAGGGCTAATAAATGAAGAGACTGAAAGGAGAGAGCGTGATAGTATTTTTCATGTTTACGTCTTGTTTATTAAGAGTCCCTCATGTGTAACAAATGGGATTTTGTTTATCTACACTCCATGCCTGATTGGCTGCCTATATTGTGTAGCATTATGACAAATTAATAACTGATTGGCGAGTATCTCGCTATTGCACTCAGAGAAAATCAAAATGCACTTTGAAAGACATCAGACTTACTGTGGGCTTAATGCGTCCATTTATTGGCTCAGTTTTGACCACATTTGGTGTCATATATAACCCATACAAAAATGTTCTGTATTTCAAAGACTACCCGTCGACTAGCACCCACAGCCCATCTTCTCCTGCCATCTAGTGGCTGGATTCTGTACTGCAAGTAGGAGTATCTTGCACTGATGCAAGCGCAGTCTAGTAAATAATGGATCTCACGAAATATCCAGGTTACAAGAACAACAAAAAACCTTGGCACTTACCAAAAGGGTCCCATTAGATCGCGTAACTTAATGCATTAACTTCCATTAACTAACAATAAAAATTACCTTTGTTACAGTACCGGGTATATTTAATAATCACTGTTAGCATTAGTTAGGCTAGTAAAAATACAACTGTTCATTGTTAGTTCATGTCACCTCAGGTCCATTCAATAATATTAACAGATGCAGCTTTTGAGTTTAATAATGTATTAGTAAAAATGTTGGAATTAACATTAGCTAAAAATAATAAACGCTTCATGTTAATTAGTTTAGTTTATTAATGTTAGCAAATGGAAGTATGGAATATATATATATATATATATATATATATATATATATATATATATATATATATATATATATATATATATATATATATATATATATATATATATAAAAATGGAATATATATATATACTAATATATATAAATGGAATATATACCAAAATAATTAGCATTATTATTATTATTATTTGCACAAAGAAAATTATCATTAATTTTGTGACATTAATGACACCTGTGTCAATTAAGCACACCTAATTAAGAATACAATTTGACTGAAAATATAAATTTTAACAAAATAGATTGTAATTGTTTATATACAATTGCAAGTATGCTAACCCTTTGCAGAAACTGAATCATTTGAACAAAATAAGAGGGATAATTATTTCGTGCTGTCCTGAATAAGATATTTTACATACAAAATGGGTACATATCCACAAGACAAAAAAAAAAAAAAAAAAAACAACATTGATTTTTCAAGTGTGTCGTTACCTGGATGATCCATGGCTGTTTTTTTCCTTTTGTGATGGTTGATAAGTCTCTTGTTTGTCCTGAGCGGTTAAACTGACCAACATTCTTCAGAACAATCCTCCAGGTCCTGGACATTCTTCAGTTTTCCAGCATCTTTTGCACATTTTGAACCCTTTCCAGCAGTGACTGTGAGATTTTGAGATCCATTTGACTCAAACACAACTATTAGAAAAGGTTCAAACATCGACTGATGCTCCAGAAGGAAACACGACTCATTAAGAGCTGAGGGGGGAAAACTGTTTGTCCAAATTGTTCTTTTTTCGTTTAAGTATCAAAACTTTTTTTTGGCAGACAAATTAAGTAAAATTTGCCTTGATCTTCAAATTCAATAAGTTTTTACCCCAAAAGATGATGAAAAACTGAAGAATGTGCAGGATCGGAGGATTGTTGAAGAACATTGGTCTGTTTAATTACTCAGGATAAACAAGAGACTCATGAACAACCATACAAAATAAAAGAAAAGCCGTGGATCAGCCAGGTAACGACACAGTATTGAAAATCAATGGTTCATAAAAAATCAATTTTATTTTTTATCAAATCATTTTAATAAATTCAGCTATATTTGGACTAGGCATGTGCCGATATCAATTTTTCATGTTGCGATTTAATTGCTGAAGTTTTATCACGATATATGGTATTATCACGATATTGAAATAAGTTGCAAAAAAAAAAGTGTTGCCATAGCATAACAGCTTTAAGAACTATTTTTGTAATAACAAAAATAACTGAATGTTTAAATTCAATAATCCACCAAAAATATATACAGCTCTGGAAAAAAATTAAGAGACCACTTAACATTGAGAAATCAATGAGAAATCAATGAGAAATCATGTTAAGTGGTCTCTTGATTTTTTTCAGAGCTGTAAAAGTACAATTTTCAAACAGATTAAAGTGCAAAAGAATCAGGCTATAAAGTACAACAGGTAACAAATGAATATAAGGTCTCATTACTCAATGCATTAATTAAGATTGAGCAATAGCTACATTAGCTTTAATGGACCTAGTTATTTTAGGTCCATTAAAAAAGTTTTTTTTTAATTATTATTATTTTAATGTTATTAAACAGTAACTATAAATGAACATTACTTAGAATGATTAATTATAAGTGTTTTTCATTGTTAATTTGGTAATAACGAATTAACATGTTAACTAATGAAGTATAGCCTAGTATGTCTCAAAGTTTTACTGAACAATAACAAATAATTAGAACAGTTCTAATTATTAGGGCATGTTGTAGTCCAGATTAAAACATAAAAATGTTTAAGTTTGAAAATAAATACCCTATTAAGTCTTTAAGTATTAAGTATTTGGTGCTGTGATGAACAACATTGAGTGAGATTACAAAAAAACGAATGGATGTTTTAAAAACTACACGCGTTTTTTTTTTTGTTTTTTTTTTGCGGGGTTTCCGGGGTAATCGCAGCATTCTGCAGTTCATCAGCGCCCTCTGCTGTCACTGAGCGGCACTTCAGCAGCGCGTCTCCTTCACTCCCATTTACACCTGTGCGCTTCCCTTTGAAGCAGAATAGCGGTTTTGAGCATTTATACAGTTGATGGGTAAAGTATTATTGAGTGCATTATAAAAAAATTATAAATTGTTAATAAATTATTATTTACGATATTTTAAAGTGCCCACGATAACAATATTGTGCATATTCATTATCGTGATAAATCGCTTTATCGAAAATCGGCACATGTCTAATTTGGACTATATGTAAGAAAATGTATGTAAAATATCTTATTCAGGACAGCACTAAATAAAAAATAAGGCATTTTGTGTATCTCATTTTGTTAAACTGTCACAGATTCTGCAAGCGGTTCACAATTTCTTGTAACTTTATACATGTTCTTTTTAAAAAGCCTTATGACATATTATTATTAATACAAATATATTATGAATTATTATTCTAACGTGTTATACTTATATTAATTTGGGAGTATAGAAATAAGTAATGTTTATTAAAATATTTTATTTAAATATTGTATTGCTCTTTGGGCTGAAAATTCTGGCTATTACAAATTTTCATGCAAGAACTAAGCGGGTGTGGTACATATATTATGCTGCATTATGAATACAAGCCTATGAAATGGGCTTCAACCAACCTATTTCAACAACAAAACAAAAAAATGACAACAATTAAATATAAGGTTAAAAAAATGTATTTATTTGGACTTAAGAATGGTTGACATCCAAATAGTGGGATGGTGTAGGATAACATCACAGGGGGGTAATCCAACCATTCAAACACTCATTTAAGAACAGCATCACTAGACAAAAAGTGTTTAGAGGAGGAAAAAAAACGACAGTTTTCACAACCCACTACTACAGACAGACGGCACTTTTGTCCTGTTGAACATTGTGTCCAGAGAAGAAGAGAGCCTATTTTTTTCTGTTATCTTAGCGTATACAATAAAGACCCACTGTGGCATACGTACAATACACTCCCAATGTAGCATACATTCCCAAAACATACTTCCAGTAACATCACATACAGTCTATTAAGTACAGGGATGCACCAAGTGCCTTAGAAATCGTGCAAGTACCATACAACAACCTATTATCAGACCAACACGGTCTTAAATACTGCAATGCAGGTCGGGTAGAAGATTTAACTCAACAGCAAAAGTATACGCTTTTCACAGCACAGCCTTGAGTTCACTGGCAGAGGAGAGATAAACAGAGATTGATGACACAACATGGATCAAAAGGCCAGGACTATTTTAGTATGTTACGGGTGGCAGTTTCTGTAAACTTGATGTCATTTATTATCAAACATCGGCTCGTTACACAAGCGCTACTATACAGAGCTGCACAGCAGACACGTGAGAACGTAATGCACTGATTTTCCCAGAAGAACGAGCAGAAGTCTGATACTCAAGTATTTCAAATCATAACACTCAAAGGCATGATTACAGCATGAGGAAAGACAGTGTATGAAGATCCACGGGTGTGAATTTCTCAACATAAATTGATTTGGTGCATGGCTGCTAGTGCAAGCTAGAGTTAAGAATGCCTACAATGACACTTAAACGGGAAATGTGGTAAGAGTATCGCATTTGTCCCAAAAAAGCTTCAAGTCCGCAAAATCTTGTATTTTTTTTTTCTGTTTTTTTTTTTTCCTGCGCAGTGTCAATGAATGAGCAATACCAGCATTGACCAACAGAGGGAGACTATGAGCAGGGACAGGCCAATTAAGGCCACCAGAGGGCAGTATTTGTCTTAGCCCTTTTGTTTACATGGTAAATCCACACTAAACAAGACTTAAAGAGATAGTTCACCCCCCCAAAAAAATACTATGGCTGTCAATGGTGTCCATCAACTGATTGGTTACTGACATTCTACAAAATATATTTTGTGTTCAGCAGAAGAAAGACATTCATACAGGTTTGGAACAACTTGAGAGTGAGCAAATGATGACAGAATAAAAATGAAAAAAATCGGGTGAACTATCCCTTTAACTGGTACTGCAAGGGTTCCCACACATTTATTATTATTATGATTTTTAATTCAATTCATTCATGATTACTGGATACAGATGTATTAGTAGTAGAAGTATTAACACTTTTTTCCTTTTTTCTATAGAATTATTATTTTTTTGCCAATTTATTATTTTTGAGAGCAAGAAAAATGCATACACCTTTATTATTTACTATAGAAATTGGTATAATTTTTCATCTTCAAGGCCTGAAAATCTAAATTCTTCAATTCCCTGATATTTCCCGGTTTTCTATGACCATGGAAACTTTGTACTGCAAATCACAAATGGATGACCCAAGAAGTCAGTTTTATACAGTGAATTATGAATTATGCTGTATATAGAATTAAGTCATTGTCCATAACAAAACAATGTTTATCTATCCAATGAATTATTTCCGGGCTGAGAATAACAAGAAATTGCCATAATGTTTTCACTGACTTTCATTTGAATGATTTTGAGATCTTAGCATGACCCCAAAAAATCTGTTTTATACATTGAATTATGCATGATTTCTTTCTGTAAATAGAATTAAGCCCTCATCCGTACAGGTGTAATTATGCGGAAGTGTCATGACTGAATTCAAATGAACACCCAGAAATAGATAAGCGCCCTTACGATCGTAAATAATAGTCTTAACGCATGTCATGTGTTTAAATGGTGCCTACAGGGTGTGATATGCTGAGATATTAGAACAAAATTAGAATCACTTCCTGAGATGAGCCTAATCCTTGCAGCTACACACCCAGTTTCCTTTGGCTCCCTTGTGGCTGAAGGCTAATGTGTTTAGGGACAGTGTTTTGTATCTAGGAAAAGGCACCACTATTAGTCTTTGAACAGTGTTGCTTATCGGTTAAAGAGAAGCACGTGCGCGTCGGTCTCCCTCACATGCGGACAACAGGCTCATGCTACTATAAAGCTGAGGAATTCAGACAGAAGCTAATTACCAGTCTTCGCAAAATCATTCGAGCTGGCAGAAACAGGACACGGGAGTCTCGGAAGTGATTTTTTGAATGCTCCTAACGCAAGAGTAAATCAGTATGGCACCAATGAGAAATGTAAGACTAATGCAGACACATGATGTAACAACTCAAGCATGACTTCAAATGCGAATCTAGAAAAAGGTATTGTGCGTAGTAACAGTACTGTTTTCTTAAGCCACACTATCTCTCGCATACGGTCACTCTGATTGGACAACGTGAAGTGGCAAATCCTAAGGCAAACCGCAAACGTAAAATCATGAGATTAAAGCTTTGGGCTCAGTGTATTTAAGGGGATATCTAGGTCAGTCGGGCAAATTTTGTTCACGACTGGGTATTCCCTCTTCAAGCACAGCTCAGGGAGGAGGGGTAACGCTGAAGATGAACCGGAGATGATATGACAGAATGGGGGCAGTGAAGCTTCTCTTGTTGGAGCTGGTTTCTCTAGGCTATTGAATATGTAGATCGGGAGGAGGGTTCTGTACTTCACCAGAGAACGTGCGGGATGGATTTACAAATGTGTCATTCATTACACTGGGATATACTCTGTACTATGTATATTATAATATATCTGACATAAACCAGACTGTTTTTGGGCGAATCTCTCAACAAGATGTCCGGATTATGCCAAAGCCAAAAAATAGAAAAATATATTTTGCATTAGAAAATTAAATATTTAGATCAGGTGGAGGGATCTGAACCTCACCAGAAAGAGTGCGGCATGGGTTTATAAATGTAGCATTTGTCACGATTGTAAATATGATGTACTTCATATTTGAAATACAAACAAAAGAAAAGGGGAAAGGGGGGGGGGGGGGGGGTATGAAATATGTCCAGGTCATCCCAAAACCAAAAGAAAATAAATATTAAAAAATATATTTTGCATAAGAAAATGAGACTTATCTTGAGGATTTATGCATTATGATATTATTATAGTGTGAAATAATCACATTTTCACAACAAATTCTCATTAAAATATGACATGGACACATTGTTTGATTCACCCTTTTGACGTCCCCAACACGTTTGTGTACCATCTGGTTATTTTCGTAAGAATTAATATTCATATAATCAGTTACCAGAGTATATATTAAAGGATATAAACATGTAATTGATGGATGTTTGCGATGACATTGAGGGAGCTCATGGGAATACCCTAAAACCATGTGACGTGTAGAATGAAGCATTTAAATGCATAAATTCAGCATGAAGAACTACTTTTTTGTTTTAGGAAAAAAATAGAACACTCCCCAAAATATTATTAATATTAATGGCTCAGACTGACTATTGGTTCATTATTTGTTTGCGTATTGGTTGTATAAGCTTTTGCCATTCTAGTCTCCCTGCCTGGTCATGTCCTCGGCTGTACAAAAAAAGAATATACCCAAAATGTATATACAAGTAAAACTACATTTTACCACAGGTTTCTTACAATTAGTTGGTATATTGGATTTCTGCATCTCATATATGTATACAGCTTGGCTATGTTGTTACTTAGATGTATATCGCGTAATCTACAAACGAAAGGCATTACAAGTTCAAGTACAGTATATCTCTATTTACAACAGCTCAAAGGTAGCTGGCCATGTTAGACAGTCTTTGAGTGACCGTTTGGTTCTATTATATGTACAGTCCAGTTCATGAGGGAGGGACTTATCGCTTATCTTAGAACAGTCCTCCAATGAGAGTTTATTTACTCCTGAATAACAGAACTCTTCTGGCCAACCAGTGCAGAGAGTAACAAATGCGTTTAATCTTGCTAATAATAAAGTTCACATAAGAATAAGAAGGCCAAAAAGGACAACTTAATATTAATTCTGAGGTAAAATTAATAATAATAAAAAAAAAACAAGAAGATTTTATATAATGTTGCATTCAATTTACCCTAGAAAAGCTTCTTATGTCTCTTTCACTGAGAGGACAGGACATGTTGGAAAGAACAGAATGGAAGGGGGGTGATCACCTGAGCCTGGCTCAACTCGTATCATCCACAACCACACGTGCAGACCACTAGGTTTCAGCTTCAGACTCTTCTAGGCTCAAAATATACATCTGAAAATGAAATGAAAAGCGCTCCTGAACTTCCTTGCTGGAGCATCATGCCCCGGTTTGCCCTCACCGGCACAGGTAGCTACTCCGCACCACAGGCTACATGGTTCCAGGTTTTTCTCCTGAGTTGGCGGAGGAAGCTGCAGCGTTGCTTGCGTTGTTCGGAAAGATCTTCTCTGTGGGGGTCACGGCGGGGCTTCCCACCCCAGAGGAGCTGGAGCTGCTGGAGCGGTGCTGCGTGGGCGGGGGTCGCGCGGGTCTCATAGGTGGAGGTCTGAGCTGGGCTCCGGCCAATCTGGCGGACAGCGCCGGTTTAAAGGTCGTCATCATCTCGGTGGTGGAGCTGCTGCTGCGCCTCAGGGCCGCGTCCGGGTCTCGGATCATGATGGTGTGTAAAGGGCTCGCTGGCTCCGAGCTCACAGGGTTCTTGAGCGGCTCTAACGTATCCAGAACAACATCGGGAGCTTGTTTGGCTGTGTTCTGCCGCTCTAATTCACGGAGCTCATGAAGTGCAGTGTTCATTGTCTTCTCAATGTCCTGTAACAAAAATATCGCTTTTGCTTTAGTCACAGTTTTTGTCTTTTGATGAACATATTCTTTAAAGAAAGAAATGAATGGCAAAATTAGTGACCAAATTTGGAAAATTTCACTCAAAAATGGCATCTAATTTTAGTTGAAGAAAATCACATTTAAAATGAAACCAAATGCATTTTCTTCCTTAAGTAGTTGTTGGCAACAGTATGTTTTAATCAGAATTTTTGACAAAAATTACTGTATTTTAGTCATTTTTCAACTAATTTACCCGCTGAAAATAACATTTAAAAAATATAGGTGCAAGTAGCAAATAACGGGGTTAAAGCACTTTAAGGCCTTTAAGCACTTGATAAGATGTTTTAGTTAGCAAGCATGTTACCACTTTGATCATCATAATTAACAGTGAAAAGTCAAGTCATCTTGATTTATATAACGCTTTTGAATGCTGTGCTCATTTCATCCAGCTCATTTCAATTGTCATATAGTGTCAATGCGGACAGATCAGTAATATAGTTGAAATTGAAGTGTCCCCAACTGAGCAAGCCAAAAGCCAAAGGCGACGGTGGCAAGGAACCAAAACTCCTTCAGGGCAAGAATGGACCAAAAAAAAAAAACATTGGGAGAAACCAGGCTCAGTCATGGTGCCAGTTCTTCTCTGGCCGAATACAGGCAATTTACCATAGGAAATATGTTTTTTTAACGCTTTTTAACCGTTCTAGCACCGGTCCGATTGCCATAAACATTTGCATGCTTTTTTAAAATCATACGTTGCATTTGTTTACCTAGTATATTATTAAATATATAAAAAATAGTAACTATTACAGTAACTACATGTGTAAAAAAGCATATAAAAACAAACTTTTACTTGAAATAACAAATATTTCAACTTTTCCAGCTAAATTTGCAATATTTCCCATTTTCATTTACTGTAGTTTTATGAGCTTTCAAAATCTACAACTGAAATAAAATTCATAAAAAAGTTAGACTTGAAAATGAAACCGGATTAAGCTTTTGAGTTTATTTGACCATGCCCATTTTGTAAATGACACTTATAGTGTGCAAAGCTATACAACACTTTACAATGGCCAAAGTTCTATTATAGTCACTATTTACAGCCATTTTAGTAAAAGTGGCTCCACCCTTTTCTAGCGGTTAGGGACAATAAAACGAAATAATTGACAATCCTTGAAAATTTGAATGGAACTGACTGCGCGTTTACGAGAAACTGACATTCCAGCGTATGACGTAGGACGCTCCGCTAAGAATATGCTAGTAAACCAAATTTTGTTTTGCTCTATCCCCTGCACTTCCGCATTTGTCACCGGAACTTGCCCTACGCATGGGTAATTTTGGGGGGAACTATCCCTTTAAATGACATGTACTTAATTAACTGCATTAAATTGTCAAGTTTTTTTAATATAGCAAAGTCAAGCATTAGGGATTTGTTTAAATCCTCTAGTATCACTAATAAGAACCATGCTGTGAGAAAATGATCGATAAATCCAATTTGTTGTTTTTTCTTCACCTAAAGTATTTATGGTGCTCTATGGCTTTAGAAATCTCTCATCTTTCCTGGGGATTCATCTTACTTTCTTCCGGAGCGGCCTAGTATATCACACAGGCAGATTATGCTTGATATACACACAGTGTCGCTGCCGTCCTGATAAACTATAAACTCACTGCTTTCCATTCCTCTTTCAAGATCGACCATCTCCGTTCTGTCTTGCAGCTGAGCATGCCATAAAAGTTTAATGCTCAGAAGATAAAAGCCTCATGAAGACACATGCTCACGCAGGAAAAAGTACCTTGCAAGGTCTTATTACCAAGCAGATGTCATCAATAACCCCACACACACCCCTAAACACATTTACACACATCCCTTAAATTGAACATCAAGCAGTAGTGTTATTTAGATCATGTAGTCTGTGCTTATAATGCATTATCAATTTACAAAACAACACATTTCTCTCCAACATTATCCATCAAGCATTTTGATGTCTGTATTCACACAAGCTATTTTCTTTTCATTAGGCAAGCGTAGACACAAAGGGGCCATTACAAAAGATCATTAACTGTTCCGTGTGCCACAAACTTCATTATTTAACTGTGTGCAAATGAAAAAGCTGGATCAGTGCCAGCCTATCTCGTTCAAACTGATATCTGCCTTTTGTGCCAGCTCTTTGTTTCTGCTGGACTAAATCTCGCCAGCTTCTTCAGGCGCACAGAATTCTAGGTTAATTGCAAGGCTCAAGAGAAAGACCAAAAACCTTTCATGACTACAACTTAAAAGTCCTTTTAAATCCTTTTGAGCTTTCATTTATAAAGGTACAAAATATAAGAGGATTTATGGTACACTTAGTGAAAATATTTGAATGTTTGATCTTATAGCAATAGAGTAGCCTGACAAGCCAGACCCAAAATAAAGATGAAGTTGGGTCTGGGAACACACTGTTGGAAGGGCTTAATGAAGGGGGCAGGATTAAGGGTTGTCTTTCAAAGTTCCTCTGCACGCAATAGGATAGCGCCACAACCAACCAGAGCAACGAAAAATGTGAAGCAGGGCTAGTTGACAGATTGAACTTTCGATGTATCCGGTCGGCAAAACTCAGAACACATCTTCCTTTTTTAAGAATGACTTCAGTGCCGTTCTTTGTTCTTTTCTCAAAGAGCTTCACTCCAAGTGTTCCAGAGTCGAGGTCAAAGCCGATTCGAAAGACCGCTGTTCGCCAGGTTCTTTGTTTTCAGGTAGCATGCAGAATCGTGGCAACTCCACCGTCATTATGTTAAGCCCGCCCACCAACTCTATACACGATGTGATTGGCCTGACTAGAGTTTGATTTGCTGCCACTAGGGTGCGTCTAGATTTCTAAAAATGTATATATTTAAATAAGGGTAATTTATATAAGGCTATATAGAAAAATCTATCTTAATCATTTCATAACTTTTGTGATTAAATAGTGGTGCTTGCTATTATTTTCCTGTCCAGAACTGCCTTGACTTTGACTTGAGTTGTGTGTGTGTGTGTGTGTATAAGTTATTATTACAGTAACTACATGTAAAAAGCATATAAAACAAACCATTACTTGAAATAACATAGCTCAAATATAATATAATAAAATATAATAAACAAATATTTAAACTTTTTTCCCAAGCTAGATTTGCAATATCTCCCATTTTCATTTACTGTAATTTTATGACTTTTAAAAAAGTTAATCTACAACTGAAATAAAATTTATAAAAATAATATAGACAACATATTAATGGATAAGTACACCCAAAAATAAAATTTCTCTCGTTAATTACTTACCCTGATGTCGTTCGACACCTGTAAGACCATGAATCGATACATAGATTCATAACGTTCGAAACTTTGATTTGAAATTGGCCCATCACTATATAAGTCGTTATTTAGTTTTAGTTTTTTGTGCACAAAAACTATTCTCGTCGCTTCATAAAATGATTGTAGAGCCACTGTAGTGAGATGGGCTTTAGTGCGACGTCTTTAGTGTCTTTATGGGTCTTGAGAGAGGAAACGACAATGGTGTCAATGAAGGCCCTTCTGAGCCATCGGATTTCAACAAAAATATCTTCATTTGTGTTCTGAAGATGAACGGAGGTCTTAGGGTGTCGCACGACATTAGGGTAAGTAATTAATGACAGAATGTTTTCATTTTTGGGTGAACTAACAACAAAAACAACACAATTACTAAAACTTTAAATTAAATGAAAATGAAAACAGAAAAGATCAAATCTATTTCAAAATAATAATAAAAACCACAATATTAACTCAGCAATGCTAAAATAACACTTGTCCTGCCCTAAAATACTGTGAATTTGAATGAGAAACTAAAAATGTGCACTCGCTCACCTCTGCTAAAGCCTCAGCCTCCAAAGACTTGTGGTCCCCGAGGCTGCTGTGTCTTGTTGCTCCTGGAACTGGCCTGAGCGGGTGACCTTCAGGATAGATCTTCCTCTCAGGGTAGTTAATGCTTCCTGCACTGCCAAAGGTTCCCAAACGTCTCTTCTCAGGACTCTCTATGTGCCCCCTAGTGACCGCCACTTTGTGGGGGCTGCTGGGGCAGGCGGCGGCCCGTGGTGGGGTGTCTCGAGGAGGACTGTGAGAGTCAGTGCCGCTGCGGCGTCGAGGAATGGCAGAACCATCCGATCGCAACCTAACCCTGCAGAAATACACAATGAGATTGTAACAAGCTTAAATACAGACAGTCACACTGTTTTAGCCTCAAATTTGACTGCAAATACTATACAGAGCCTTAAGATTTTTGTTTGTGTCACAAACAAGCCTTAAGAGACGAGTAAGTAAGCTGGAAGGAGAAATATGATAATTTAATTCAGATCATTATTTCTTCCTGAGGATGAAAATATGTGGAATAAATAAAAGCAGAATTCTGCATAATCAGCCACTGACCGGCCCATGACCCCGCCAAAGTTGTAATCATGCGAGGGTTCACATGGGGACTGCAAATCGTTTTTGGATGAGGTTTTATCGTCCAGTAAAGGTCCACTGCTGGCCTCGCTGTCAGCCTTCTGACTCAGACTATCAGAGAACGCATCATCCCTAAAGAGAAAGAGACAAAAATCTGTCCGGTTACTCTGCAGACCACTGATGGGCATGAAGGATTCCAAGCAGTGCAAACAGACCTAAATAATTACAATAAATAAACTATTAAAATAATATTCAATAAAAAAAAAAACACCATAACATCAATGATATGAAAACAAAACTACGGACAAAATGTTGGATGATATAAGTGAAGTTATTTCAAAATGTAGGAAAACATGGCAGTTTATCTTGCAGTAAAATTTGTAATATTGCAAAATATTATTAAAGGAACACAGCGACTTTTTGGGACTTTAGCTTATTCATCAAATAGCACAGGCGCTGCGTAATATCATTGCACCGCTGCACCCATGGTACGGCAGCAAAGTTTGTTGATTATTATGCAGGAATTAGAATATAGTTCCTAGCCATATCAGTCTAGAAAATCGCAACCACTTGGATGATGCGACGGCAGCCACAGTACAACGGCGCCAGACCGCTCACCACACACCAGCAGTGGATGGGGATTATTAGTAGGCCATACGGGCCAATAGAGGGAATTTGGCCAGGACCACTACTCTTTACGAGAAGTGACATGGGATTTTTATTGACCACAGAGTGTCAGGACCTTAGTCTTGTATTGTATTCTTGAGGTCTTAGTATACAATGTAACTATACACATCACAACATTATTTTTTCACTAACTGAGCACTAGGCTAGCTGGAGCCATTTACCTCCAGTCTCTGTGCTAAGCTAAGCTAACGGTGGGAGCGTCAGTCAGAGTTATGGAACGCACAGAGATGAAAATGTATGTATGGACTTATCTAACTCTGGGGGATACGATGAATAAGCTTAAGTCCCAAAAAGTCGCTGTGTACCTTTAAAGCCTGTAACTTTTTTTGTTTATTCTTAAGCTAAAAACACTTAGTTCTTTCAAAAATATATGTGCTCATTAATGTATATTTACTTCTTTCAAGTAGTAAAGTGTTTTTGTAAGTTTATAATATGCCATTGAAAATACATACGGGTGAGGGGTTCGAATGCTGGTCGCAATGTTGCCCCTCCATCTTGAAAGTACATTAGCCAAAGAGGGACATATCCGTAAATTCAAGCTTCGCTTTTCACGTTTTAGCACTCGATGGCAGTCATGAACGAGGTCAAACTGGAAGCCATGTTAATCTTGGACTAAATAGGCCACCGTAGAAGTTAAAACGAAATCGGAATAAAGAGGAACAGAAAGTAATATTCACTGGATTGTCATTTTCTATTTAAATATATTTTTTAATTAATTTATTCCAAATGGCAAAGCAGAATTTTCAGAATCATTTCTCCAGTCTTCAGTGTCATATGAAAACTGTAAACTTTTGAATGGTACAGTGAATAAGTTTCACCAGCTAAAAAACACACACGCAAAGAAGTGCATTAAGTTGGCAATGAAACAAGCCTCTGGTCTCATATTTTTCAGTCCCAGCAGTCCCTACCATCACTCTCACTTCATGTCTCATTCAGCCCACAGCAAGCAAACATCCACTGATCACAGTTTCACAGCATGTTCTGCTTTTACAGTTCTCTTGGGAGACGACAGCAGAAGGTGTTTGGTAATCTGAAGCTGTTGATCGTCGCATTCATATAAAAAAAAGTCACCGAAAAAGTTACAGCCCATGTATGTGCTTGTTGAACACTTTATTTCAAAACCGCTGGCATTTACATTAAGCTGATCCACTCTAACAGTGTCCATTCTTCCGGTATGGCTTTTCACTAGATACTTAAACATGGATTCAGCGATTTGCATCCATTCAAAACAAAAGCATGGCCTAGCTTGCAGTTTACTTAAGCAAACTTTAAGTCACTGAAATTACTGAAAATAAACAGTATATTGTTATGTTGTATTTAAAGCATTTTGGGGGTTGAATTTACAGAAAACCAACCTATGATAAAAGATTTTGGTCATTCTGCCTACCCCTACTGTAGTGTAACCTTCAACTGGTTATCCCCATCCTCGTTTCATTTTAGCAACCTCAATTTTCCTTATTTGCTGCTGTCAAATCTCACATAATTAGGAATGGGACTTGGACCGACCCTTTTAATAAACTCATTCATCAAACTGTCATCAGCTAAACCATACAAAGAGATAATGAGCATGTCATCATTTTAGTAATTACTGAAACAGCGGTAGGACAATATCAGCCGTTGATATAAATATGATCAACTCAAGGACACTGCAATCAACTTTTTTTTTTGTACTTTTATGTCATCTCAAGACCTTATAAAAAGTAAACACTCACTTTAACCTTAGTGAGTCATGTCAGTCCCACTGCACACAACAGACTTTGACATAAATGCATGCCTTGCATATTAGGGAACCGCTAATGCTTAGTACTTCAGAAACACAATTAGGCTTGCACAGTGTAAAGGCCCCAGCCAAAGACTTAAGAGCATTCTTTAACTGCCACTCAGTGCTGTTAAAGTTTAATTAAAGTGTAAAGTGTTAATGACAGGAACTATTTGATTCTCACTTGAGCTATTAAGGTATGAACTCAGGCCAGATGGCCTGGTTGATTAGTCATATATTACCCAGAAGGCAACACTTTCACAAGGCAACATGAATTGAACTGTCCTGTAACTAGTGCCAGGACTTCTGTGCATAATAGTAGGAACTACATTTTTGAATTTTTCTGATCAAAATGTGGATGTGTTGCTATGTGGTTACCAGGGTGTTTAGTCTTAATATTCTAGACCCTAAATACGGCTCGAGTTCCTATATAACCTTTTCCACACTGTAAAAATTTTTGGTTGGTTTTTGTTGGTTTAACTTAAAAAAGTAAGTAACCTGGTTGCCTTAAAATTTTGAGTTTATTGAAATAAAAAATGTGAGTTCATACAATGAAGGAAATTTGTTTAATAAATAGAAACTCAAAATATTTTTGTATCTGAATCACATACAAAAATTTGATAAATCATGAAAATAGCACTACTTGGCATGTTTCACTGCGTCATCAGAAATAAAACACACACAATTACCCAATATGCTTACAAAATCTTTTAATAAACTCAAAATTTTAAGGCAACCAGGTAATTTTTTTCTAAATATTTTTTTACAGTGCACCAATTTTATCACTTTTGATGCAAACATAAGTTTTGAAAAACCTTTTAAAGAAAAAGTAATAGTAGGACCTTCATTCAACAAGCTACAGTGAGGTCCATAGCACACACACACAAATGGTAGGGGACAATTTATGCACAAAAAAATAAAATAAATAAAATAAAATTCTATCTAAGGTCCATTTAAAAACAATTATTTAGTATAGATACTTACAGGTCTTGTACTACTATATACTGGTGGGGTATGAGGCCGTCAACCCCGTTGTGTCTTCCCTCCCACCAGTCCTCAGATGCACGATGATACAGCAAAAGGGATGCGCCTTTTTTGAAGGACAGCTCTCGAGGAGTCCGACCCATGTAGTCAAACTTTGCAATGGCTTCAATCTGCTCCACCTCTGTGTGTGTGTATGAGAGAGAGGAACAGTGAAACTAGGGCTCATTAACATGATTGCACTGAGAATTATGTCAACAAGAGCTTCAAAGCACTGCAACAGACTCAAATCTGTTATGCTCCCAGCTGGTTCTCAGCAAAACACACACACACACACACACACACACACACACACACACACACACACACACACACACACACACACACACACACACACACACACACACACACACACACACAAGACCAGTTTCCAACGACTAGCAATTTGTCCAGACCAAGTGTGTGTCTGCCAAAACAGCCCTGACCCGTTGAGGCATGGACTCCACTAGACCCCTGAAGGTGTGCTGTGGTATCTGGCACCAAGATGTTAGCAGCAAATCCTTTAAGTCCTGTAAGTTGCGAGGATAGAACTTGTTTGTTCAGTACATCTCACAGATGCTCTATTGGATTGAGATCTGGGAAATTTAGAGGCCAAGTCAACACCTCTAACTCATTGTTGTGCTCCTCAAACCATTCATGAACCATTTTTGCTTTGTGTCAAGGCGCATCCAGCAAGGAATACCATTTCAATAAAAGGGTGCACATGGTCTGCAACAATGCTTAGGTGGTGGTACGTGTCAAAGTAACATCCACATGGATGGCAGGACCCAATGTTTCCCAGCAGATCATTTCTCAAAGCATCACACTGCCTCAACAGGCTTGTATTCTTCCCATAGTGCATCCTGGTGCAATTTGAGCTATAGTAGCTCATCTGTTTGATCAGACAACACAAGACAGCCTTCTCTTCCTGCGTGCATTAATGAGCCTTGGCCACTCATGACCTTGTTGCAGATTCACCACTATTCCTTCCTTGGATCAGGAAAATCCCACAAGAGCTGCAGTCTAGCCATCACAGTTTGGTGACCCTTATCAAATTCGCTAAAATATTTACACATGCCCATCTTCCCTCTTCTAACACATCAACTTTGAAGACAAAATATTCACTTGCTCCCTAATGTAGTGATGAAGAGACGATCAGTGTAATTCACTTCACCTGTCAGTGGTCATACTGTTATGCCTGATCTGTATATATATATATATATATATAAAGCAACAACCAACCAAACAAACAACAACAAAAAACACACACACCGGACAGTGCAATGAAAAATGTCAATTCTACACACACAAAAAACTAACTTTTGAAAAAAAGTAGGAAAAAAACTGTTTAACAATAAAGACATTATATTCCATATCATAAAGATTCACATTCATTACATTATGGTCTTACACATCAGAGGATATGATCTCATCTATTACCGCATCAGGACCACAAAGAAACATTTCTAATACAGATGGGTTGCTAAAAAAATGCAAAGTGGACTTTATCTAAATCCTTTCAAATCTGCCACCCAGCTTCCATTTATTATGTGACCACTTTCATCATATGACCACAGATCAGTTCACACTTCTCCCCCCAGACGCTGCCAGGGGCAAACAGACAGTGGGGTCATTCAGGGTTAAGGAGATATACAGAGCAAATCAGCGCTGGGCAGAAATCTCCAAGTCGACTACAAAAAAAACCCAATCAGTTTCATTAGGGTCTCCACCCAGGGGTGAAATTAAATACAGGCATGACACAGAAGTGGAAAGAGGAAGGAAAGAGGAAGAATGGAAATGGAGAGAGAGAGAGAAAATCAGCCTTTGCAATTCTGTATGTTGTCTGATTGTTTCCATTGTGACTGCACCAGATTGGCTGGATTGAAGGCTCAGAATCTGATTGCGGTTTCTCAGCATGTGTTGAGGGTTATGGGGAAAGTTGAGATAGCGCTGTTTTGGAGCTAAAGCACGTGACTTCAAACAGTCCTGAAGTCATGCATAAGGCAGGCTTTAGCTGATGAGCTCCAGAGGGAGTATGGGTAGTATGAGGTTAAATGTGAAATTGCAAGACGAAAATTTGGTGGCCATCATGAAAAGGTGACCTGCTAAATAAAATATCCTTTTATAATCCACCTTATTTTCAAATGCAAAAGTCAGCTATGTCCTGTGAAAGTGCTGGATAAACTAGGTGATATAGTAAATATCTATAAGAATTAGAAGTAAACTATAAAAATATTTGAGCTTCAAACCAGTGAGTTTATGATTATAAATGAAAATAATATGATAAAAAATGTGTACATTTTAAAGGTGTCGTGAACTGTATAACTGAAAAATGTTATACTGTCTGAGGTCAACTAATGATGTTTGTGTGGTTTTTACATTCAAAAAAATCATAACTAAAATGTAAAAGGGTATTTTCTACACTGGTTTTGAAGCTCTCTTCAGAATGCTCGGTTTTGATGGGCGTGCCGCACTGGAGACTTGGAAGTAAACGCTCATGGCTAGGATTGGATAAGATTTGCATTACATTTACATTTACATTTAATCATTTAGCAAACGCTTTTATCCAAAGTGACTTACAAAAAAGGGGAGAGTAATAGAAGCAACGAAACAGACAAGGCCAACAACCTGTAAGAGCTGTAAGAAATCTCAATTAATTAGCACAGTACACAATTTTTTTTTTTTTTTTTAGGACATCTACAACAAAAACTCACGTACGCAAAATGCCGAACACTGGATATTGATAGCTATGATAACAACCCATTTGCATATTTAATGAACTTAAAGGGTTAGTTTACCCAAAAAATAAATTAATTTTTATAATTTTTATTAACATTAATGACTCACCCTGATGTCGTTCCACACCCGTAAGACCTCCGTTCATCTTCAGAACACAGTTTAAGATATTTTATATTTTAGTCGCAGAGCATATGCAGTCTATGCACACTATACTGCCCATGTCCGGAAAGGGAATAAAAACATCATCAAAGTAGTCCTAATGTGACATCAATTGTTTGGTTGCAACGGATGTCACATATGGACTACTTTGATGATGTTTTTATTCCCTTTCTGGACATGGACAGTATAGTGTGCATAGACTGCATATGCTCTGCGACTAAAATATAAAATATCTTAAACTGTGTTCTGAAGATGAAAGGAGGTCTTACGGGTGTGGAACGACATTAGGGTGAGTCATTAATGACATCAATTTCATTTTTGGGTGAACTAACCCTTTAAGCTCCCCTGTCAGTTCAGTTCACGTGAAAGAGGGATTGTTTTGAAAGCGGCAACAGGAATGATTCTTTCGATCGCAGGGCTCGTAAACGTCTTTATCAAACAAAGACAATGATTTATTTCTCAGCCACCTGTGTTTGATTGGAATATTATTTTTGTAATACATGGCCTGTCCAATCGGTGGATACAAGCGCGAACCGCGTACACACGTGCGCCTAGATCCACTGGCCTGCTGACGGGCGTATGTTTTTGTACACATACCCCAGGACTACATATAAAAGAAATTTTACTCACATAACTGTGCTGCACCATTCATGTCGGATCCAATATAGAAGAATATTGTAGTATTTATTATGAAAGATTTATCCATGCACATCATAATTTATTTATTTTTAATTCATGTGCCATCATAGTCTTTAAATCAAAATAGCTTCACAGACAACAACAATCTAATCAATACAGAGGTTCAGGAATGACATCACTTTGTAGGCCAAAACAAGGAAGCAAGTTAACAATTTAGCAATTATGGTTCCCTCGTACCGAAGTCTTTTTTTTATTTTTATGGGACTTTGGGTAAATAGAAATAAGGTCTAACAAACTCAAGACACTTTCACGTTTTATTAATAAGACGCATCGGTTTTACCCCACTTGTGATTTTTTTGAAGCCGTTATGTGTCTTGAAAAAGGTGGTTACTAACAAGTGGATAAATGGGACTACAGAGGCTGTCGAGGAAATTAAACGTTCCACGAAAAGGTAAGTTCTGTCTTATTATGCTCATAACTGTGCTCTTTTAAACTATTCTAACTCAAACATTCAGGGACAATGTTTGTAGATAATAACTGAATGAGTTGTCGGAAGCTATCTACTACCTATCTACCTATCGACCAATCATGAAGTCAGTAGTGTTTCGGCATCCGGGTTGCCAGCTCTGCTCTAGTTACCACAGCTGCAGCTACAAACGTTCCTGCTGGATCCTGCAGCCTATCTGGCAACCTCGAGTCAGGGAGGAGAGGGAGAGGGGATACACCGCTCAGTTTTGCAGTCAGTCTGGCACTGCAGTACCAGTTTTGGCCACAATCTTACATAAACTTCCTTTAAGAACCTTTATTTTTAAGAGGGTATGGATCATATGCACACACGCAAACACATAACCTTAAACTATTTACATGTTTTCTCTCTTAAAATGTAAACGCATGTAGGCCTGTATGTCAGCATTATCATATACGTGTAAAGAATCAAAGTCAGTGATGTAAAATGAGAGCGTATTGTTGCACTTCAGTCTGCCTGCTATTCTCTGTTAATGTTACTCCTGATTGGAGGCTTCCGTAAATATTTAGTAACTAAGTTTAAGTTTCAACTAAGTTTAATGGTGAAAAGCAAAAATAGTTAGCAGTGTATACGTTGTAACTTAGTGCCCATTTACGTCCAAACTAGGCTATTTGTAACTTATTGGTGCAACAGGTATCCTGACAGAAAAGCTATCCTTTCCTTTATTGTTACACGTGAAAAGCATCCCGGGGGCATTATAGGGATATGTTATGTTTAATCTATTAAGTTTTGCTATGTACAAGTCTATGTCTTTTGAATTAAAGTGCGCAGTTAACTCCGTTGCCTTGAAACTCGTGCTGGCGCCGGCTGTTCCTGCCTGCCAAAATGGCGTCGTAAATAGAATGGGTCACGTGACCTCCGGAGGTATATAGCCTACCTTTAGCCTTTTACTTCTGGCAACTGCAGTTAGCCTTCAAAATTAATAAAAGTTGTTCATCTGCGATAACTATCTTAAATGGACAAAACATGCAAGCATCGTAAACTTTTGTTTTTAGCTTTTAATCCAAAAGCCAATTGGAACCGGTGCGATGCTAACTGCTGGTTGGCCTACAAAGTGACGTCATACCAGCACCACTCTATTCCCGTCCCTAATTTTTCTTCTTTACGTGGAAAAAGTGCACCTTTAAATTAGGAAGAAAAAAAATGCTCTAGTTTTAGTGTTAAATTTTTTTTTCTTAATTCATTAGTTGAGGGTTGAACCGTTTTAGTGAAACGCTATGACTTTTTCAATGAGCAGCAAGCTGTAAGCGAGAGATGCTATCAGCGATGGGGCTGGTGTTTTGGGTTAGCGAGCGAGTGCAGCTCCATCAATCAGTAAATGAAGGGAGCAGGCGCAGGAAGCCCCGTGAGACCTGTTTACTCACCCTGAACAAAGAGCGTGCAAGAGAGAGGGAGAGAAGGAAAACAAAGTGATAAAAGCCAAAGGAGGAGGCAATTAAGCAGAGAAATCCAGGGGCTGTAAGAGAGAGATCAAGCCTAAAGATTGCTGAAACTGGGCCGAAAAAAATATTTCCGTCTGCTTCTTCATTTAATATAGCAACGGAAACATCGCTAGACAATGCTATCATTTACATGAGAGAAATGAAGAGGGTGAGGCGGGGGGAGGGAATGTTGTGTGAAAAGACTCGAATAAGCCTTTATGATCTGTGCTGCCATTTTTCAACTTCCTTATCTCCTCATAGCCCACCAGCCAATAAGGATGCACACTGCTTTAAAGGTCGCTAATCTGATTGGCTGAACTAGATGTCAATTATAATATCCACCAAACGACACAACCTGGTGTTTATGAAGCATTTATTAACTTTTTATTTCTTCTTAAAAAGTATTTTTGTTGTCTTCTTGAAAACTAAATAAAAATTAAAACAATTTTAAAAAGATAAATTTTAAATAAAAATTGTATAAACCAATGCAAAAATGAAAATATGACTTTCTTCTTTTTTTCAGAGAATAAACAGTATCATAAATTAAGATAATTTTTTTACCCCACTGGCAATTTTTTATTAATGCAAACATTATTATATAAACTATTTATCAAATAAAACATGTAATATATGAGACTTTTTGCTGCTTAAGTAAATTCATTTTATTTTAAGGACGGTTAGATGTTTTACTGGAAAACATAACACAAATAGAGATTTAGATTTTTTTTTAGAAAACAATTAGCAGTCAAAGACTTGTCATATTGGCTGTGGTTGTACAAATAATATTGTTTTTTGTGGAAACGGTTTAGATCCAACTGAATATGACCCAGATGTTTCAATGCCAGTTTTGACATCTGACGTCAATTAGGTGGTTGACATGCATGTGCATGCACTCACACACACACACACACACACACACAAAGGTCAGCCAGAGCATAACACAGAAATGCTAATCAGCACATCATCTTGAAAATAACACGAGGCAAAACAATTGTTCTGTTTTTTAAGCAGCAATATGTGGTCATTTTGATTTCTTTCACTCCAAAAGCTGGCATAAAAATCTGACTCTACTTCTATTGACTGAGTAAACTAAAAACCTCAAATGCTGATTTCTGCTTCTGGTTATTTGTGGTCTCTTATGCAATAGAATTAAATACAACATCCTGCTATAAAATACAACAATAAGAGTGTGTGTAAAGCAATGAACGAATGCAAAAATGCCTGTACCATCATCGCTTGTGTGTGGTTCGGTGCAGTTGTCTGCTTCATCAATGGTGCCTGGTTCACTGTGAGGGCTGTCACTGTTTGAGTGAGAAAGAGAAAGAGATGTTTAAAAGCAGAGTAAACACAATAACTGCACATCTGATAATGCCAGCATTGAGAGAAAAAAACATGGCAATTATAGTTTTGCAATGTCACAACAATAATCAATCCTTTCCTTTTAGTATCAATAAAGACTCCATGAAATGGAGTGACAAGCATAGAGGACTAAAAGCCACAAGAGTCACATTTTGATTTCCACAATATGCCACAAGCGATTGCGTTACAGTGATTTTTAAATGGTTAAGAACTGGTTTAGCCTGGGAAAACCTAGACAACTTCTGGCAAATTTAGATTCGCTCTGCAAGTAGTCTGGCAAGAGCCCATTCAAGCCCATTTCTAATCCGCCGAAATCACGGCACCAATCAGAAACGTTGGGGTGGGCTTTACACGATGATGACAGTGCAGCGACGGTGAAGCAGAACAACACTCGGCTACCAGATGTGTATTACACCGGCTCCTTTGATAAGGAGGATTGGGAGTGTGATCATGTGCTAACACCACAGAGCAGTTCTGTATGCGAGAGCGTATTCAAGTGTATGCACACTATACTGTCCATGCCCAGAAAGGGAATAAAAACATCATTATAGTAGTCCATATGTGAAATCAGTTAGTTATTTTTGGACCAAAATGCATTTTCGATGCTTCAAGAGATTCTAATGAACTAACTGATGTCACATATTGACTACTATGATGATGTTTTTATTCCCTTTCTGGACAGTATAGTGTGTGTAGGAACAGAAAAGACTAAATATAAAATATCTTAAACTGTGTTCTGAAGATGAACGGAGGTTTTACGGGTGAGGAACAACATTAGGGTGAGTCATTATTGACATAAATTGCATTTTTGGGTGAACTAACCCTTTAAGCACAATAAGAATATAGCAGATAAAAATCACAGGACAAACAGGTACCAGTGTATTAAGTGCTTATTGCTTTTAAAACAGCACATTCAACCTTTCAAAAGTTTGTAAGGTTTTCTTTTTTTGAAAGAAATTTATATTTTTGTTTAGCTAGTATGCATTAATACCATTTCTGTCAGGACCACTATCATCAAAGTGATCGACTATTAGAATATAGTTTAGATTGGCGGTATGGTTCAGTTCTAGGACAGAGCTCCCTGTGGATGCAGCCTAGCATGGATAAGAGCAGGGAGAGCAGTGATAAACCCCCTTAGGGAAAACAGAACAGAACCAAAGTGATGTATTGCAGATAGCATTAATGTCGATATTAAAATGTACAGCATAATTTAGGAATTTAGTCTGATTCAAGGGGAATCAGATTACAAAATCCTGATTGATGAGAGGAGGAGCTGGGAATGGAGGAGGGTAAATGAGCTCTGGAGAAGCACATCAGCTGCTGATATTACTGAGGAGCTTTTATATATGTATGCTGTGATAGACCTCGTATTCCTATGGGTAGACATGATCTGAGGCGAGCTTGACTAACATGACCTGCTAGAACTGACGCTATATGCTGGATTTCTAGTTCAAATAAATACTGTTCTTTTGAGCTTTATATTCATTCAAGAATTCTGGGGGGAAAAAATCAGGTTTACCATTGCAGAATAAATTACGTTTGAAAATATATTAAAATAAAAAATTATTTCAAATTGTAATAATATTTCACAATAATATTACAGTGTGTACTGTATTTCCAATCCAAAAAATGCAGCCTTGAACATATAGGGTCCTATTTTAACGATCTGAAACGCAAGTGTCAAAGCGCGAAGCGCAAGTAACTTTGTGGGCGGGTCTCGGCGCTGTTGCTATTTTCCCGGCGGGATAAATGGCTCTTGCGCCCGGCACAAATCTAAAATGGGTTGGTCTGAAGTAGCTTCATTATTCATAGGTGTGGTATGGGCGTAACGTGAATAAACCAATCAGAGCGTCATCCAACATTCCCTTTAAAAGCAGGTGCGCAAGTTCCACTATGGATTGCTAATTATTATGGCGTATTTACCAGGCGCACGCCAGGAGCGGTTCACAGCCGAGGAGACTGATGTTCTTGTAAGAGCAGTGAAAGACAGAGAAGTTGTGTTGTATGGGGTTGGGAGAAACCCACCCAAAATAGCATCGGTTAAACAGTTTTTTCAGTTTTTCAGTCGATTTTTTTTTCCTGGTTCTTGACGGACAAACCAATTTGTCAGATGTCCTTATATACATATATGTCTTGCCACTATTGGGCAAACAGGTCTGATCCTAAATTACTACAATTACCCTGAATAATTTGTAAGCTAGATTTATGCCTATTTTTTCACATCTTCGTGGCACACCACAATGATTTCGGTCATCTCATGTGTTATTATTTTTTTAGTGTAAAAATTTATGATTTGCAAAAATAACTGTTGCATCTGTGTAGATTACATGAGCAAAGTGTATGCGCGTTGTGCACGCTATACATTATGGTCAAGCATGCGCCCTTAAAATAGCATAATGAACAACGCGCAATGCGCCACTGACTTTAGACTAGGTTTTTTCTGGTCAGTGGCGCAATTGTTTAATGGAACAGCAAAATAGCACCAGGGATTGTTTGCGCCGGAACACGCCTCCTTTTTTGCGCTGAACCGCCCAGGGAGCGCAAGTTCATTCACTAGTTTAGCGACATGCTTCTGTGGAGGGAAAAGCGTGCTTTGCGCGGGTGCAAAATAGGAATGACACATGCGTCGGTATACAAAGTCAATTGCGCTGGGTGCAAGATAGGGCCAATAGTCTCATTTTAATATCTTACCGACACCAAAAAAACTATTATTCCTAAATATAATCAAAGCAAACCCTTTTCACCAAGTACCCTGGAATATCATGGTATATTAATCTTTTGGAACAATAGTATATATCAAAAAAACATATTTTATTTCCATTGGACATCAACACTTTTGTAACTTTTGTAAGGGACTGATCAGATTTTATAGCCATCTGATTTATAAGTAGAACTATTGCCTTTAGCAATAGGTTGCAAAAGTCATCCAAAGGTATTCCACTTCATATGACCTGAGTGCTAAACTCCCCATTCATTTGGAGTATTGCTGGCTCAAATGGAAAAATTATGACATTCCGCAGTAACAGCAAAATCCAGCTAAAATCTTCAAGCTCACCAGTACTCCTCTCCTCCAGTCATGCATTTCTCATAGACAGGGCCGTCCAGCTCTCGCAGGCTGGGGAAGATGACCTCATGGTGGATGATGATGGTTTTAATGACCTCATTAACATGAGCCTGGCAGGCCACAGGGTCCTGACCGTCCGGGATGGGCATCAGAGTGGGTCCAAAACAGATGGCAAGGTTATATGGGTCCATCATGTTCTCATCACTGTACTGGGACAGACTAGAAAGATGAAGAGATAGAGGAAAAACTGAACATGTACTTATGTTCTGAAAGGTGACATAATACTGCAGGAGTTACAAAAACGTTCTCTTTTATTCTGTCCGGGGTTTTTTTTTTCAATACATTCACTCATAACTTTATTCCAGAGAATTCATCTTCATGTACAGTCTATTATATTTCAACAGAGGAGAGCTCATCTCTCATTGGGAAATCTCTTGACTGAAAAAGTGAAGTTCGAATGAGTCACAGCTGCAAAAGCTGCGGGCACCGACAGCAAATGAAAGGGGGAAAGAAGTCAGAGGGAAAACTCATGATGTGAAATCAAATTCTGTTTGGTCTGGGGGAGGGGGAGGACAGGAAGCATCGATAAAAAGCCAGGAGAAGAAGACAGGTATAGTACAGTACAGACTGATGGATTTTTTTCTGGCGTAAATATCCTTTAAAGCACTCCTTGACAGACGTGGTCATAAATTAGACAAGAACAGAGGGCGCTGTTGAATAGCTCTTTGTATATATAATGAATGTCTTTGCTTGTGACTGCTGCTATTCATATAAATGGTGATTTACAAGGAGATTTACAGTGTAAAGACAGAAATGCTGTGAAGGCAGTGCTGTCAAATTACAGATTAGCCTCTCACTATTGAGAATGTATGCGTGTGTGATTGTGGATCGGTGTGCCAAAGTATGCCACACGCAACGGCCACTTACTGATTGAGAAAAGCAAACAGGTATCTCATGACAATGATGATGGTGCGAGGAAGGGTGACGATGATCTGCTGGATGTGGTGGGCTCTTTCAGCAGATGATTCAAGCTCTGAAACAAGCAATCGACAAACCGACATTAAAATAAAACAACCTACAGCTTCACATTCAAAATTTACAAACCGCTCAAAGCTTTGGGGTCGGTATGATTTAAAAAAAAAAAAAAAAAAAGGTACTATACAATGGCCGCAGTCACAACACAATCTGTGTTTACTTTTTTATATTCTCTTGCCAGACATTTTTTAAAGCAAAATATATAAAACTGACTAACTGCTCTGTCAAGTTGGAAAGATGAAGCCAAGTAATAAGAACATAGAACAAATAACAGGAATCTATGGAGTAATATCAGATTTAATCACTGACTTCATGACATTTTGACCTATCTTGCAGCTGGAATCAGCACTCACTGATGGTGGAGATCATATCCAGGAAGCGCTCCTTGGGGAACAAAGGGTTTTCCAGCCCTCTGAAATACAGCTTGAGAACACCTGCCACTGAGTTAATATCCTGATCACTCTGATCATCAACCAGTGGGTCCTCACCTGAAATAGATATATACATTTATATACATTTAAATAAACGTATGCCAGACAGTTGACTGCACCCATTGACTTCCATAGTAGAAAAGAAAGAAAAAAACTATGGAAGTCTACGGGTGCCATCGACTGTCTGGTTACCATCATTCTTCAACATATCTTCTTTTGTGTTCAACAGAAGAAAAAACTCAAACAGCTTTGGAACAACATGAAGGTTAGTAAATGACGACAAGGGTTTCATTTTTAATAAAATATCCCTTTAACTATACAATAAGTCAGTTAATGAATACATGCAATTTAAGTTTCTTTTGATGTCAATCAGTTGGGCACTAGCAGGCACCTTGATTCACTTAATATTAGAATGCTGATGATTCACTCACCTGTGACAAGGTTGCGCATTAAAACATAGCTATTCATCAAAAAGATCACTGTTAAGACGGATATTCTTCTGGTATAATTTGTTTATCTTGCATCTCACTCGTAGATGAAATATGCAGTCGTCCTCCATATCTGACAAATTATTCCTTTTTTACACTTATTTTCTTGCAATGCTTTTGTCTTTTTTTCATTTCTACTGTCACAATCCGATTAAGACGGATATTGTAATTTTGGGGGGATTTTTACTGCTATTGCTATTACAATTTACTTAATTACAAAAAGGGAGAATATACCAAACAACCCACACTCAGCACACTCAGAAACAAAGGTACAGTGGAGGTACAATTTGGTTCCTTGGGTAAACAAAATGTATAAATGTACCTTTAAAAGGTACACTATTGGTCCTTAGGGTACAATTATACTATTGTTTCCTCTATTTAGAGGTACAAAAATGTATCCTTAAGGGTACCACCCCAGTGATAGCCACTTACGCCTTAGAAATGACAGACTCTCCAGTTGTGACACAATATGTGAATCTCAAAACCAGCCACATGATTGTCTGTATCTGCAAACATTAGCTAAATGCAGAATCGATTTGTTTTAACGGCAAAGCTTTGGTAAATTGAAACCTGCTTTTAAATGTAATTGTATGACGTTATTTACTAGTTATTTACACCCTCAGCTCGGCAATGAAATTCATAGTTCAGAAAGTATTAAAAAAAAGATCTGAAAATAGTTACAGTTCATTTCTAGGGGACTAACCTCTTTCAAATGAATTTTTAATATCGTTGACTTCCACCTGAGATCCAGGAACTCGGAATATGCCTTGTTGTTGCAGCCCTGGCACAGGAAAATAAATAGAAACATGAGTCGCCAACTTGTAAAGGCATGATATTGCATTATCTCAGCTCAAAACAAGATGCGAACTGAAGAAATTGCCACATTTCCCTCTAAGGGATCCTTTATTTTTGGCACATATTTTGTTAAAGAGGTTGCAATGATTTTCTGAGATTTAACTAGATCCTGAGGGAACACCTGTGATTTTAAAGCAATAATCTCACAGAAAGAGTAGATTAGGTTCCTGTTAGCAATCTTTGAGCCAGCACAGAGAACTGAGAGTTTATAGCATTATTATTTTCATAAACATTTATAGTCTCTAGCAGAATAATAAATCATCTACACAGCATATTTAGCAGCCAAACCCATGTCATTCTCTAAATTCACTGACTTCAGCTTCACCCTAACAGATGGACTTTATATGGAACTTTTTCGAAAGTATCACGGGATCACTAAAACTTACAACAGATGAGTCCTTATTTAAATTAGCATCTGTGTCTCTCTGTGGCTCGGAGTGTGTAGTGAATGATAAGAGACGGTGTTGTTTCTGGATAGCTCTCTAATGGTTTCCAGTAGCTCCTGAGTCAGCAAGTTTATCTGTAATCAATTAGTGACCTTTCCTTGAACCGCTTACCATATAGATTAATGTATCGAATACAGCTCTCCACAACCAGAGGAATGGGTTGACCTGAATCCTGAAAGACAACAATCATTACAAAATGGCACCAGTTATAAAACTGTGGCTGCATTAAAGGCATAGTTCACTAAAATATGACAATTCTGCCCTCATTTACTCACTCTCACGTCATCCCAAATCTGTACACTTTTTTCTTTCATGGACAACGAAATATAATATTTTAAAGACAATTTTGTACATACAATGTTAGTCAAAGTCAAACAGCATAGAAGCCAATTAACTTTCATTGTATGGACAGAAATAAACAAAGATTTTTTTTATATATATTTAATTTTGTGCTCTTCAGCAGAAAGAAAGTCATACATTGTGAGTAAATGATGACAGAAGTATTTTTTTTAGGGGAACTGTCGCATTAAAGGTGCACCCACACATTTTTACCCTCATTACAAAAAGTGAAAAGTACTAATAGAAGTTAAAATTATTACATACAATCATGATTAACCTAATAAAACCTGCTGTATTTTACACAGAACAGGTCACATCATTGGGCCTCCATTTTACGATCACATGACCAGCTAAAAAAATACTTGTTTTATCTCTGCAAATCATGATATTGGACATGCATTCTTGTGGAATATGAATATGAAGAGTTAAAACCACTTTTTCAAGGCTAATGACTGGACTGGAGTTATCTCATGTGAGTGTTTTAATTTTATTGTGTAACAAAACCAATATATTTGCGCATCAATAGCTGCAAAACTTTTTTTAAATGGAAAAAAATGCTTGGTGTACCTTTAAGAAAGTAACAATTTTCTAATTGCTTTAAAAACATTATTTTGGGGTAGTTTTAGTAGAGAATAAAGCAAAGCATTAAGCATGTCTGTCATAGAGAGCATTGCACAAAAGAAAAATTCAAAGTTCAGCCAAGGCTGCTAGTAGCAACTCATCCTAGGTCGCTACAGAAAACTCGTTAGAAATTCTCTTTGAACTCGTCTGGAAAGAAACAAAGACAAGCCATTTGTCTCTAAGCAAATGTATTACAGCCTTATCTGAAAGGTAAAGACGGTCCATAGCTGGCCCTATTCTACAGTACCTGATTGCGGGTACGAGCATTCCGTCTTCCCCTAGGACACAAAGCAGCGGAGAGCAGAGCAGAGGAGTGAAAGAGGTGAGAAAAATCACAGTTAGACAGGAAGGACGATAGAATCGCCATGGAGACGACAGTGTCGTCGTGGTGATTGGGTGGAATAGCATTAGGACGGCTGCTGGAATGGCTTGAGATGCAGTAAAAGGGAGACGTGTGGAGAACCTGATGCCCTTCAGTTCATTTTCTCTGCTATTTAAAATGTATTTTTAAACAAAATCGTTTAAGTTTAATGGGTAATCGACCACTTAATTGCTTAAATTAAGCATCAAAGCAGTTGCTTAATAACTAATGGGCCCTGCTGAGTCTCTATTTAGGCAGGAGGGCATCAGCCGCCACCCTTATCATCTGCATCATCGCCACCTGGCAAAAGACGGAAATTAACAGAAGCAAAAAGAGGGTGTAAGCGCATGAGTCAGTCAGAAAAGATAGACAGAGGTTCAGCCATCCCTCCATCCCACCAGAGGGCACTGATAGCACCAAAGTCAGTTGGTACCTTAATGAAACTCTCCATATTGCCATTAAACAGCTTATGGTTATAGATGGAACGAGGCCGTGGTTTCCGCAATTTCTGTGGTTTCGGGGGAAGGGTTGGGGGTCTGAGGAATGGAGATGTTAGATGGAACAAAAACACAAACTTTCACAAAATTCCCTCTAAATCACATATATATTAGACCTTAAATCTATATAGCCCAACCCTTTGCCTATATACACAATCGTGCCATTAACTCTTACAAACGTCTCAGCGCACTCAGGTGCACTATGCAATTTTGCGTCCACTGGAGGGCGCCTATTCTAAACAAAGGTGTAGTTTGATGACGCCAAGTGTGAGCGCAGTATCTTGGGACATGTGGTCTTCATCTCACAGCCGGTGGAAAATAGGACATGGGCAGAAATCATGTTCATGGATGTGGTTATTAACGTTACTGTAGTGTGAAACAGAGCAGGACCGAGTGTTGTGGAGCTGAGCATGACTGCTGGAGCGATTGCTATACAAACACACGGCTCACGAGTCTGGGACTTTTATAATGAGAGGATGGGACACAGTCGCCGGGAATGCGCACTTCCGCTTTTTCCGGTAATGATTATAAGGTAAAGCAGCTCTGTTTATCATATCAGATACATTTAAGTGTGTTTAAAATGATGTTATATTGTTACTCTGTGCGTTCGTTCGGTGCTGCTGTGACATGTTCACACTGCTAAGAGAAAAGCGCTTCTGCTGAATAAAACCGAGGGTAACGCAGATATGACAGGCGACTCGCTCAAATGCTATGCTGAAACATCCTGGTCCTTAGTTAAAATTGCAATTTTCTCACAATTTACAAATAGTTGGAAACATTTGGGATATTGTTAGTACTCAACTGAAAAAATATATATATAACACTGACCTAGTGGTTTTTGGATATTTTACTGCAGAAATACTACATAGTGCACATTTAAATAAGCAACAGGCATTCATTTTTGTTCTTTAAAATATCATAATTACATCCTAATGCTTTTGACCTCAAATTAACAGATAACAACTGCAGGGAGTTTTCTATTCCCTATAGGAGCTCTGAATCTGGCTCTTATTAAAACAACTGCTGTTGTGACAGACTGGTAAATGCAATCAAAGTCAAACATGACATAGCTCCAACTTTGGTTGTAAACCTGAGGGCATAGCACAGGCTGTTGTTTATATTTACTTACGTGATTAATCATTAACAAAGATGAGCGAGTTGGATGTTTTCAATGGAGGCCATAGAGAATCTATGCATGTTTCAGTATAGACATTGTATCAGAGCTTGAACAAATAACACTTCACTTCATTGTTTAAGTTAACAACTACATGAATACAAACGCTACTAGCTATGCAGGTACAACTTTATATGTCACTGCAACAACATATGTGCCGACCAAGCGTTGAAAACAAGATAATCTACATAAAACGATTATTGGGCCACTTCTGCCTTCCATCCAGCGCACCTGCCTTTCCTTCACAGTTGTGCACTTTCGTTCCTCCCCAAGCCAAACTTAACATACAAATCAGCCCAATAAGTGAGTGTTGTAAAATGCAGTCTACCACGGGACATGCTTGATATAAAAAATAGTTATTAAAAGTACATTATGCCGTGAAAGAGATACTGTTCCCTAGGCAGTTTTCTGTAAGCGTACTCTGAGTCGGACAGGACACGCATAGGCCAAGTATACTGTGTGCTTTTCAGATACGCACCTAAGCGGTCAAATAGCCTACACACAAATATATCGCAATGCCGTTTTGGAAACACAGGCTGCACTGCACCTGAAATCGCATCCTCTCATACATGAGTAGGTACTTATTTTGAATAAGTAATTACATGATCTATAATATAGTATAAATGTATGCAGTATGAATGTAATCCAAAAGTACTACATTCGCGATGTTGTCATTATCATGTGACCTACCAGCGTCAGATACGTCGCTTCATCAATATTCATAAATCCTTTACTGTGGCCTCATGGGATAGTAAAGCGTCCACCATATGCACACTTCGGAATCGGGTGCATACTCTTTAATGAGCACTGTTAATTCAGACATAATTCTTTTGTCACATATTGTTTTTTGCCTTCTAGGGAAGTATGCAATTCCAGATGCAGCCACAGTCAAGCAAGTGAATGTAAACAGTTGAGAAAGAAAATGTGTGTAACAGTATATTGGATCCGTGCAGCTCCTAAATTGACAGAAGCCTAAAAAATCTCCTGCAGTCATTATTGTTGATCAAACAACAAAAGGCAAATATAAAATCACTCAATGCTCTTTAATTAATGACCTTTGTAGTTTTAATAAGAATTGGTCTAGATTTAATGTACACAGCATTTTACATTTGATTACTTAAAGGGTTAGTTCACCCATAAATGAAATTGGTGTCATTAATGACTCACCCTAATGTTGTTCCTCACCCGTAAGACCTCCGTTCATCTTCAGTACACAGTTTTATTTTATATTTAGTCCGAGATCGTATCCAGGTGTATGCACACTATACTGTCCTTGTCCAGAAAGGGAATAAAAACATCATCATAGTAGTCCATATGTGACATCAGTTAGTAAATTAGAATCCCTTGAAGAATCAAAAATACATTTTGGTCCAAAAATAGCAAAAATTACGACTTTATTCAGCATTGTCTTCTCTTCCTGTGTTTGTATTCAATCCTCAAATAAAGATTTGAACGGTTATGAATCAGCAGATTGATTCATGATTTGGATTGCGTGTCAAACTGCTGAAATCACGTGACATTGGCGATCCGAATCATGAATCGATACACTGATTCATGACCGTTTGAATCTTTATTTGATGATTGAAAACAAACCAGGAAGAGAAGACAATGCTGAATAAAGTCGTAGTTTTTGCTATTTTTGGACCAAAATGTATTTTTGATGCTTCAAGAGATTCTAATTAACTAACTGATGTCACATATGGACTACTTTGATGATGTTTTAATTACCTTTCTGGACATGGACAGTATAGTGTGCATACACTTTCATGAAGGAACAGAAAAGCTCTCGGACTAAATATAAAATATCTTAAACTGTGTCTGAAGATGAACGGAGGTCTTACGGGTATGGAACGACATTAGGGTGAGTCATTAATGACAAATTTCATTTTTGGGTGAACTAACTCTTTAATTCAATTTCTGCTGTAGGCTATTACATATCTGAATAGCACTGAAAAGCCTAAATCACTGTTTAATTGGTATTTTTGTTCTGTTGTATTTTTAGTCAGTTTTGTTGGAAATTAGTTTTGTGTTCTTATTTTATTGCTGACTGTTTACTTGTCTTTTGTAATTGTTTTGAGGAATTTTTAATAGTAACATAATTCACTGACATTTAAAATGACTCAAATCATGAAATAAGACTTTGATCATATTACCCACTATTAATCGTGATTTCAATATTGACCAAAATAATTGTGATTATGATTCTTGCCATAATGGAGCAGCCCTAGGTGTATGTTTCATTTTAAAATTGATGTGAAGGGCATGTGATTATCAATGGCAACACTGGTAGATGTCATCCAACTGAGAGGTCAGTACAGGTCTGCATCTGTTTACCAAGAAGCCTCTATTCTCAGCATTCTCCGACTGTCAGAGGACATTCTGGATAACCCAGCATGAGCTGAGCCCCTGCCAGTGACAGCCTGAGGACAAGTCCCCTTTTGACCGCTGAGTAATATCAAAAAAGTTTTATTTTCCCTCTCTTGCTTTTACCCTAGCCTCTTATGGGATTTAAAAGTTGTTTAATAATCTGCAGAAAATGTATTTTTTTTTAAATCTCTTTTTAGTCTAAAAATGCAAAATAAAAAGGTCTGTGACACTTCTTTTTTTTCTTCATTAAAAACGAATTATCATGAATATGGATAATGACTGTGGATGAGAAGTAAAATAATGACTAAATATTAGTTTTTAGGCTTGACAAGTTTTAAGACTATTTAATTGGACAAAACATCTTTAGATATTATAGTAAAAACAAGTTAAAATTTATCTTCAATCTAAGGTTCCTAAAGGGAGTTTTCACAGTGAAACCATTCGTTTTATAGCGCAAAGAATATTTTAATAATCCGAGGAAACTTTTTCCATTATAAAGGACCTTTTGAAAAATACAAAGGTTCCATGGATGGAATCACAGATGCCGATTAAGAACCTTTATTTTGTTTCTGAAAATTGGGAATTTCATCATCATCAGAACTCTCTTACCTTGTAGTTCCACATTCGGCTCTCTCTCCTGAAAATGAAAAAGAAAAGATGGAGGAATCAGAAATGTTATTATTTTTAGTATGATCTCACACACTGGGTTCTAAAGCTCGGTCAGGGTGTACAGAGGGGTATCGTGAGAGTGGCCAGCCCAGCACTATTGAAGGCAAGATGAATGGCTGAGCAGCCACACTGCGCTCGGGACAATGAAGAGCACTGGTCACCGTAGAAACCTCGGAAGGGCCCTGCAGGGTGTCAGACGGTCACAGAAGGGAACTAAAAGAGGATAAATAAGTGTGTGTGTGTGTGTGTGTGTGTGTGTGTGTGTGTGTGTGTGTGTGTGTGTGTGTGTGTGTGTGTGTGTGTAGGGTGTTCATTTCACACTGGTGACACTGAGCGATATCTGTGACGGCTCACTAAGTTCTTTGTCCCAATATTCAGTGCAGCCAAAAGGGTTCCCTGGTATTGCAACGATACAAAAATGTACACGCCCAGAAATCAAAAAGGTTACAAAAATCCCAGATAATGCAAGAATGTTCAATCTTAAATATCAGTTTGGGGGGAAAAAATTCTGAAAAAAAGACGAATTTTCAAGATCAGACCAAGTTTTCCAAATTCTGAATCACCATGTAATGAGGTGGAACCACTAATGTTTCTACATGGGTACTTTAGTGATGTGAAGTGGCCCCTCAAATCATTTCATTTCACCAAATCTGCATATCAAATGGAGTGGTTCCCATGTGCCTTTGCTTTGCCCTCTAAAATAATTCCAAAAACTGAAAGGCTTTTGTCCTGCCAGCTGAAGGGTTAAAAAAAGACTGAATCCTTTCCCAACACGTTTCTGGATAGCAGTTAGGGGGGGATCTGGTTTACATGCAGGACATTTAGCAAAACAGAAATGGTTTATTCTTCTTCATCACTCATTTAAATGATAAGCGTGAGCATTTAAGCCAGGTGGCTGGCACCATGGCAACCCTTGATAACATTAATGGAGAGAATTAGATGTGCCTAACTAATTGGCTTAATGGATCGAGGATCAATTAGGTGAATAATTTAAAAACATGGGCGGTACCTGCTGCAACCATATGCGATTAACTCATGTATATGCAGCATGCGCAGTAACGCACACACTTTGGCCAGCCTTAAGTGTCTGGTTTTACTCAGACGAAGAGGCGAAGTGTAATTGAACACACAGTCTGGTGAGGGGAAGAGGCCAGGACTGGTCAGCTATCATATACGTGGATGGCTGGACTCAGCTGGGGCATCCCACAGTGTGCAGTCATTAGATTATGAGCTGCCGCACAGGCAGCTGCTGAAATTCCCCCCCTGGTGCCACTAGCTGATTGATTGGGCGTAAACTGCCTGTAACAGAAGTGACAAGAGGCCTTATGGGAAATGGCCATGAAAGAAGGGTCTCTATAATCATCTGACAACAAAAGGGCTTAGACTTAAAGGAATATTCAAGGAAATTTTCATTTAACTCTTTCAACTATACTTATGCTTCAGCTTGTAAGCACAAACAGGAAGCGTGTTTACACTAATACGTGTACAATGGCAATCTAGCTTTTTTGTTAAATCACTTAAATGGATTCTTTATACAATAAAAGAGATGACATAGCTTGTTAGTCCTTATTAGATAACACATCACAGATGTGCTTTAAAGTTTGCGTTGGCTTCCTGTTCAGTCGCGTATTGTTTTTAAAACTCTCACAGTAACTTACAAAGCTGTGCATGGAATAGCCCGTTCTTATATCTGTGACTTATTCCCCCTGTACACGCTTTCTGATTCCTTCATTCAGCTGATTCTCTTAAAGGAAGTGTATGTAAGATTGTGGCTAAAACTGGTACTGCAATCCCTTTCAAATGACTGTAGAGCGGTGTATCCCCTCTGCCCCTCGCCCCTGACTCGAGGTTGCCAGATAGGCTGCAGAATCCAACAGGAACGTTTGTAGCTGCAGCTGAGGTAACTAGAGCAGAGCTGGCAACCTGGATGCTGATTTTATGATTGGTCGATAGGTGGAGGGTGGAGCTTCAGGCCAAAACACAACATGTCAACATCAACATCAGTTGAGGGCTGCAACAACAAATTTTAAATGACAATATTCTGGCTGGACTACTGTTGTCAGTGATATAAGTATTTGAAATTAACATGATTTCTAAATGTCTAGTGACATATCAGGGCCATTTTATGATGAATTGAAATAGATACATTTCTTACAGACAGTTCCTTTAAAGCTTAGGACATTTGTTTGTGAAAGAAATTTGTTCGATTTCTCAAGATGACAAGAACAAGAACATGGTTGGTTCTGGTCAGTACATTCCATACTTCTCAAGAAAAGCAGGTGCTGAACAACTCTGTTTCGCCGCATTAACCCCGCCCATTTTAAATTTCCGACCAATCACACAATAGTTCTCGGACACCCGTAAAAAAAAGTTCTGCTCAGACGATGTGTTGAGAGCAAGCTGCGAGAACTCTCAAACCAGGGTCGAGAGAACAAAAAGACGTCATTTTGTTCTCGCAACCCTAGGAGCGAGAACTTTTTCCACTGTTCTTGCGGAGTATGTTGTAGCCTTTATTTTTCAGCAGCCTCCCTGTGGATTAAGATCTATAGGGGAGAGATTTCTCTGTCGCTGCACCTAGGTTATGGAATGCACTACACCTCACTGTTAGAGATGCTCCCACATTAGCCACTTTCAAGAAGCTGTTCAAATTTCATCTTTTCAAAATTGCTTATATAGATAGTCATGATTCTTATTCTATTGTGTTGTACCGTAATGGCTGTTTTATGATTTTATAATTTCTTTGTATTGCATTATTTTTGTATTTTATTTGTTTTTATTTGTTATCGTTTTTAGCACTTTGGGTTTTAGAAAAGAGCATTATAAATACAATTTATTATTATTATTATTATTATTATTATTATTATTATTATAATTGAGGCATTTAACAAACAAGTCTTTAACTAAATTAAATTTGCCTGAAGAAAGACTTTAGCATTGGTATCTAATAAAACAACAAATTATTTTTCTGCCCCCAAAACAATTTAATTGTTTCATTCCCATTTTTATCAACAAACTAGGTCTAAATTAGGTGTGATAAATACTGTAAACATTAGGTTGAGAATTGTCCACTATATTGCTTCAACATTTAGTTTAAAGCTCTATATCCAACAATAAATCAAACAAGACCTCTATTACCCTTTTGGATATTGTGATATCCATCTGCCACTCGATTTCACTGTGGCACTGGGAGGGGAACAGAGAGGGATTCCCATGCCACGAGTCCGTAGAGTCGCCAGACCCTGACTTCAGGCTGAGAATGGCTGGACTGCTTTGCCCCTCAGCTCCACAGCCCTTGGGAAGATGAGCCGATGGAGAAGCCGCCTCTCACACTCCGGACCAATGAAGGGAGCAGGTGTAGGTGCCGGGACCCCACCCCTTTTACATGGACCAACCCCTCTGAACACTACCTTTCCTTCATGTGCCTCAGCACAGCAAGGACACCAGATCCACCGGTTTATTTGGACACTTTTACCCCATAGAAACTTTATTCCCCCTTTTTGGACATTTTTTATATTTATTTTTATGTTAATAAACGCTTTTGCGAGGCCTGATGCCACACCCACTGTGTAAGTTGTTACTGCCCCCGCCACAATATACACACGTTACATCTAAAATAGCTAATAATTAGGATTGTCAAGGGACTAAGAAAATGTTGTTTTTTAGGATTCTGGAAAAAAATAAAATAAAATAATTAAAACTACATAAAAAAAAAGGAAATGTTATGTATTCTAAACTATTGATAGGTCACTAATACATAAGCAAATTGGTAACAGTGACCATATTAACACCTTTGTACGAATAAAGTTCTCGGACAAGATGCTTTTGGATCATTTCAAATCAATCAAATCATGATAACATGATCCTCAGTTTTACAGGATCTAAACTGCTAAACTTGTGGAGTTCATCTCAGTTTTGCCAACTTTACTAGATGATGCACAATAGAAGACTTTTCACTAGTGGTCTTAAACTTTTGGATCTTACTTCTGTATTTCTTTTCCAATTAGTCCAGATCCATTCATTAGTCATACACTTATTGAGCTCTCTGTGCAGCTACAACTTTCGATTTTGTATCCAACAGTGACCAAATTTGCAATTAGGTGCCAGAGGCTTAGCTGGCACTCAGCATTTCCAGAGAGCAGAGAGAAACTTATTTAATAAACAGACAACTCACCTTCCCCCAGAGTCTGTTTCAGCAGGTCATGCTTGGCCTGCAGCTTAATGATGAGGTTACTGCCGTTCAGGTACTCCTTGAATTTCTACGACACAGATGAAGGCGTCAGTGAGCTAATGATTTTAATAGGATGTGACTAAAACTGGGGAGTGATGTGTGCTGTTGGCAACAAAGAACAGATTTCGCTGTACTTTACACTCTGCAAATTCAATCTGTTCCGATAGGAGGATTTAATTTCCGTCTCATTGGTGAGGCATGGGCCTTGTCACGAATGTTTTGCGGGATTCATGTGTGATGACTGAGTTTAGATAGATAGACAGATAGGACAAGCTGAATATACTTTCATATCAGAGATTTTTGCAGAGATAATTCTTATGAGAACCATGTATTAAAATATCTATTGATAATCCAGAGATCTTGAGAACCAGGACTTCATCTTCATCAGGTTTTGCAATCTTGTGTCAGACATAACTAATACTAAGGACTGCCAGTGCCAATCAAATAAAAAATTATTAATTACATATGTCAATATCTTAAAATCACAATTAATTGACTATATTACTGTGTGTCATATAAACATGGCCTAAAAATTAAAACGGTACTGGTGGGCCCAGTGCTTATGGTCTGAGAAAATAAGGCCACTCACAGTGAAGTAAAAGACTTCCGTCTCCTGCTGATTGGCTCGTCTCTTAGCAATGTTTAACTTGCTCATGTAGCTCTCGGAAGCCACGGATTTAATGGACTCTGTGGATCGGCTGTGCTGGAAGGCGTCTGACACATCAAAGTCCTCCACTGTCAGCATGTCTTGTAAGGTCTGCATGGTGGCATCCAAGGTCTTGCGCACCTAATTAAAGCATAGCAGGGACTCAGTAAGGTGAAAAACAGATGAGTGCGAACTTTTAGAATATAACATTTACACTATTGTTCAAAAGCATGAGGTCAAACTGTTAAAATCAATTCTTTTATTCAGCAAGAATTAATTTAACTGCAACTGACAGTTATAGAAAACAGTTATTTTCACAATATTAATATTTTACTGTAATTTTAAGTAAATTAATGAAGCCTTGGTAAGTATATGGGACTTTGTCCAAAAACATACTTTAAAATAGATTTTTCTGTCCCCATTGTATTTGAAAAAAAAGCTTAATGTTTTGCAATAACAGGTTTGCAATAACAGGTACGTGGCACTGTGATATATTCAAACCCACAATATGAGCTTAAGGATATTGAAAGACTAAAAATGTGTACACTGCTTGAGAAAACAAATCACAGGAAGAAAAAGTAAGTTTACAATGAGCTTCAACCTTATGTCTGCAATAGCATCTATGTGTCAGTGTCACTTTGATATATAAGCCTACAGTGTGTTGCAGTGTTGCTGAATGCTTATGCAGTTATAACTTTTAAAACCTCAAAACTGAGAAAGAGCCCAGACTATTGGCGGGCACAAAATTTGATTAAACAAATTACGACAACAGTCAAACCACAAGTGACCTTTGAGCATGTACGGTAGTAAAGAGTATACATCTAGAAAGCTTCCTAAATCTCTATAGATCCCATTGATCTATTGAGGGTCGGATTCCCTTCGACCCCAAGACCAAAGATCACTCCCACCAATTTATGAAATCAAAGATTGTCTGAATGCTGACCGGTGTGTAAATTGGCTCCAGGCCCTCAAAGATTAATGTGGCACATTTCCTGTATGACACAAAATCATCCATTACTAGCTGGTTATGAGACACAAAGTGATAAGAGCAAGACGAAGTCATCAATACACACAGACGGGAGTTAATACAAAGGCCATTAGCACCTGCATACACTTAGTTGTTTGGTAATGCGCCCGAGTTGTATTCGTTCTCCCAAGACAAAGAATTACCCTTACCGAAGACCAAACAAGAAGATAACCATTCCATCCCAAAAGAAACACACCATTAACAGATGAGTATGCTAAAAATACACTCTCGGTTCCCAGGAAAGATGGACTAAATTGCAATGAGTTTGATTGCTAGGCTGAAGTATTCTCTTGAGTGCTTTAAAAACGGCAGAAAAAACGTATGCGAGTAAAGCCAAGGGGTCTTTGAGTGCTAAAGACTCGTGTGAGAGAGGCAGTTGGGCTTTCTGCAGAGTTATGACTCACACTAAAGAAGCTGATGAATCTTTCCAATGAGCAGGTGTAAATAAAACTGAACAGTCTCCAAAGCATTTGGTTACACCAGCGGGAGTTACAGTCAACAGGAACTCGAGTTCACAAACCTATTTTAATTCTATAATGTGACGTCAGGTGCTTGAAGTGGAGGGATTGAAAATTGTAAGAGGACTTGATGGCATCGGCCCAAAAGGAAATTCGTTTCCTTCAAAGATTAAGAGACTTTTTTTTAAACTTTGTAAAGTTGCACTCACGTTTACTGTTGTTCCTTGAGTTTTCACAAGGAAACTCAATTTATTTCAATAGAAATATACGTGATCAGAATTTTTTAGTATGGGCAATAGATTCCCCACAAAGTTTTTGTGCAAATTTGCCACAATGACAAACAGAAAGCTGTTTGGTTTGAAAGCAACTTTCGTGCGGACCGCTTTCCGTATTCAACTTACGAAGAAAGTGTAGCGCCTTGCAAAGTTCAAAAATGTTCCTGCTACTTTATAACAATTTTATAACAAATACCCATCGATTCGCTTCAGAAGGCCTTTATTAACCCCCTGGAGCCGTGTGGATAACTTTTGGATGGATGCACTTTTATGGTCTTCAAATTTTGGACTGCCATTTACTGCAATTATAAATTTGCCAGGACATATAATATTAATATAACTCCAATTGTACTCGTCTGAAAGAAGAATGTCATATACACCTAGGATTGCTTGAGGGTGAGTAAATCATGGGCTAATTTTCATTTTCGATGCTTCAAGAGATTCTAATCATCCAACTGATGTCAGATATGGACTACTTTGATGATGTTTTTATTCCCTTTCTGGACATGGACAGTATAGTGTGCATAGAGTGCATATGCTCTGGGACTAAAATATAAAATATCTAAAACTGTGTTCTGAAGATGAACGGAGGTCTTACGGGTGAGGAACAACATTAGGGTGAGTCATTAATGACATCAATTTCATTTTGGGGTGAACTAACCCTTTAAATCCAAAATCTCAATGAACTTTGAGAACAAAGTGGAACATACAGTTGTGCTCTATCAAACTCTGAATACCTCTAAAAATCCACAAATGAAATTGACTAGATCTTCTACTGAAGCATTCAGTGTAGCTGCTTGGCGCTATATTGGTGAGCTACTGTACCGTAACTGTGTTCCCCAACAGACTGATAAAGACTGCACTCCTTGACATTTTGGAAATAGGACAAAACCAGATTAGAGCTATGCAATATGCATCGCAGTATGTGAACGGTCTGTGGGTGTGGCATCTGAGGCTGAGACTTAATTATTATTGAGAGGCTAATAGCATGATAACGTCCATGATAAAATGTTGAATGCAGTAACTGTGATGATTCTTACCTCCTCATTTTCAATCTTGAGTGTGGCCAAACGGGACTGCAGTTGGTGGTAACGCATCAGAAGTTCAGTCTGCACAGGCTGCTGTGCACTCACCTGGCACACCTGAAATGCAAAGTTTATCTCTGTCATACATTTATGTCTTCACATATCTTAGATCTTCAATAAAAATTAGTATTTTACTATTCTTAACCCAAAAAATGAATATTCTGTCATCATTTACTATCATGTTGTTCCAAACCCATAAAAATAAATAAAATTTTGCCTATTTTTATACAATTTATAGCTTGCACTATAATATAATATAGCTACAGTAATATATAGATTGCACTATAGTGCACAAGTGATATGGACCACTGTAATGATCATTTTAAAGTGTATTTTTATTTCATTATATGGAAATCAAGTTCACACTTAAGTACAATTAGAGGAAGTAAAGTTTAATGTATATTTGCCGTGCTGATATATACATATCTATTATATATTATGTTATATAGCAGCCATTTGCTAAAATCATTTAAGTTTTTTTCTCATTAATGTACACACAGCACCCCATATTGACAGAAAAACAGAATTGTTGACATTTTTGCAGACTTATTAAAAAATAAAACTGAAATATCACATGGTCCTAAGTATTGGGGTGCTGCGTGTACATTAATTAGACAAAAAATTAACTTGAAAGACTTGAAAGAAAATTAATGATTTTAGAAAATGGCTGCAATATAACGAAGAGTTAACATTTTAAGGGGGTCTGAATCATTTCCATACCCATTGTATATATATCATCTTATCGTTGATTGCTCTCCAACATCATTAAGAATTCAACTTCTACGTTCCACAGAAGAAGGTCGTACAGTTTGGAGTAAATAATGAGAGGATTTTCATTTTTGGGTAAACTGTTACATTAATAAGATATTATTGGGTAAGATGAAAGCTTGATACCTCATCTCCCATGTGCGGTAGAAACTCAAAGCGCATGGGTGGGCAAAAGACCTGATTGTACATGTCCATGATCTTGTGCTTGTCGCTGCGAGGGTCCAGGTTGTCTACAGCATTCTCAATGATGTCCAGACCCTCATGGCGAGAGGTCTCCAAGTTATACTCAGCAGACAGATACGTCCTTAATGTGCGCGCCAAGCTAGCATGATATCCTAGGTCACAGCACTGTGGAAAGAAAAAAAAAAGAAAGATGAGAGATAAAACTCGTCACAGCGATCCTGTATGACATTTAGAGGAACACCAATCCGATCTTTCATCCTATGAAGACAGTATAAATTAAATTTTATTTGCCAAAAGGTTTCCATGGTGATGCCTATTTTTAGCAGTCTTGAGTTTTCACATTTCACTCTGTCAAGATAAACTGTAAGACAGGTAGCATATCCTGTGTCTCTGTGCATTAAAATGCATGAACTAAATGAGTGAATTTTATCCTGTGGAGAATCAAGATCGTCAGGATCTATAATTGGAAGAACAAGCGCAGTGGGATATCTTGGCTAATTAGTTTAAACATGCAACAAATGTGCAACTAACCTCTTTTTAGCAACGTGGAGCAAGTAAAAATTGCTTGAGGGAAACTATAAACCTCTGTGAGTCATTGCGATGAGGAAGTTACCGCTCTATTGGACTGTAAATCCATATATTATGCTTTAAAGGATTTGAGTGCAAACACTACATAGTCATAGCCTGTGGCACACTCTATTTAGCATTACAAAGCTACAAGAGAGGAGGTGTACATTTGTTATCACAAAGTTTAGATCTGTACTTACACATTCTTGGTTAAATAACAGCAATGGTGCTAATTCTCAGTATTTGCAAATGATCATAACCATAAACAGAAGTAAATCCAGACATATTTATTATGTATCAGTACTGCTGAAATCGCTATTTGCTCTGAGGCAAACATATTTCGTTCTAAAGCAGAAAACCAATCCCATTTTCTACTATGCATTGGGGATAGCAAGTTTCGACATGATGAATAAACGCGTTTCCATTCGGTTCATTATCAGTCTCTCTATTGACAACTATTAAGCTTGACAGACCTGCCCAAATTCTTACCCTGCAGCACTCTTAAAATTAAAGGTTGGTCTTATCTAAAACCATTTTAACTGTATAGGGTTCTAGATTTGAAAGGGGGAAAAAGATATATTAATAAAAAAAACTAACTATCAATCATTTGGGATGTCTGCCTTTACATGCACATGAACACATCATACAGTCCTCATGAAGAAATCAAAATCGACCTTATTTACTTTGTTAGCAAAAATTACTGGTATTAGGGTGAACAATTAATCTGTGTAAGTTAATACACAGAAAAAAAAAATTGTTTGTCATGGTAATCTTTAATCAAAATCTGAAAAGTAACTTCCTTCCTGAAATGTTGTTCCTTGGGTTTGAATATCCTTAACCACTTTCGTCCAACCGTTAGTCTGCTACGAGCGAGAGATGGAGAGGACGAGCAATGAAGTAAAACCGTGCCCTCTATTCAATATTCAGTTTCACTTGGAAATGTAACAGCACTGAAATAAAATCAGTTGCAACTTCCGGTTTCTTTGGGACATTAATGACATCCCATTTTTAATCCGTAGGGTAAAATACGGAGTTGGCTCACCCTTTGCAGCTATAACCGCTTCATCTCTTCTGGGAAGGCTTTCCACAAGGTTTAGGAGTGTGTTTATGGGAATTTTTGACCATTCTTCTAAAAGCTAATTTTGGGGGTTAGGCACTGATGTTGGACGAGAAGGCCTGGCACGCAGTCTCCACTCTAATTCATCCCAAAGGGGTTCACCAAACTCACTCATCCATGTCCATCCACACTGCTTTGTGGACTTGTGCGCAGTCATGTTGGAACAGGAAGGGGCCATCCCAAAACTGTTCCCACAATGTTAGGAACATGAAATTGTCCAAAATGTCTTGGTATGCTGAAGCATTAAGAGTTCCTTTTACTAAGACAAAGGGGCCCAATCCCTGAAAAAACAACCCTACACCTGAATTTAATGATTTCGAGGGGCGTCCCAATACTTTTGGCAATATAGTGGATATTATTTTGTGTTTAACAGAGAATCCAAATCATGACCAGGTAAATTAGGATAAATAATTACACTTTGGGTGAACTATACTTTTAACAGAGGATATGTAAAGCCCTTCTGGTTTTTTTGAAGCACCACCACTATGGGTTGTGGTCATTAAAAATGTTGGGATCAGCTAGCAAACTTTACATTTCTGGTATAAGGTGAACTGGCATCCTAATTCACCACGACAGGCCACAAGTACCACATGAATTTCTATATATCCAATGGTAGGTGTGGAAGTTCGAGAGTTTTGTTTCAGTGGTTTCTACCAATTAGTGGTTTTAAAGGTAAACCTATGTCAACATAACAGAGCCCTTTACAGAGTTCTTAAAACTTCAACCTGTCAAAAGTACAGAAAAAGCTAATAGGTTTAAAACATTCCCAAACAAAAAATAACAAAGATAAAAGCTTACAGTATGTTACTGCAATAGTTTGCATAGATGAATATATCTTGGCTTAAAAGTTATCTATAATAGCTTACGTTTCCTCTCTGCCTTTGTTGCTGTTATCAGATGTACAAGTGTGTGTGTGCTGTGTGTAGGTTTTTATTTTCTTAAATTGCTCCAGGAAATCAGGGCGTACTGATGGACAGCAATGTGACACTCTTTGCATCTCTCAGCAAAAATAACAGAGGTTTGGTTTATCTACAGTATCCGTACTAATGCTAAGATAACATAGACAGTAGAGCCGAGCCATGAGGGGAAATATTTCAGCATACTTGACATCAACAATCAAGTCTCAGCATATTTTTGATAGGATGATACCAGTGCCACTGACAGCCTGTTGTTATCTATGCAACAGTATTTTGTGAATTAAAAACCGAAAATAGGTTTACATGCAATTAAGCTAGTAATTCCATTTTCTTGATACAGATCTGACAAAAAAATAATAATTCTGGTTTGACAGAATAACAGACTTAATCGTCCTCTGCTGAATGAAGCTGCAAAACAGATTAGAAGGTTACAGTAATGGTGATTAATATTACAATAAAAACACAAACACCAGAGGGAGTAAAGAAATAAAATCAGTAGACAAATCCAATTCAATAAAATGACATTCTAGCAAAATGCAAAGCAAACATTTAGAGTAAAGAAATGAGGCAAACCATATTAACAAGCAGACACTTCACCCACAATGCAAAGAGAAATAGATGGAGTAGAGCCCTCATCAGTTCAACTGTTTAAATCCCAGCTGATACACACACAAGCAAACGCATGCCTCATTGTGCATACTCACATCAATCATATCCGAAACATCATGGATGTAATATTTAGCCACGACGGCGTTGGTGGCTGCCAGGTTCAATAAATAGTCGTTGCGGGCTTTCGTGCATTTCAGTTTGTTCTCGGAGTACTTGGCTTGCCTCTGGAAGGAAACAAATTGGAGAATAAATCAGTTAACAGTGTTACGTAATCAGATAACTTTTTTCAAGTAATTATTAAATGAATGTATTACTTTTCAATTTACAACAAAATGTCAGTTACTTTTCCAAGTAACTTTGTTTTCCCATTTATTGACCGATACCTCTCCGGTCCCCATGTCGAGGAGCAATGGCTTTGTGCGCGCTGTGTAAACATGATAGAATCTCAAAGTGCTACAATGAATATACACCTAGGATGGCTTGAGAGTGAGTCAATCAGGAATAGTTTTCATTTCAAAGTGAACTATTCCTTTAATAGTACTCAAAGACACAATATAACATTTTGTTGTGTATATTATAACCTTTGGGGAAAAAAAAGTGTAGTAAAAAGCTGTGAAATGAGCACCCTGCGACTTTTAAAGGGGGGGTGAAACACTCAGTTTCAGTCAATCTCATGTCAATCTTGAGTACCTATAGAGTAATACGGCATCCTTCATATCTCCGAAAAGTCTTTAGTTTTATTATATTTATAAAAGAAATATGGGCTGCACCGAGTCTTTCCGGAAAAAAACGAGCGGCAGGAGGCGTATCGTGTGGGCGGAGCTAAAGAATGACGAATGCGCAAAGCGGTGACGTCCTCAAGCGTGGAGAAACTCATGGCTATCGAGCTCAGCTAATAGATATATGATCCAGAATCATTCGGAGGCTGAAATAAATTGAACAGGAGAAACAGCAACAGCAGAACATCCGTCTCTGTGGTATGTACTGTATTTAGTGGCCTGTCAACATTTGTGTGTGTTTACTCGCAGTTTATGAGGACATGATTCGGTTTATGGACTATTGTATGCGACTAAACCTAAGCAGTAGCAAGCAAAGCGGTTTTGCACGTCAGACTAGTGTAACGTTATACATAGAACAACAATGGAGTAACCGTTAGCGCATTTGAATGACGAAGCACGCGATCGTGTCGTTTACTGATGTTTACTCATGCGTCCGTAGCCAAAAGCAGAGACATTTGAAGCAGTTTTACTCACCGGCTGCTTCCAAAGCAGGACCGAACCTTTATCGCTGGGACCGCTCCGTCAAAAACACACTTCTTTGGTATGATTTGGTAAAGTCCTGACAGCAGTGAACGGTGGAGATGCACTTTTGCGACGCGACTGAAGCGATGTTGTGAAGCTTCCTGTCATTTCTGCGTTCAAATCGGTTCAAATGCAGCGCTGCCTTCCCGGAATGCTGTGCTGAAGCGCTGAAGTCACCCATAGGAATAAAGTGGAGTGCGGCGCCTGGATCGACTGGATCTGCACCTGAGAGAGTGTTTATGGGCATGCATTTCCTCTCTCGCTCTAGTCATACGCGCACGCACCCTACCGGGAGAAGAGTCCGAACGGCCCATACAAGGACCTTCCGCTCTATTAACGTCAAGCCGAGCCATACTCGAAAAAAACTCTCAGAAACTTGTGAGAAATCGGAAGGAGTATTTTTGACACAGAAATACTCCATCAAACGTCCAACATTAGTTTTTGAAACTTTGTCTATGTTTAGGATGGGAATCCAAGTCTTTAACAGTGTAAAAAGCTCAGTATGCATGAAACAGCATTTCACCCCCCCTTTAAGTTAAAGTAGGTAAAGTAGGTAAAAAAGCATTCTGAGAGAATGAATAATCCCATACTGTCTATATCACAGTGAATTGGGGTTATTATCATCAACTAAAACTAAAATTAAAACTCAATAAAAATATAAAGACATTTAACAATCAAACTAAAAATTTACCAAAAAATATAATAGTATATGAATGACGCTTCCATTCATCGATTTGAAACAGGATATGCAGACTGAGTCTCATCTGCTTATGAGCTCCAGCTGGGTCCTGCTGAATTTTTCATCAAAAATCTTGAGCGCACAAAGCAGACAGCTGCTCTAGTACCATTAATAACAGCTGACTGCTACATAATTGTATTGACAAAACAAAATCGTTAAATGAAGAACAAACACCAGTGATTAGTATATGCTAGTACAAATGCCTAAATACTGATCAAATGAGTTGAGGTTGACAGTTATCAAACCATCACTGTTATGCGAGTTTATTATGAAAGCAAATATGACAGGAGCAATATAAGTGCTACTTTACAACAGAACGAAGATCATATAGTTTAAACAAGGCCTTTTAATCATTGTGCCATGATTAGCTAGGTGTGTATTATAGTAATCTCTCATTTAAATACTACCTATAATAGTGGTGGTGTTCCCAGTATATATGTATTATGTAGTGTATTTTATTTCACATCAAAAATCTAAAATTAGGGCCCAATTCTGATCATTATCAATTGTCAATTATTACAATCTACCAGATTTTTTATTTATTTTTTGCACAGTACAAAATGTTTATCCAAGGCTTGCAGGTGTGCTAAGATCACCACGGAGTCTGCTAGCCTGCAAAATCAGGTCAGGCTGCAGAGAGAAACAGAGCATCCATGGCTACCATGGTTATAAATAGTGTGAGGCTGAGTGGCTTTCATGCCAACATCTCTACGCATTGCAGCCTGAAAGTGGAGGAAGGGAGGGAGAGAGAGAGAGAGAGAACAGTAGAAGGAGAAAGAAAGCAGCACAAAGAGCAAAAGTGAGAGAGAGAGAGAGAGAGAGAGAGAGAGAGAGAGAGAGAGAGAGAGAGAGAGAGAGAGCTGACTAGCTAGTCGAAAAAAACTGAAATCATTCACACGAAAAAACGACTCAAGTGAAAAGCACAATATTCCTGTATGTTGATTTATAATTTTATTTTTATATAGTATCACATCATTGTGAGTAAGCGTCCTGTGAATGCATATCACTAGCTATAAATTAGCATGAATTCGATGATTTACAGCTGAAGTCACTGACCTGAAATGTTGAATCTGGTTTGTATGAGTAGCCAGCCATTCAGTCTCCAGGCTGTCTACAGTCTTACTGACCTCATTGTCCATTCTTAGATAAAGCTCAGCCCACATTCATTTTTATAAGCCTATCCATCAGGTTCATTCAAAGCTTAGTGTCTACCTTGCTTTTAAGAGCTGATGAGAAGGTAACTAGGAAGAAGGTGGGATTGCTTCTAAATGTATTTTAGAATATTCCAGGATAGGGCTGCACGATTTAAGGGGGAAAAAATCGAATTACAATTTTTCAGATTTTTATTTTTTAAAAATCATTGTTTGTATGGATGCACAATTCATTACAACAAAAACATTACAAACAGTAATGTGTCCAAACTTTTGGCCTGTCCTATGTGTGTGTGTGTGTGTGTGTGTGTGTGTGTGTGTGTGTGTGTGTGTGTGTGTGTGTGTGTGTGTGTGTGTGTGTGTGTGTGTGTGTGTGTGTGTGTGTGTGTGTGTACCAATCAGGCATAATATTATGAACATCTTCCTAATATTGTGTTGGTCCCACTTTTGCTGCTAAAAAAAGCCCTGACCCATCGAGGCATGGACTCCACTGGTATCTGGCACCAAGATGTTAGCAGCAGAGCCTTTAATTCCTGTAAGCCGAGAGGTGGGTCCACAATTGATCAGACTTTTTGTTCAGCACATCCTATTGATGCCATGAAAGGTTTCCATGAAAGGGTGTACATGGTCTGCAACAATGCTTAGGTAGGTGGTTTGAGTCAAAGTAACATCCACATGGATGGCAGGACCCAAGGTTTCCCAGCAGAACAATGCTCAAAACATCACACTGCCTCTGTATGTTTGCCTTCTTTGTGCCATGTGTTCCCCAAGAAAGTGACGCACATGCACCTGGCCATCCACTTGATATAAAAGAAAATGTGTTTCTTCAGATCGGACCACACTGGCCAGCCTTTGCTCCCCACGTGCATCAATGAGCCTTGGCTGTCCATGACCCTGTTGCCAGTTCACCACTGTTCCTTCCTTGAACCACTTTTGATAGATATTGGCCACTGCAGACTGGGAAAACCCCACAAGAGCTGCAGTTTTGGAGATGCTCTGACTCAGTTGTCTAGCCATCACAATTTGGCCCGTCAAACTCGCTCAAATTCTTACTCTTGTCCATTTTTCCTGCTTCTACAGCATCAACTTTGAGGACAAAATGTTATCCCACCCACTAACAAGTGCCGTGATAAAGAGATAATCACCTGTCATAATATTATGCCTGATCGGTCTATATCAGTATAATAATAATTATATTTGCATATTAGCATTTGGCAGATGTTTTTATCTAAAGCAACTTACAATGCATTAAAGGTACCTAAATTTTGATTAGTTCTTGCTTTCCCTGGGAATCAAACCAATAACGTTGGCATTGCTAATGCAATGTTCTCCTTTTTGAGATACAGGAAAGCTATAAATAATAATAATAATAATAATAATAATAATAATAATAATAATAATAATAATAATAATAAGGCATGCTATAAGCTACTCAGATTCAGAGCACTTGCAGATATGCATTTGTGTGGAACAACACTTCAACATTGTTCGAAGGTTTGCTGTCAGAAGGTTTCTGGTTTGTGCACTTGAACTCTTAACCAAGCAAAGGGGCACTTAACCTAAGGTTACTCCAGGGGGACTGTCTATCTATTAATTGTACTGAAAGTAGCTTTGGATAAAAAGACAAAGTTTAGAACATCGGCCAAGATGATGCGATATAAACATGGGCTTTTACTTCCCATCACGTTCAATGAGCAACAAACCCTTTTTATCCTCCATTGTGCACAGAATATATACACCACTTGAAATAAGATAAATATTTCTCTTAAAGGGTCACAAAACTGCTTGAGAGTGTCGGGAGAGGAAATGAACGTGATTGCAATGGCCCTGTGGTTTAATAAAAACCGGTTGGCATTATGAGTCACTCTGCAGAGCATTATGAGCTCGGCCGTCTCACAAGAGTAATCTCACCTTCTCCTTCATCTTCTCAATCTTCCTGACCGAGCTGCGGCGCTGGGGTCGGTCCTCGTGGCGCAGGAGGTTGACGTTAAGGTCTCCAGATTTGCTAAATTGCTTCTCCTCTTGTTTCTCTGCCTCCTTCAGCTTGCTCTCTGCACTGATGCTCTCCGTGTGGTACATGTGATAAGTCTTCATCACCTGTAGGATCATACAAAATACTATAAAGACTAGTCTAACTGCATCACACATATACTACTGATAAAATCTTGCTGTGAAAACAAGTGATTTTTGACAAGTGGTCCAAAATCCTTAATTAAAACAGGCTTACAACCGAGTCATTATTCATTGATAATAGTCCACTATACGGCCAAATTTCAATCACATTTCCAAATAATTAGAACAATGGGTTTTGGCAGCATTAACATCAAATCTGTTAGAATGCTGGAAGCACAAATGTGATTTGAGACCTATGGTACAGGGGAATATTTTCAGATGAATGAATGAATGAATGAATGAATGAATGAATGAATGAATGAATGAATGAATGAATGAATGAATGAATGAATGAATGAATGAATGAATGAATGAATGAATGAATGAATGAATGAATGAATGAATATAATTTTATTTTTTTAGAAATAAATGTATACTGTTTATTCAGAAGGATCAGGATACATTCAATTGATCAAACGTGACAGTAGAGAGATGTATTAAGCTAGAAAATAATTCAATTTCAAACAAATGTTGTTCTTATGAACTTTCAATTAATCAAAGAATCCTGAAAAAACGTGAAAAATATTAACAACTGAAAAAGAAATGCTTCTTCACCACAAACATCAGCATATTAGAAGGATTTCTGAAGGATCATGACACTAAAGACTGAAAATCACAAATAAATTACAATTTAAAATATTTTAAAATTGAAATTATGGAAATATTTTAGTATGGGGAACACATATTCACTATTAACTACGACTTTTGCCTAAATAAACTCCTAATTTACTGCTTATTAATAGTTAGTAATGCAGTTTTGTAGCATTTAGGTTTAGGTGTAGGATTAAGAGATGTAGAATAAGGTCATGAAGAATAAGGCATTAATAAGTACTAATAAACAGCCAATATCCTAGTAATATGCATGATAATAACTGAACTTATAAATAAACTAAACCATAAAAAAAGTGTTGCCGAAAACATTTATTTTGAACTGTAATAAGATTTCACAATATTACTGTATGTTTTATTAGTTTTTCCTTTTTCCTTACTTTGATCATACAGAAAAGTGCAGTGTGAAAAGACTGCAAAATACTGTGCTCCATAAAACATGGAAAGTCATACAGGTTTGAACAAAATGAAGGCGAGTAAATGACAGAACTCTCATTTTGAAGTGAACTAACCCATTAATATCATCAATGCCCATTAAACTGGGACAGGAGAAAGTAACTAACATTATAGCATATACTTTTTTATAATGATGCAAAACAACTCAATCCTTACACTGCCTTGAAATGATCTCCAGACTAGTTTCATTCCAGGGAAGCTGTGCCATTCTCAGTTGAGGAGGATCAGATGTATTCCCGTTAGCTCTACAGAGCAAGCCATCTCATGAATATGCATATGAGTATGGACTTGGCAGAAATACCATACCACCCATAATCCTGCCTCTTTCCACCACAAGTCCAAGCCTTCCACTCAAACCAGGGATGACAGAGGCTGAAGGAGGGGGCGATCTAAAGACAATGAGATTCTGAAGGAAGTGCGTATGAAACACAAAGCTGATTCAAACAAAACCGCACATTTTTACTCCGAAAACAGCTCCCTGTATGAGATCTATTTATTTTTTGAGCTCTGTTTATTTATTATTGATTTATTATTTTTTGGACATTTGTTTGGAATTATTGCACTTTCTAAATCTATTCCTTCATTCTCGGTAGCAGTGCCACTCCTGCCTTACCCCACTCTAGAACGCTGCATCGTTCTACAAATCAAAGCACCCTGATGTACACATCCAAAAATGCCATCAAAGCAAAAACTAATAAAACTATCTGGACATGAATACAAAAGATGAAAACTCTTACTGCTGGTGATGACTAATGATTTTAAAGGGGACCTATTATGCAAAATTCCCGTTTACATGGTGTACACAACCACCAACCAAATTAATGGTGTTAAAAAAAAAAAATTGTAATGCCCATAAATCATTAGCAGTGTCTCAGAATAAAGCCGCGGTCACACTAGAAGCACATATTTTTATAAACATGAATACAACATATAACAAATAGTACTACATTCAAAATGTACAAAATATACAAACTACAAGAGGAGTAAAAATATTCTTTTTTAAATTCAGCCAAGAGGTCACACCCATGATATATTGATCTTCTTCTGGTCACACCAAGTAAAGTTAAGTAAATTCGCAGCTCAGAGTTCGCCAAGAATGAACTTTGGAACGCAGCGAAATGCAACACTTTTTGCATGAGCTTGTGTTTCTGTTCTGACACATTCGCATGTGTTTGAATAGAAGTCAATGGAACGAAAAGTGTCGTGTGACTACCCCTTAAGCAGTTTCCAATTTCTATGCAATGTGACGTCACATTGATCAGGCCCCGCCCACGGCTGCTGACAGACTCTGCCCTATTAGCATAAAAGAAAGCATAAATGTATTCTTATTAAAGCTACTAAAGTTATTCAGTCAAGAGCAGTGGTTTTTAGTTCATATTGACTGCATATACAGCAGTAGGTACTGTATAATACACTGCTTATACTTTAATACACAGATCTAAAAATGTGATTTCTTTACTTGCCTACTTAGAGCTATAACCAACTGTGTTTATGTGAACACACAATAAGACTTGAAAGAGAGCTTAGTTTAATACTCATGTTGCATGCTGTCTGACATGCAGCTTTCTGTGCGCTTGCTTCGGATGTGTGCGCACATAAAACCATACATCAGAAGTTTATAGGCTGATATGGCTTTAAAACATGCAGATAAAAAACTTTCATGAAGATGAAGAACTGCAGTGTCACATTATGAGCGTGACCGTAACGATGATAATCAAAACCAAACAGCTGTACTGGCTCCGCCCTCTTTGCATTTAAAGATACATTCACAAAAATAGCACGTTTTTGCTTTCAATCAAAAATGGGCATTTACAACATGGTATAATAAATGATTTGTGGAGAATATTGAATTGTGAGTGTGAGGAGAGGGGGCGGCATGACAGTGTTTAGCCTAGAGCAGCAGTTGTGTATGACAGGAGGTGTTCGCAACAATGGAAACTGTTTTACCTCATGTCTGACTGGTATGACTGAGTCTGCTATTCAACCCCATTATCCTCCCTGCTTAAACAATAGAACAGAGCATGGGGGGGGGGGGGGGGTCTCTGCACCATTGCTTTATTCCTCTCCTTATAGCCGGCAGATGCATGTCAGACGGTGTTTTCAATAAAACGCTTATTAAATCAGCCAGACTGCAGGCGTCCACTGACTGCTCATCTGCCCTGACCCTGACATTAATGTACATACACTCAGCCATTTCACTCTAACTTTACACACACAGACCATCAGCTCATTCCAGAGGAGGTCATCAAGTGCGTCCGCATGATGGCACTGTGCATGCTTTTAGTGCCGTTTCCTTAGTGATTTAAAGATTTGATGTGTCTGTGCTACTAGCGGTACAATATGAAATTGAACGGCAAAATATTGATTATTTATGACCAGGTTTTCCCCCATCTTCCATTATTTGGACAAACAGGTAGTATTGTCAATTTACAGATTGGTTACGTCAGAAATTGTAAAACAAACAATGCTTTAAAAGCACCCCAGAGCCAGTGTTTAAATTCTTTGTGGACGGCTTTCTTAAAGGAATTAAAATGTACACAATATTAAGATCATTTACACCATGTCTACATTGGATGTGACCGTTTACATGTTGTATCGTGCCGCAACAGCTAGAAGCTGTCTACACTGGACATGACTTTACATTCCTATTACTTATCTCTGTATGCATTAAACTGGGATACAAGAAAATATTTAGCATGAAAAATGTACAAGCATTTCCTTTTAGTAATATGACACACGGTTCAAAAGCTTAAAAGCTAAAACTGTAATATTAAGAGGATGTATTACAATTTAAAATAAATGTTTTCTATTATATTATATTTTAAAAATGTAATATGTTCCTGCGATGGTATTTTCAGCATCATTACTCCGGTCTTGAGTGTCACATGTTCCTTCCGAAATCATTCTACGTACTGATTTGGTGTTAATCTTGTTATCCAAAATGTTTTTGTGGAAACAATGATTTTAATGTATAAAAAGTTCAAAGAACAGCGTTTATTTGAAATTGACATTATAAATGTATTTACTGTCAAAAGAATCGGAACGGTAGTTTCTGCAAGATGAATAATTTTATGAAGGGGAACAACCAAAAAATTGTGACTATTTCAGTCACAAATACTTCAAAATTTAGTAATACATGAAGTCATGTTAAATGTTCTAAATTCAATACACCTACACCATTAGCCTTGTTCTTCGAACTAATATAACATGTTCCAGTCATTAACCGTTACACAGTTTCCATGGCCCTCTGTCCCTAGTATTCCCTGATGTAAAAAGCTGTTTCCTCAAGCTCATTAGGAAGAGGATGCAAAGGATGTTTCTCAGAGAAGCGCTAGCTGTGTCTGGCCCCAGGACAGATCACCAGCCCTTTTAACAGGGTCTGGTAAACATACACAGATGTGAGCGATGTCTTCGAGCAAACAGATTTTTAGACGGTGTACTCTGCCGTTTCACATGCGGTTGTGTAAATGATGCCGCCATGGCAAGGTTGATGTAGGGCAAAATCTGGTGTGGTGTTTGACTGTTACAATGCACTAAAACCTTGCTGACTTCAGCATTAATGCACCATTATGTCCAGATAATATAGCTAAGAACATTATTTAAATAATTTTCCAGGACACAACACAGGTTAAAATCCCTTTTTACAAACTCAATAAGACCAAAACGCTCACAGAGGCATTCTTAAAACTGCAGGCAGGCTGAAATCATGAATGAAAATACTGAGCTGGTGTGTAAATTTGACAGGATCTGTGTACTCCAGTGCAGGAGAAAATCTAGGTTAGCACTCAGATCCTCCCAAGGCTGTCACTTATCAGCCCATAACCCTCAAAGAGAACACAGCAAAGGAACATGTTTACAAGCAGGCTTGATGGACATGGCTGGCAAACCTCCAGCATCAAAATTGTATTTACAGGCATGTTGAGGTGAGATGACCTAAGCTGTAAAGAGCGACGCTAGGGCAAAGCTGACATTAGATGCAGCTCTGGGACATCTTTAAACAGGTGTAATTCTGATGTACACACAATTCTGTTGTTATGATTAATAAAATCTGAAATGTTTCATACAAATTACTTTTTAAGGGTTACTTCAGTGATTATAGCATATGGCTTTGTATCAGTAGAAACCCTGGAGTATATTTAAATGATTGTGCTTCCTCCCCTCATATCCCCCTGAGACAAGAGATTTATGAATTGACGATATTTGCGCCATCAGACGAATTTTGGCCAAAGGTAAAGACTACAGCCAGCAGAGGGAGCTATTTCCGAATGTTTTCAACCCACGCATGGGGGATGGAGATCTCACTCACAGCTCAGCTCACAGCTGCAGGCATTCATCTAAACGGAGCTATTGTGAGCAATGTAAGAGTTTTAACTTCTCAAATTAATTTCTATGAAAGTTAAGCTTCCAAAGGCATGAACTGAAAACACGCCAGACTGAACACACGTTGTGTATGCGAGCTGTTTATCTCAGCTCTCATCATGAAAGCTCACCAACTCATTCATGATGGTCAATGTAATCTGACTCCTGCAGCGTTAGTGCTGTGAGACTCACGTGGCGACTCCATCATTATATTGAACAGACACCTTCAGTTTTTAAATGTAGTGTCTTCAACTCAGTCACAGTAATCCAGTAGTGGTGGCTTTGGGAATGGCCTAACAGGGCAGCGAAGCATTCTGGGAATTGTAGTCTTTCATCCCCATGAGACAAAAATACATTTTCTCTCTTTTCTCAGTCTAGAAGGTACCAAAATCAAAAATAATTTTACATTTCTACAACATTAATGACCCAGTTTACATACAGATTTGTTTTCCCAGTGCTGAAGTACCCCTTTAATACTATTGAAAACTATAGGGTACAGTCCTGATGAAAATTTGTAGAAGTGCTTGCAAAATAACCATAGTTTAACAGTGGTATTTTGTAGTACGATCATAGCATGTAACCGCATGGATAACTCCTCCTCATGATTACAACAAACTAATTATGTTTTTTTATTTTATTTTGAATCATGAAATAAATAAATAAAAATAAATTGTTTTATAAAATGTCATATATTTCTCTTAAAACAGTTAAAGGGTACATAACACACACAGTTTCTGCCAATCTCATGTTAATCTTGAGATGCATCCATATCTCTATAGGGTCTTTTTAGTTGTATCATATTTAAAAGACAGACACTCTGTACCGATTCTTTCCGAAAACAGCCGAGCTTATGGATGCGTCTCGAACACACACACACACAAACACACACACACACACACACACACACACACACACACACACACACACACACACACACACACACACACACACACACACACACACACACACACACACACACACACACACACACACACACACACACACACACACACACACACCCTGGATAGCTTTCAATTCACTATACGTTTGTGTTGTATTATATGCACTTACATGCACTGATTGCCAACAAAACACAGACATTTGATGCAGTTTCAATCACCACCTGGGGTTTCGGCTCACTACCGGGAACAAACAAACACACTTGCAAAACTATATTGCTGCTCTGGAAAAACACTGCATCCACTGTTTCCTTAACGCTGGGTTATTTGGGAAGCTGTTATCTTTCTCTCACAACCAGAAGCACACTTCTTTATGACATTAAGGCTGTGTTCACACTTGACGTGTTTTTTGACAAGAAAAAGTTGACAAGAGCGCTCTTTAAGCTGTCAGCGTTTGGTTTCAATAGCAGCCAAGGGCGTCTTTTGTTGCTATAACAACAGCAGCAACAAGAGTGCTGTGTGCTGTAGAGATGCATAATGTTGAGAAAGAGAAAGTTGGCTCTTGTGTTGGCTTTTGACGTTAAAGGGGGGGAGAATGTTGGTTCAAAAAGCCATTTGTGGGTGCACAACATTATACGGGAAAGAAAAGAGTATGGTGCTTACAATAATTGAGTCCAGGAGCTCTGGTTGGATGATGCACGGTTTGCGCCACATTTTAGACTTAATGGTTAGTTCACCCAAAAATGAAAATTCTGTCATTAATTACTTACGTTAAAGTCGTTCGACACCCGTAAGACCTCCGTTCATCTTCGGAACACAAATGAAGATACTTTTGTTGAAATCCGATGGCTCAGAAAGGCCTTCATTGACACCAATGTCATTTCCTCTCAAGACCCATAAAAGCACTAAAGACGACGTTACAAAGTCCATCTCACTACAGTGGCTCTACAATCATTTTATGAAGCGACGAAAATATTTTTTTGTGTGCAAAAAAATAAAAAAATATTTATAGTGATGGGCCGATTTAAAAACAAAGTTTCAAACGGTTATGAATCAGCGTATCGATTCATGAATCGTATCGCCAATGTCACGTGATTACAGCAGTTTGGCAATCGGCACATCACTATATAAATCGTTATTAGTTTTTTTCGCACAAAAACTATTCTCATCGCTTCATACAATGATTCTTACGGGTGTCCAACGATATGAGGGTAAGTAATTAATGACAGAATTTCCATTTTGGGGTAAACTAAACCTTTAACAAAAGTCAGTTTGAAGACCTGATACTACTGTTGATCTACCAGCACAGTTTACATTTTTCATGTTGTTATGGAAACGGGTCAGGACTCGCTACTCGCTTGTCATTGGTCAGCTGTTAAAAAAGGCAGTTTCATCAGAAATGTGTAACTTTTTTCAACTTAAAAAGATGCGTTGAGCTACAGAAAAAGATGTCGGCGTTGGTGTTTAAAAAAGCGCTCACAACTTGAAAACATGGTTTACTCTATAGGATTATAATGTAAAACAGACACTGGCAGCTTCAAAAAAAACATCAAGTGTGAAGACGCCCTAACACATTTCTTTAGTGACATTTAATGATTTTGTGGTAAAAAAAAATGAAATAAATAAATGACAGCGCTGCCGATGGCTTCTGTAACCCAAACTAAACTCGTTGCTCTTGCTCTCGCTCTGGTTGATGTTTGTTCACGCTCATCCGGGAGAAGTGCCCTTACAAGCAATTCTGCCCTTTAGGACTTCAGGGCCATAGTCTAAAAAAACCTTTAGAAACTTATGCGAATCCTGAAGGGGTATATTTGTCACATAAATACTCTGTCATACGTCCAACTCGCTTTTAGAAATGTTGGCCATGTTTTTAGCAGGAGAATCCAACTCTATAACAGTGTAAATGTTACCACATAAAGTACATTCTCACCATTCTTAGGTTGAAAAACTGACATTTATCCTCACATCTAGCACCACTGCCTTAAGGTTTTGTGGCCACTTAGGTTTGTTCTAGAGCTGTGCAAGGATATTCTCTTTTCCTTTGCTAAGCCGCATTAGCTCAGTATTTGAGCATTAGCCAGAGACCTTAAACTAACATGCAATGATTTATATACAACTTCCATTTCCACACAAACTGCCTGGAGCACATCTACATGCTCTTGCACCGTGGTACACACCCTAACTGCTACCATTTCAACCTCTTAAGCGCCTGCTGAAGAGACATTCTAAGTAAACTATTTCCCTGTCAACTCAAAGACAGACTGTCTTTTGTAAGACCTTGTGATCGACGAGGAGAATGAGGTTCAACTGGCTAAATGGGTAGCGCCAACTCGTTCATCATTTCAGATTGATGGTCCTCATTGTGTTCAGGCTGATGCCTTTAAAGGGATAGCTCACCCAAAAATGAAAATGTTGTCATCATTTGCTCACCCTCATTTCATTTCAGTTTCTTTCTTCTGTTGAACACAAAAGAATACATTTTAAAGAAAGCTGGTAACCAGACTGTTGACGGCACCCTTCGACTTCCATAGTATTTTTTCTTCTTCTATGGAAGTCAGTGGGTGCGAGTCAATGGGTGCGGTCAACTGTTTGGTTACCGACATACTTTAAAACATTTCTTTCTTTTTTCTTTTTTTTTCAACAGAAAATAGAAACTGGAACAAATTTAGGGTGAGCAAGTAATGACAACATTTTAATTTTGGGGTGAATTATCCCTTTAAAACCCCAGTGCACAAGAGTAAATGACAGAATAGAGTAGAACAAAATAGGAAGGAAAGGCAGGACTTCAATTTCTGCATTAGGATTTCTCCTGTGTACCATACCATAACAGATGAAAGAGCTGCAACCTTGCTAAAAATGTAAGAGAAACAATCTCACACTACATAATGGGTTTTGAAGGCCTGCAATTACAACTCTTTCACATAAAATTCAGTCACATGTCTGTCTTTTGGGACGGGCTCCCAAAGTCAACACTTAAATTCTTATGCATAGATGCATGTTTAATAGAGCTTCAAGTGCAGTTGTGCAAGGGCACTGCGCTATAGACTAATTTCCTTAAAGCTACAGAATTTATAATGAGCCGTTCACCGTGCCATCATTTAGGTAAAGGACTGCTGTTCTCAAATACAGCACACAACCAATATTCCAATGTACTTCGGCTGTCATTTATTACAGCCCTGTTCCCTGGTAAAAGCTGCTGAGCTTTTACTTTCCACAAATGTGCAAAATTCGCATTACTTTAAATCACAAAACAGAAAACACTAACTTTTTCAAACTTCTCAGATAGAGCTAAAAATAAATAGATGCATACTTTTGGTAATCAGTCTGAATGACAGAATACACAAGTTGCACATTTAAATGGACTGCATTTATAACTGCATTTAATTGACTGCATTTAATTTGATCGCGTGTCAAACTGCCAAATTGCAGAAATCACGTGACATTGGAGATCTGAATCATGAATCGATACACTGATTCATAACGTTCGAAACATTGTTTTGAAATCGGCATATCACTATATAAGTCTTTATTCAGGGTTTTTTTGCACAAAAACTATTCTCGTCGCTTCATAAAATGATTGTAGAGCCACTGTAGTGAGATGGACTTTGTAACGTCGTCTTTAGTGTCTTTTATGGGTCTTGAGAGAGGAAATGACATTGGTGTCGATGAAGGCGTTTCTGAGCCATCGGATCTTCATTTGTGTTCCAAAGAAGAACGGAGATCTTACGGGTGTCAAACGACGAAAGTAAATAATTAATGACTGAGTTTTCATTTTTGGGCGAACTAATCCTTTAAAGGTGCACTATGGAGCTTTCCGTCCACTAGAGGGCGCCTATTCAAAACAAATCGTGGTTTGATGACGCATTGTGTGAGAGCAGCATCTTGGGAGATGTGGTCTTCTCATCACAGCCGGTGGAAAATAGGACTCGGGCAGAAATCACGTTCATGCATGCGGTTATTAACGTTACTGTAGTCTTAAGCAGAGCAGGGCCGAGTGTTATGGACCTGAGCACAGCTGCTGGAGCGATTGTTAAACAAATACCCGCCTCGCAAATACCGGGACTTTTATTATGAAGGGACGGGAGACATTCGCCGGGCGCCTGCACAGATCCGCTCTTCCGGTTATGATTTTGAGGTAATGTAGGTCTGTTTATCATATTAGATACATTTAAGTGTGTTCAAAACGATGTTATGACTTTACTCTGTGCGTTAACTTGTTCACACTGCTAAGAGTAAGCGCTCCTGTCAAATAAAAGCCGAAACCGAGGGTAACGCAGATATGACGCAATTGACAGGCGACTCCCTCAAATGCAATGTTAAAACGTCCCTGTCCTTAGTTAAAATAGCAATTTTCTCACAATTTACAAATAGTTGGAAACTTCTGGGATATTGTAGGTACTCAACTGAACAAAATATATAACACCGGCCTAGTGGTTTTTGGATATTTTACTGCAAAAATACTACATAGTTCACCTTTAAGTGTATATAAAAAGATAATATTTAAAATAAAAAATTGCTAAATATCTGAATTTAGCATTTATTTTAAACAAGGTTGATGAAGGGCAATATTCAATTAAATAAGTATTCTCTCAAAATGTTAAAAAAAATATAAATATTGAACACAGAACATGTGCATCTATTGCCTAACAAGGCTGTCATAAGAGCAATCGAGTGCTGTTATTGGCATATGCCAATATTCTCAAAGTGGTCAAATATGACTATATATGGTCAAATGGTATAAAAAAATGTTTATTTAAAAAATATATTGTTAAAACATTTTTATTGACTCTCTTTCATTTTTATTATCAAGCTGTATATCAACAGTTGCTCAAATGCAAGCCATGCTATATCAAGCAAATTTAATGTAAAGGTTTGCAAAGTGTGAAAATGTTGATTATTCATAACACTGTTCAGCATAACACTAAATTGGTATTTGTGTTAAATTATCATAATTTATGCATAATTAGCTAATTATATACATATAATCATCCAAAAAGGAATGCTAAAACTGCACACAGCCTATATTCTAATAATGCAGCCAAAAGCCCACATTTCTGGGACTACTTAGCAGAAAAATGAATACTAAATATTTCATGACCACAGTGATGCACAACATAATTTAGTGCAGGGATTCAGTATCCTGACAAGGCTTTATTTGAGGAAAATGAAAGAACGAGAAAGGGTGGCAGGCAGGGAAAGGATAATGAACCTCTCCCATGTCTTCTCCAGCAATACATTACACTCTGTCAGTGACCTTGAAGCACATCAGCGTCAGAGCTGCAGATTCCAAAACGCATAAGTGTGCGTTTCAACATTTTAAAGGAACAAACAGTGTCTCCCTGATTCATAAGTATCATATCTGTGCTCCAAAGCATTTAAAAAATGGCTTCAGGACTGTGATTTATAGTTTCCGATCTTTTATAGGTGGTAGGTGGAGTACATTGACATTTTATACGCGTTTGACACTGTGATTAACAGCCGCAGTCAAGACAACAGGACAATGATCATATGGGCTACACTGTAGCTAGTTCCATTCAGGGATACGGGTGAGACATTTTACTACGCCACCTGCATAAAGATGCAAAGCGGACATCTGGAATTGGTCGCGCGATGGAGAAGAATGTTCTCTGATGCCCTGTCATGGGTGACAACATTAATCTCAGCCTGCTCCTCTGCAGAGGTACCTTGGATTTCATCCAGAATGAAAAAAAGAAAGAGCATCCATCTTGGTTGATGAGAAAATGTTGATGTAAGAGAAAGAAGGATTTCAGCTCCTAATGACCTAGATTCTGAAGCAAATTAAAATGCAATGTGGAAGCGATTGAAGTAACGACTACTATGAAGCTTAAAAAGGAGTGGAGCAGTCGTCACCAATCAACTGTTTCCCCATCAATACCACAATCACAAGTACTACCACTTTCATTATTCCCTTTAAAAAAAATCCCTTGATTCATTTTCCCATCCTTTAATAGAAAACTATTTGAAGCAACAGTTTCTTTCTTCTCCAAACTGTCGCACAGCCAAACTGTTTTTGTCCTTGGCTGGAGAGTCAGCGTTTCCATGGTGCATGGCAGGACACAGCGGGTGAGAGCTCCATTCAGAGGGAAGGCGAGGATAGAGAGAAGGAAAAATAAAGAGAGAGAGATTGAGAGACATTATACTCACAGTGTACAGCTCGTTCGTCACTTTCACCAGCTCCTCGTGCATCTGAATGCCAATATCTTTACTCTGCAAATACAAAGAAAGACAAAATGGGTCACAAATTAGTCAAACTCAAGAACTGATTTAAAAAATAACAACAAAACATTACTAGTGCTATCAAAATTAACACGCGTTTAAAAAAAAAAATCTTTTCAAATTCACATATTTCAAACATTTAATGCAATTAACGCGACATCTAGTTTTTTTCTGTCGTCCTTTCGCGCTACAGTATCATTCATTCAAGTGCTATTAAACCATTCAAAAGCAATAAGACGCAAACAAGAACTTAAATCTGTTCTGCCGCGCTGACTGTGAAGCGGCTTCAGACATCATGGCAGCTCCACTTTAAATTCTTTTTTTTCACGACAAAAACAGACAAAAACACACAATTATGCCTAAAGTTCCTGTTTTGTCAAGTATCCTCATAAGCACAGTGTTGAATAAACGAGAAGAGTTGTGAGAAAAAAAGGATGTGTCATGTGAGTCAGGTCTTAAAATGACAGTAGCCTAATAAACCTACTGCTGTCTGTGACATGTTAATCAAAGAACAAGAGAAAATTAAAATCCCTCACTACCCTTGACTGAATAACATTTGTAGCCTTAATAAGGATTGATCTATATATTTTTTTTTTTTTTATTCGTGCAGTAAAGACTTTATTATTTCTGTACATTTCCTACCTGAAAATCGTAAAGGGCTCTTTTTTTCAGCCGAATAAAATCTGAGATATATATATATATATATATATATATATATATATATATATATATATATATATATATATATATATATATATATATATATATATAAAAAAAAATCTGTCTCTTACCAGATTTATAATTGCAGTGACTGTGCAGTGTCATTTTTGAAGTCCATAAAAGTGCATCAACTTATCATACAACTGCTCCACACCGGTCCGGGGGGTTAATAAAGTCCCTTCTGAAGCAAACTGATGCATTTGTGTAAGAAAAATATCCATATTTAAAACTTTATAAAGTAAATTATGACCCAACAGTCACTGCCATTATAAAGCTTGGAAGAGCCAGGACATTTTTTAATATAACTCTGATTGTATTCGTCTTAAATAAGAATGTTATAAACACCTAGGTTGAGTACATCATGGGATAATATTCATTTTTGGGTGAATAACCCTTTAAAGTACTGTTTACAAGGTTACAAGGGTCAAAAACAACAAAAAACAATAACATTCTGTCCATTTTAGCAGAAAATGTTACAAATTTGAACCGTTCCGCCTGGGGGGAAAAAACCTCAAGAGTTGAACCTTGTATTAAAGGCACAGCTTAATGTGACATATTAAAGAATTTTTCCCTTTTTCATAGAATGGTCATACCGTATGCGGCTCAAATACCTGCTCTTTTTTATGACCTGCCAAGTGTCATGAACATACTTGACTAACATCCAAAATGCAAGCTAAAAAACGCATAGCAAAAGGTCTTAATGAAAGTCTTTTTTTATTTCACATTTTTCATGGTTATTCTTGAATGTGCTTAGAATAACATACTTTTATACTACCCTAGTACTCTCTAATATTATTTCTGCAGTAGGCTGCAGTACACTGTCATGCATGAGTTATTTAAAGGAAATACCTAACAGTAACTTTAGTAAAAACAGACTGCGTATATGCAGCAAGCTAATATCAGCTAATAACAGCAGCATGGTTGATGACTTTGAAAATGTAGGGTTTCAGTACTGGCTGATTGGATTTTGAAGAATTGAATTTAAAGTTCAACATCAGGCTAGTGGCTTCATGTTTCTTATTGTATGGTGACCGCACTATACTGCCGCAAAATGCCAAAAGGCTCATGTTTTCAATCGATTGTCATTTGATTCAATGCTTATCAAATAACCTCTGCAGCATTGTTTCCTGCATTTTTATAAACAGCAGTTCAGACAGGATTTAGACATATGAAGACTGTGACACTTAAAACTGCTTATGCATTCCTGTGGTAAAATAATAATTTTATAATGCTATAAACAAGACAATTCTAGGAGAGAAGAAAAACATTTTATGCCTCCACCCACACAGCTACGCTACTCCTGCTTACACGCACACACACACACACACACACACACACACACACACATACAAAAACAGACACAAAATCACAAACACACACCTGTAGCCGAAAGAGAAAACATAATGTGTTGAACTCTAAAGTAAGTGAGACAATCTGGCATAGACAAGAGGGCAAGAACTCCAGGGAAGAATAGAAATTGTTAACACCAAGCACAAGTTTTTCTTTTCATTAGGCACAAAAGACTCAGAGACTGTTCCATATATATATATTCAGGTAAAACTCAGTCTGGTAAAACTCTCATGCCCACAGAATCTACAGGTACAAGCAAGCATCACCTTGTTAAGAGCTCAAAAGCTGTGTTTTCTCTAATGAGACAGTGCTTCCTCTAAAATAATTCAGATTAAAAAAAAATGCATGGTCCATATTTTAATACAATTTTATTAAAAATAAAGCTCAAATAAAACAAAATATTAATATTAGATGGACACTTAACCTAAACTTAAAACTTTAAAGTTTAGAAATGTTGCCTTGGCAACTAAAGAATTTTGGTTACTAAAAGTGAAATTAAAATCACTTAAAATAAAACTCAATAAAAATGTAAAAAACAAAAGCACATAAAATGTCTAAAACTGAAAATGTTAAAATAAAACATTAAATGAAGACTATAACAGTATATTAACAACACAACTGATCAGTTTTGCACAAATAACATTTTGTAATATTTTGATGCAACAGAGAGCTGACATATTTGAAAAAACACATAGCGAGTGAGCATGATCCCAGTCTACTCAAATGAATTATGGCAGTAGCCCTGCAAAGCCCTTTTATGTTCGTAAAGCATAATGGACCGTAATTCTCAGCGATCAATAAAGGCTACAGCATGAGTGTGGTCAGGCCTGTGCTTAGGGATCAAAAATAATCTCTTTCTACACATGAATGTGTACAAACATATACACTCTTATCCCTGCAACCAATTTACAAATCCAGCCATCCACATTAATGGGATAAGCATCTCACAAAGTTTCATGCATATGTATTGATTTTGTCTTTGTGACATGTAGACTCAACATAGCACAACATCTGATGAAAGGCATGAAATGGCTGAATAAAATCAAGAAAATCATAAAGTTTAAAAAAAGAATATGTTGATATGCACCGATCAGGCATTATAACATTCCTAATATTGTGTTGGTCCCCCTTTTGCAGCCAGAACAGCCCTGACCCATTGAGGCATGGGCTCCACTACACCCCTAAAGGTGTGCTCTGGTTTTTGGCACCAAGATGTTAGCAGCAGATCCTTAAAGTCCTGTAAGGCCTTTATGGATCGGACCTGTTTGTTCAACTCATCCCACAGATGCTTGAGTGGATTGAGATCTGGGGAATTTGGAAATCATGTCAACACCTCAAACTCGTTGTTGTGCTCCTCAAACTATTCCTAAACCATTTTTGTTTTGTGGCAGGGTGCTTTCAGCAGAGGCCACAGCCACCAGGGAATACAATTTCCATGAAAGTGTGTACATGGTCTGCAACAATGTATAAGTAGGTGTTATGTGTCAAAGTAACATCCACATGGCTGACAGGACCCAATGTTTCACAGCAGAACCAACCATGTGATGTAAAGAAAACGTGATTCATCAGATCAGGCCACCTTCTTCCTTTGTTCTGTGGTTCAGTTCTGATGCTCATGTGCCCAATGTTGAGGAATTCAGGGGAGGACAGGGGTCAGCATGGGCAATCTGATCTGCGGTTATGCAGCCCCATACGCAACAAACTGTGATACACTATGTATTCTGACACCTTTCTATCAGACCCAGCATTAACTTCCTGAGCAATTGGAGCTACAGTAGCTTGTCTGTTTGATTTAACCCCACAGGATAGCCTTCGCACCCCACAGGTTTCACTGAGCCTTGGCCGCCCATGACCCTTTCACTACTTTGATAAATACTGACCACTTATGCGAACAAACCACAAGAAGTGTAGTTTTGGATCATTTACGCTTGCCCATTTTTCCTGCTTCTAACACATCAACTTTGAGGGAAAAAATGTAACTTGCTGTCTACTCACTAACAGGCGACATGATAAAGAGATAATCAGTGTAATTCACTTCACCTGTCAGTGGTCATTATACTACACCTGACTGGTGTGTATTAGGGTACAGAAATAAAAAAAATAATACGGATAGTGGATGGTAAACATACAATTTGAAAAAAGATTTTAAAGCAGCACTTGGTAACTTTTTTGCTCTCGGGGTCCCCCTACAGTTGGGAAAAAATAATGTCCTCAACTACTGTCGTAAGCTGTCATCCTTCATAAGGGGATGCCATCGCGCGTGCATTTGTTGACATGACAACCCTGATAGCCCTGAACTAGTGATGTGCGGGTCGTCTCATAACCCGCGGACCCTGTATGTCTATCTAATGGTCGTGGGTGCAGGGCGGGTTGTAAAAATATATACAGTGGTGCGGGGCGGGCCACATAACTTCATAAAAGCGGCCCGCGGGTTGGTGCAGCACTAACAGTTCCCCTGAACACTGCAGGAGGAGTTCACATGCAGGAGTTCTTCTGGCGTCGCGTGTGAAATGTCTTCATCCCAGGTAACGTTACAGTCAGTGGCATATGTTTCAGCATGTCATATGAATATAATTTCATGGGTTTTATTTTTTTCAAACGCCAAATAACGTGAGCATCGCGATTTACAAGCCAGCGTCATTATAGTAGTCTATTGGTTACCGTTTTACAGAACCTATATGATACTTCAATTCAATGTTTGAGTGGTAGGTAATCACCGTAACAAGCAGGACAGCATCGGTCGGGCACGCCTCCTTCAGCTCACGCCAACGAGCAAACGCTGGTCACATGTTGATCCTCATACTGCCATTAATCCCATCACTTTTTCCTTTCCTCTTATTGCTTTCCTCCAACAAAACCTTTTCTTTCTTATTTGTCTGTGCTGCTTCGGACATGACTATATTATCCGACAAACAAAGTTGGGCTTGCACATCCGAATTTAAGGAAGTGTGGGTGTTGGTGGAAGTGATGTATATGCCGTAAAGCAGTCGAATTTTGTAGTTCTTTTTGTTCTCGGGTTACTACCCGAAACCCGAAGTTTAAAAGTACGATTAAAAACGATACAGACCCCATCAAGCTATGGCAGACGTGTCATTCAACCTATTGTAAGTCGATTTATCATCACAAGAGTCTTGAAAATATATTATGAAGGTTGAAAAGTGACCTAGTGCTGATTTAAGATTTGCTAAAGATTACATTTAAAATGTTTTATTTGTTTTTTTTATTGTATTATTATTATTATTATTATTATTATTATTATTATTATTATTATTATTATTATTATTATTATTATTATTATTATTAGCACAGCAAATTACAACAAAGATCTAAATATATTTACTTGTATATAATATAATATAATATTTTGGATAAATGCCATTAAACATTAAATGATCATAAGACAGAACATTATATCTTGTAAGATAATGAGGTTTTCCCTTTATCTTCCCCACAAAATCCAATGCAAATTCATGCTTTTGTTGAGCCAAATCAAGCCATGGGGATCGAGAATCAGTATTATCAGCAGAGAATATATTAGAAAAGCTCTCAGTGAAAACCTCTGATGCAACATTATGAAAGAGCCAAAACCACTGTCACACTGCAGCATCTTGCCACTGGTAACGCTATAGCGCAAGACCGCTGAAAATTCTATCAAGCTAGAGCTTCCAACTAGCAGTCACTGCTGCTCATTCATCCACATCAACTCATCTATCCTCCCCAGTGAAACATTTCGCTGACCTCGGATGTAGTTTCTCATTCTCAATTTGTTCTAGAATCCTTTGCTGTGGACAACTGTGGTTAGTTTTTACTAACTGCTATTGAACAAAAAGGTTCAAATAAGAGCTTAAGGATGTAAGGAAGGCTATTCATTATCATTCCAGATGGCAGACTCGTGTTGCTAGACTGGTCATTCTCAACTGTTCTGGTTTCAGAACCCATATTATATATTATATATATATATATATATATATATATATATATATATATATATATATATATATATATATATTAAACAAAAATGTCCTTCAACAATAAGCTTCAACTAAGTTATTGAAGTATTTGAACTGAAATACCACATAATATTTATCGCCACAGAGTTGTAAACATGTTTTTATAATAAAAAAATTGTATGTAAAATATCTTATTCAGGACAGCACAATAACATGCATTTTGAATGATCTCTCTTTGAATGAGTTACTTATTCACATTTTAACAGATTCTGCAAGCAGTACCTTTCTTGCAACTGTACATTTTTATTTTTGTTGAGTATTATTTATGATTATTGTTGATTTTTTTAAAACCTAACATTGATCATCATTTTTTAAATTATTTTAGTAATATGCTCATTTATAAGGTTCACTGTATTATTAACAGTATTAGCTGTGTGAGAATTTTTTTTTTTAAGCAAAATGGGCATTATAACTGAAACATGCTTATAAATCAAAACTGAATTACAATCTGAATTGTAGAAGCTTGTGAATTAGATATGAAAAGACACAATTCAAAAATCACAATCGGATAAAAATTATAATGATGAACACTCAGGCTTAGTTCAGTCATAATTATTATAAATAGGTCTGTCTCATCACAGCAGCATTCAAGCGAACATACATGCAGAGTAGGGTATCTTAGGTGACCTTGAGTACACTCACTGCAGGCAATTAACAGTTTCCCAAGGTGCCCTCGATGTGTTTTATTGGTTCACAGTCATCTCACTGAACCACTCTCCTATGAATGGAGGCTGGAAGCACAGGGCCTCACCTACAGGAAAAGCAGCCAGGTGTAAACATGCTAGTAGTGTTTGGATTTCACCACAGGAATCCGGGCTATGTGTTGACAGCGTTCCAACTCATATAGCCCAGAAGTCACACCACGGAGAATACAGCCAGTGGCGGCACTCCTCACCACAGTATGACTTTAACTCTGAGAGGATGAGCATAAATAGGCTGTAGTCACACTGTGAGACAGCGTGCATTTAGACATGCCCATTCATTTTGTAGCATACCATCCGTATAGCTACACCGACTGCAGGCATTTAAAACCACAAACTGAAATTCACAACGACTAAGCAAGAAGGTAGGAGGTAGACGTTGCTGTGCTAAGAAAAATGTCTGCCAAAAGAATGCAAGCAAATGTATGAAGTCACCAGGCTGTGTGAAAGAATACATACTGATTTTGGATCAGCAGAGGGTGTTAGAATTTCCCATGTTTGAAAAAGTTCAATGTTAGTTAGAAAAACTTTACTACCTAAAATTGGAGTTTTGGGGCACCACGTTTATTTAGTTTAGTTTCTATATACTGATGCACTCCTAAAAGTCCATACAACAACAAAAAATGTCAGTGACAATGGACCAAAACATTTTATGACTCATCTTGTTTGCATAAATGTATAACTACATATGTGGTTACACTTTATTTCAATAGTCCACTTTAGACATTGTATTAAGTAGAAGTAACTGTGCAACTGTGTCAACTAACTCTCATTAATTTGCAACTACCAGTCAACTAACTCGAATTAGACTCCTTCCACTGGAGCAGTTTGATTATTTACCGTTTCATGTCAAGGAAAAGTTCCATGTTTACCACAGCACAGCTCGCTCGGAGCGTTGAATATGCTGTAAAACTTATATTAATATTAATAATATATGTTTCAATCACTGGAAAAAGCCTGCTTTATTTTGGTCAACAGTCATAACCTTAAATTGCTTGCACAAAACTCTTGATCAGCACTCAAATTTTGTTCATTTAAACCGTTATGTGCGAGGGCGAGGGCGAGGGCGAGGGCGAGAGAGCGAGAGAGAGAGAGAGAGAGAGAGAGAGAGAGAGAGAGAGAGAGAGAGAGAATGCGCGTCATGTAATGTAATGCACGTCATTGACAAAATGCGCACCCAGATGTTCGAATAGTTTGAATATTCATGTTTTTTTTATAGGGAATATTCAAACGTCATCTTTGAGCAATTTTGACAGCCCTAGCGTACATATGGTTTTATTTTTACCAGAACTCACGAAGAACTCATAAAATGTTCAAAACATTCAAAACAGCACCAGAATTTCCTCCGTTGTATGCAGACATGAAGATCTGCTACAAAAGAGACGGCAGTTCCATCGTCTGTACCGACTAATAGGCAACACGGGTCCTTTGATGAGAAGAACCGGTATGCTTTTTGTGCGTTTTTTCTAGCAGTTTCGAAACATACTAGTCGCACCAAATATTGATGAGGCACTTACCTCCTCGTCGCTCCATGTTCGCCCTCTAACGTTAACGTTACTCATTTTGAATAGACCGATCTTTCCGCGTCGTCATATCAGCTGACTTGTAGCGTCACATCTTTCGACATCACGTCCTGTTTTTGGTTTGTTTACATGTCTTTGTTCCATGTTGCGTTCATGTATCAATCGAATCGCACCAGAGTTCGTTTGGAAGCGGACCGTGACCCATCTTTTTAGCGGTTTTGGTCCGCTTGTTTGGTGCGCAGCGGGGGTTTGGATGGCAGCACTCACATATGTTCAAATGAATCGCACTAACCGAGCAATCTCCCCAGGTTTCATTTTAATCAAACGCTAAAGACGTCGTTACAAAGTCAATCTCACTACAGTAGTTCTACAATAATTTTATGAAGCTACTAGAATAGTTTTTGTGTGCAAAAAAACCTAAATAACGACTTATAGTTATGAGCCGATTTCAAAACAAAGTTTTGAACGTTGTGAATCAGTTTATCGACTCATGATTCGGATCGCCAATGTCAAGTGATTTGAGCAGTTTGACACGCAATCTGAATCATAAATCGATACACTGATTCATAACCGTTCGAAACATTGTTTTGAAACCGGCCCATAACTATATAACTATATAAGTCATTATTTAGTTTTTTGCGCACAAAATCTATTCTCGTCGCTTCATAAAATTATTGTAGAGCCACTGTTGCTGTGAGATGGGCTTTGTAACGACGTCTTTAGTGCCTTTATAGAAAGAGAGAGAGAGGAAATGACATTGGTGTCAATGAAGGCTTTTCTGAGCCATCGGATTTCAACAAAAATATCTTCATTTGTGTTCCAAAGATGATCGTAGGTCTTACGGGTGTCGGACAACATTAGGGTAAGTAATTAATGACTGAATTTTCATTTTTGGGTGAACTAACCCTTTAAAACCAATCAACATAGCAATATAGATGCAATACTGTATCCCACAATGCTATGCATATGACTTAATATTTGATTAGACTACTAAGCGGTACTAAAAAGGTGTCAGAGTGTCAAAGATACCGACCTTTTTGAAGAGCCGGATGACGTCGTCGCTGATCTGAGCCAGGCGAACGATGACATTGTTGATGTAAATGTCGTTAAGTGTGGCATGATCTCGACTTTCTCTTCGAGTCTGGTTCAAAACCAAATACCAGCAGTTTACTGAAGAGAGAAGGTGTTGTTCTTTCCTAGAAGGGCAGAGAAGGGGATAATAATGTTAAATAATGTTATAAAGCTGGCTTGCTTGCTTTTTTGTATTTCTTTTCTTCCAGCTGAAACATTTGACTTGTTCTCCATATAAAGTCTCATTCTCCCATAATTGTCAGAAAAAATCCACAATTCCTTTCCAATATTCTCCTATGCGGAGCACATAACTTCTGTTTACAGCCATCATTTCCTGAAAAACTAACAAATGCAGTCATATTAAATTACTATTAGTGACTTTGGCTGCCAAAACACGATTTTTGCTGACAGTCAACCTCACTGCTATTTTCCACTGTTGGAGATAATGTGATTATCTTGATTTTAACATTAACATGCACATAAAGAAATCATCAACATATGGGTGGTTGCTTCTACGCAGTTGTTAGGGTGTTCTGGTCATTACTAGGGTTTTCTTACTAGGTAAATTCAAAGGAGCTTTTCTTTATCCATTCAGCCTCCGACACCACACATACAGTACACACACCTGACAGTACACTGATCACTTAATACCTTAACACTGCCAAAAATAATGACGCTGAGACAGAAATCATCCTAGCTTGAAATTAATCAGCTTTGGGGACCATAAGCTTGTGTTCTGCGCTAACCCTTCACTTCTTTCCTTAGTCCTATCTCCTTAACCAATCAACAAGCTCAAGAACAAGAGTGCAAAAAAAATAAAAGTAACCGAGTGGAGAGTATTGAAAAGTAGAGAGACAGCAGGATGAGGCTTTGGATAAACGACACGAGGAGCGAAGGCAATTACTTCAGAGAGTATTTGGACTAGGGGGAGAACATCAAAGTGTGGCCTCTTGCGAGAGTTAGTGAAATGCTAATCGTTGCTAATGAGGAACGTATATCTCCCTGCTGCATGTGGCGAACGTTATTAGTGCTGTAATCTGCCCTCAAATAAGGATAAACAGTAAACAAAGAAGCATATGTCAACCAGCACCCTATTAATGCAGATCTTTAGGGTAATGAAAAGCTTACCAAAAACAAACACTGCATAGCTTTATATATAAAGACATCTTAAGTCGTAAGTCGTTAAAGTCACTCCAGTCGTATGTTCAAGTCCCTCTAAAAGTGTAAACAACTGTTTGGACAACCTCCTTGAACATTGCAGACATTGTTCTATTAAAAATGATGTATGGTGATGCTAATGCACAACGTTAAAAGGCGCTATTTCTGCCAGATCTGATTTTCTTGGCATAACCTAATGTAGTTGATATGGACATTATGTAATATTTTGTAGCAGTTAATTTGAGTTTAACCACATTTTATCAAATATTTCTCAGGTTATCTTTAAAAGAAAACAACTGTTTTCCTTATTAAAACTTTTATTCAATCTGCATATTAGACTGATTTCTGAAGGGCCATGTGAGACTGAAGACTTAAGTAATGGCTGCTGAAAATTCAGCTTTTTCCATCGCACGCACAAACAAGTGGTATTACCATTGCAAAGAGTAAAGTTTACAGGTTTGGAAATAACTGATATGCATGCTATACTGCTGTGTATCCATCATTTAAAAAAAGAGAGAGCATATCATGTCACTTGCAAAACACAAATGCATTCCAGTACACACTGTCAGACACACTCAATAAGCAGTGCTATCTGTTCATGCATAGCTTCCTCTTAAAGATAAACTTTATGTGCAGAAGATTTGCACTGAATTTACAAAAAATGAGGAAGAGGAAGGATTGTTTCATGCAATGTGACAGACCACGGCCGCAGCAAGGAAATAAGAATGTGCCCATCACAGAGAGAGCTGAAAATCGACTCAAAGTGTGGCTGTGCAAAATGACTAAGAGAATGACTTTTTTTTTTTTTGCCCTTGCTTTTGAAACAGGCAATTGTAGCACTAGGCCATAGGGTAGATCTGTACAGTAGATTAGAAATCATCTTCATCCAAAAAAGCAGAAAGACATTCTCTGGCCCTTATTCTCATTTATACTTTTTTTTTTACAATATTCAGAAAATAGATCAAAAGCGTAGCTCCGACTCTACAATCAAGTCCTAAAAAAAGGATCATATGATTCATAAATCACATTTCTCCAATTACTTTTCTCAGTGTTCATGGTCTATTATCCATACAAAGGCCCAAAGATCATATAGAACTCTTAATCTAATTTCAAAGCCTTTGAAACAAGAGTGCAATGCTGAGGCTATCATATACTTTTTAGGCAGCTAAAAACCATATATATGGGCAGAAACATCCAACTAGGGTTGGAGATCAAAGATTGGTTCAAAATCTGCTTGTTCCATTTAAACAAAAGTAAATACCAAAGCTAATTATTTTCATGAGGCTACTGAGCTGTTTCTGTTCAAATGAACGGGTCAAAAAGACTCATGAATCAGTCTGCTCATTAGTTATCAGTCTGAATAAGTCTAAAGACTAACTCACTGAATCTCACAGTGGTTCTCGAGCCACTGAACTGTTTTATTGAATTAACTGCAAGTCATTATGTTGATCATATCCTCAGAAGAGAATCGTCAAGGACCAGAATTGTTAAAAGGAATCAGAATTATCAGATTCTCATGCCATATGAATTTTTTTATGTAACCTTAAATAAAATGTCTATCTACCGATGGAGCTTGGGAGCCTTTTTTCAGCTTATAAAAATATATAGTCAGCTGTTTTACCACATGACAGCCGCCCTGGGCAAGCTACACACCACGTTGCGCCGTGATTGTTTGTGACAGGAGAGAAGGGCTTCTGGAATTTGGTGATATCCTTTTTGTGGGTCAGTTTAGTCCACAAAAAAAGCCTCTAGCACAATAACACTATTAAAATAAAGTTCTTATCATATCTTGGCTGTAAACCCTTTCCTGTGATGTTCAATAACAACTGCAAAGTAACAGTTTGCTTCAAAACACCAGTTTTTTCAGTAAGCATTTGAGCATTTTCTTAATTACATCTGACTTGAGTGATGATTTTAGTTATTGGTTTAATTCTGAACTCGTATGTGCCGTTTTCCCGATTTTTGTTGAGTTACATAGATTTGTTTAACTATTTTGTACATGTGCACTGCAGTACTACATCCAGAAATGTAGCAAATAAAAGTGTTTTCCAAAATTCTAACAATATTACTGACCATCATGTGTTCTACAAAAGAGACACATTCATATGGGTTTGGAACGAGATGAAAGAGAGTAAATGATGACCATGTTTTTGATGAAAAGCCTTTGAAAACTAAAAGATAAGGGTTTCATTATTTCACATCACTCTAGACAGTAATTCTACCGAGTATATTGTAGTAACTCACACATAAATATAAACACACATGATAAGCAACTTCAATCAAGTACCATTGATCCACAAAACAGACCGATCCTCAGAGGTTTCCAGTAAGAACTGAGCATCGTGTTGTTTTTAATCTCCACACATTGGCTCCTTGTAAACAACTCTCAAACCCTCTCAGACTCTAAGTATTTCAAATTTCTGCAGCCTGGTGAGTCAGAAAGAAAAAAGAGAGAGAAATAACTGCGTGTGAATGAGTGAAGGCGCCGATATACTTTAAGCGAATTCAAAGAACAAACTGATGTTACATCATTTCAATCATGCAAAACAAAGTTTGTTTGAGGTTTATTTGGGGATTTTGAAATGCAAACTTTCCAGAAAAGTTTGCCATGGCTGGTAAACACCTTTGTAATATTGGTCTGTGGAGATTACATAATAGGTGTTTGCAGAAACTCTGCTGTCGAGGTCTGAGAGCTGCTTTATAGTAGAAAATGAGTTTGTACTTCTGATGAAACTATGAAGATGAAGACTTTTTTTCATGTTTAATACGGTAAATCTGCTTGATTTTAACCAATCTATTGAATAAAGTGCTAAATAAATAAACGTGATGTGACTTTATAGAGTGCTTTATTACGTTGCTATAATCAGGTACTTTTCTTATGCATTATTAAAATGCTTGCCATTTAATTGTGTTTATTTCATTTTTTTGTGAGAGGAAAGCGTGCAACACATTCACATATTCAGCAGAGTGGTTGATGTTGGATATTTGCTAATTGTACGTCGCTGGTTACACATTTCGAACCCTATTTTACCCCCAAGCGAAAAATGAAAAAGACCTTCTCCATAAGTATATAAGGGCCTTATGTATATGGTTTCTGTGGCGGTACCATCACTGTATCATGGTACCCTTTTGTAAGGGATACGCATGTTTAATTCATGTATATGAAGTGCAAGCTTATGTGTGTAGTACAACCAATTAAATTGTGCAGAAGCATCAAAGTATACACATATGTAATATGTACATAGATAAAATGGTGATATATTCCGAGTGTGAATTATTGTGCCTTTTCTAACCTTTGAGGCTATGCAAGAGATCAAAAGATCTCTAATCCTATTCTAAGAAGTGATAAGTGGGTATCCGTATTGTATTTAAAAAGACCCACATGAGTATGAGAGGGGTTCAAAATCACTTCACACTTAGCTTCATTATACTGTAGCTTACCATATACCATATAACATAACAAAATCACACTCACCGCCTGCCACAATATTCATTCAAGAAAGGGTTTTTTTTTTCATATGAGCCAAGCTTGATACAGCTTTATCAAAGAGCTTTTAATCCAGTCTGGGGTGGCCTGCTCAAGCTTATCTCCTGATGGAAAAGCAGGGGAAAGAATCAAGTGCCAAATCAGGAACCGTAGTGGAAAGAGAAACGGGGGCATGCGCTCCCCAATTCAGATGTATTTCCGCCTTTTAAGTAAGCTTCAATACATTGCACATTTTTTGCCAGCCTACCAACCCCCCCCCCCCCCCCCCCCCCCCCCCCCCCCCAATAATACCCCCCAATCCACAAACATGCAAAATGAGGCCACCAATGTATGATTGCTCCCAGCTGTAGCCCCATGAGAGGGCTGGAGAAGAGAGAGCGAGCAGAGCATTTCCTCAAAGCAGTGAATGGTAGAACAAGGATTAGCTCAAAAGCTCATTGCAGATGATTCTGACCTCATTAATCTTACATTATTAGCCATATTCAGGGAACCAAAACCAAAAGATCTGAACCTTTCATTTACACTCAGCTTTAAAGGAATTGTCAATTATATCATGATTTACTCACCTTCAAGTCATTCCAAACCCATATGACTCTTTCTTCTGTCAAAACCACTAAATATTTATAAAGAGTTGGGTTTATATATATATATATATATATATATATATATATATATATATATATATATATATATATATATATATATATATATATATATATATATATATATATATATACATACATACATATATATACATACATACATATATATACATACATATATATGTTTATATATATATATATATATATATATATATATATATAAATATATATATATATATATATATATATATATATATATATATATATATATATATATATATATATATATATATAAATATATATATATATATATATATATATATATATATATATATATATATATAAATATATATATATATATATACAGCAGAGTATATATATATATATATATATATATATATATATATATATATATATATATATATATATATATATATATATATACAGCAGAGTATATATATATATATATACACCTCAAAATGTTTAATTTAAATCTTTGATTAATTTAAACACAAAATGTCTCTAAATTGACAGATTTTCACTCCGGTGATGTATACTGGTAGCCTGACAAGCCAGACCCACATCAAGATGTTTAGGTCTGGAAACTCACCATAGACAGGGCTCAATCCGAGGGGCGGGATTAACGAGTGTCTTTCAAACTCCTTCTGCGCGCAATTGGATAGCGCTACAACCAACCAGAGCAACGAAGGTGAAGCTAGAGCTAGTTGACAGATTAAACATTCACCGTATCAGGTCGGCAAAACTTCGAACACATCTTCCCTTTTTAAGAATGACTTCAGTGCCGTTCTTTGCTCTTTTCTCAGAGAAAAGCTTAACTCCAAATCTTCCAGAGTCACGGCCAAAGCCAATTCGAAAGACCGCCGTTCGCCAGTTTCTGTGTTTACTAGTAACACGCAAGCGCAACTCTGCCGTCATTATGTTAAACCCTGCCCACCGACTCTATAAACGATGTGATTGGCCTGATCAGAGTTTGGTTTTTACAGCTCAGAACTGTATTGAGAGTTGCTTGACAATACTCGCGGCAGATAAGATTTGCTGCCGCTAGGGTGCGTCTAGATTTCTAGACTAGTATGCTGAACTTCTCCAATCATTTTTTCATCTTAAACCCCACCCCTCACAAGTCATAACCTATATCTCTTTGCAATCAGATGTACGTCATAATACAGAAGAAGAAGAAAAAAATCTGAATCATCACAACTTTAATGGTCCAATGGGTGGGGAAATAGTCATAAATAAGATCTTACATTTCAGTCTGTTGGCCTGAGCTACTGTATGACTTGAGAAGGGTTAAAATGAGCAGATTTTCCTATGTAAAAGGGCGTTTGCATCCTTTTTCAAACTTGAAAGTACCAGTAATTGCATGGAAAAGACCATAAAATTATTCCAAATGTGTCGATTTGAAGAGTCATACGAGTTTGGAATGGCATGAGAATGAGTAAATGATTAACTAATCCTTTAATGTCTAAGTCTGAGAGATTGACTTTCCAAGCACATATGATCCCAAGGGCCTTGGCATGCTCTCTGAGAGGCTTGGCAGTGAGTGAATGAAGGCCGGAGGTGGAAGGCAGGTGCTGCCGTGCGAGGAGCGGAATGCAGCAGGAACGTACTGCAGGGCAGTTTGATTTCAGGCTTCTGTCCAATAGGCTGCAGCAAATCGAGTCTGCATGCTGCCACATATACACCAGAACTACATCTTAGCCCAAAAAATCAATTACTTTCGTACAATACTCATTACGGCCTGCTTTGTTTAAAATCCCAAATATTAAGGTGATGGCTAAATATTCAATCATATAAAATCTAAAATGGGTGAGACATATTGGGCAGCAAATGAACATGTTGTCCTCAAAGTTGATGTGTTAGAAGCAGGAAAAATGGGCAAGAGTAAGGATTTGAACAAGTTTGGAAAGGGCCTATTTGTGATGGCTTTAGATGACTGGGTCAGAGCATCCCCAAAACTGCAGCTCTTGTCAGGTGTTCTGGGTCTGCTGTGGTCAGGATCTATCAAAAGTGGTCTAAGGAAGGAACAGTGGTGAAATGGCGACAGGGTCATGGGCGGCCAAGGCTCATTGATGCACGTGGGGAGCGAAGGCTGTAGTTCAAGAAGTTGAAGACGCTGGTTCAAAAGTACCAGAATACACAGTGCATCACCGTTTTTTGCATATGGGGCTGCATAACCGCAGAGCACTCAGGGTGCCCATGCTGACCACTGTCCACTGTTGAAAGTGCCAGCAGAGTTGTAAACATGTTTTTATTATTAAAAAAATTGTATGCAAAATATTCAGGACAGCACATTAACATGCATTTTAAATGATCATTTTTATTTAGTTATTTAAAGTTAGTTATTCACATTTTCAAAGAGTCTGTCTGGTCTGATGAATCAAGTTTTATCATTCTTTCTTGTCTGATGAATTGTTTTCTTTTACATCATATGGATGGCTGGTTGCGTGTGCGTCACTTATTTGGGGAACACATGGCACCAGGATGCACTATGGGAAGCCGGCGGAGGCAGTATGATGCTTTGGGCAATGTTCTGCTGGGAAACATTGGGTCCTGCCATCCATGTGGATGTTGCTTTGACACATACCACCACCTAAGCATTGTTGCAGCACATGTACACCCTTTCATGGCAATTGTATTCCCTGGTGGCTGTGATCTATTTCAGCAGGATAATGTACCCTGCCACAAAGCAAAAATGGTTCAGGAATGGTTTGAAGGGCACAACAATGAGTTTGAGGTGTTGACTTGGTCCCTATATTGCACAGATCTCAATCCCATGAAGCATCTATGTGATGCGCTGAACAAAAAAAGCCAGGTCCATGGAGGCCCCATCTCGCAACTTACAGGATTTAAAAGGATCTACTGCTTGTGCCAGATACCGCAGCAAACCTTCAAAGGGTCTAGCGGAGTCTGTGTCTCGACGGGTCAGGGCTGTTTTGGCAGCAAAAGTTGGACCAACAAAATATTACATCATAATATTATGCCTGATCAGTGCATGCCATTATGAATTAATACTAAATGAATAACCACATTGCTATAATCAGAATGTATAAAAATATTTAATGTAAAATACTTATGGGTTAATATGTTGTACAGATTAATAAACCGGCCATAGCGAGTAACACTGAATGAGATCTTTGCAAATTAGCACTGATTAAATAAGCCAGTCACATAATCAAGGAATCATACTTTTTTTTTTTTTTTTTTTTTTTAACATTATATTTATTGAATTTTTAACAAAACAAACAGATGATACATTGGTGCCCAAATACTGTGTATTTGGACAATCCCATACACAGTGAAAAAGAGTACCCTTCCCATCTAAACATTTACTACAGCTATCTGGGATATTAGGTGACCAACGATTCAGTTTGACTGGAGTTATGTAGACTCTCATCAGCCATTTATATTGGAGGAGTTTCATCCTAGTACTAATTGACTGTTTTTGGGCTTTTAAACATGCAGCTTCCCAGTCTGCCACCTTTATCTCCTCTTGAATGTCAGATCTCCATGCATCCAGCTTATCAACGGTGGATTCCTCATCATGTGTTAGTAAGACTGCATAGAATAAAGAAATATGGCCTCTCATTTCAAGATTTTGCAATATAATATTCTCTAGGTTTGAAAGTGTTGGTTCAGACTCAATCTGTTTATATTTTGACATAATGAAATGTTTAATTTGTAAGTGTTTATAGAAATGTTTCTTTGGAATGTTATATGTTTGGCTTAACTGCTCAAATGTAAGAAGGTTGCCATCCTTATAAAGGTCTGCCAGCTTCTGTACACCTTTATCTGCCCAGCTTTTGAAACCCCCATCAGCTCTTCCTGCCTTAAAACCTGTGTTGCCCCAAATAGGCGAAAAAGGAGAGATGGGAGGAATACCTCCCATATATTGATGAGCCCTATACCAAATATCAATTGTATTTTTTAAAAAGGGGTTTTTTGTCATTTTTCCCAATTTTTTGGGGCATGAAGGAATCATACTTAACCATGCACTTAATTCTCCCATATTCTGGTTTACATTAACTGCTTCTTTTGAACAGGAATTTATATATTCCTGTTCCTCTACAGGAAGTATAAGATATGTCCTCTGGTAATTAATTACATTAATATTCTAAATGACTAAAATGCTATTTAAATCAACTCAATGAATTATAATTCATTTCACTGCAACAGCGCAAAATTCTTCAATTCTGATTAATGTAGCAATATCCACATGCATGTAAAGAAATACCTGACAGAAACAGACCTTCTGGATAATGGAAGAGAATATATACTTTTTTGGGGTCGATTCATTGGTACAAACAGTGCAATGTGTTTTGTCGTAAGCAACATATACAAATTTTAATATTTGCTTTGTGAACATTACACCTTACAATCAGTGCCCTCAATGCACTCTCCAATGCTTTCTCTTTCATGCATTAAAAACCATGCGTAGGAAATGGTCTTGTTGGTAATTTCAACCAAGCAAAACAACCTAGAGGTCATTTAGTTTACATTCATTTCTATCAGCCAAGCTGCCCTGCAAAATAAATGCAGAAGCCTTGACCCTCATTCATGTATACTTTAGAAGTAATCTACGCCTGGTTTAATGCATAGAGACAGAGCTGAACAGCAGAGCAGGTTGGATTAGTATTCAGGTACTGTGTGTTGCAAGTCTCAGCACCAATACGCATCAAATGAGACTGCAATAACAACACATGCAGGCCAAGGAAAGATAAGAACAGGAAATAGGGTAAAATTAAAGCTAAATGTCTGCAAATAAACACACACAAATGCATGCAGAGTTTGTGTTCTGACTGGTAAAGCCCAGCATGGATGTCAAGTCTGCTTTGTGGCGATAGGGAGAGGTATTTATTGACTTGAAACACTCACACATAGACACAAACACACTTACGGCCATTAATAACACTACTGAGGATTGAGGACACCTTCTTATCTCCTCTAGACATGTCATGGTCTGTGTATAACCACATAGGGTTTTTACACCTATAAATAAAAAGATGAGCAAATTGGCATTACATATTTGTAGATTAAACATTTTATTTGTTTAATCTTGCAAAACACCTACATTTTACTCGTCAGTGCAGACAGTAAATATAGAAAATTACTGAAGGAAACACTGTAGTTGCATTTTGTTGCCGTGGGCGGTCAGAAAATATATAATTTTGTATAAATTATAATATCTATTACACAGTGCCCCTGAACAGAATATTTGATTCTAAAGATGCAATAAACTGACCTAAAGTGTAAAGATATAATGTTACAAAACAATTTTAAATAAAAAAGACATTTGTATTCATCAAAGAATCCTGAAAAAGTCACAGTTACAGTTGACAAAAATATTAAGCAGTAATAATATTTACCAGTGATAATAGTAAGAAATCAGCTTATTAGAATGATTTCTTGTGACACTGAAGACCAGGGTAATAGTTGCTGAAAATCCAGCGTTCCCATCACAGGAAAAAAATATTTTAAATTGTAAGAACATTTCATAATATTACAGTTTTTACTGCATTTTCGTACAAATACTGCAGCATAGGGTCATAGATTGTATACAATTATGGCTATAGTGTCCGTGACGTCACCCACAGGTTTTTGAAGCACTTTTTTGAAGCACAAAGTGGGCGGGGCTGGCCATCTTGGCAGCGCGGCACTGCCGGATAACCAAAAATGGGCAAAGAGGCAGGACATGGACGGAGCTGAGGTGATGGTTAACAGACAGCAGACAAACGGCAATCCAACCTCAAGTTGCCTCTCCCTTAATTATGCAGAACTTTAAGAACTTTAATTGAATTTAAACGGATGAGTTATATAAAAAACATTACCTGCCTCACAGTTGCCATTAAAGCCAAATTTTACCATATAGACCAAAAACACTTTTTGTACCTGGCTGGCTGTAAAAAAAATTCAGCTGTAAAGTTGGGCATTTTAACATGGGGGAGATACAGATTTGACTCCTTTTTGGAGCCTGTCTCTAATGGCCAGTCGATATATTGCAGTTTAAGTCACTTCTGTGTTAAGTCACTTCTGTGTGTACTTCAAGAAATACTGCAGGAGGATGCCGCTTGCATTGGATGTCTTTAAAAAACATTAACAACCAATGAACGGTAGCGTATATATAGTACTATTTAAAGATATTAACACTTTAGAGTTAATGCGAGAAATGGTGAAAATTAAGACATGTTCCTTAGTCGTTCATACTATTGCATTTTGTTTGTGAAGAGACCATAAAAATGATTCTGATTTGAATGAGTCCATCTCTCCACTGAAATGACAAAAGTTTGTTGTCGATGTATGCACTTGTTTGTGTCTGCATTTGTGTGTGCTTGTTTCTTAGCATGAGTCAGCTCAGCTTGCGGGAGGCTTGCATCAGCAAAACTGGAACACAAAAGCTGACAAAATATCAAAGAAAAGAGGAAGGGGGGAAAATGAAGTACAAAAACAGAAACAACTAGAAAATGACAAGGCCAGACGCGGGGCCAAGAGAGCAGCAGCCATTGGCACTGCCGTTCCTCATTGTTGTCTGCAGTAATGTAGTCAACGGTGCAGTGAGACTGGCCCCGGGAGCAAGCAGCAGACGGCCCTCCTCAACCAGCTGCTATTAATTAAACCCCGCCAATCCTGCTGCAATACACTCACCAAACAACCTACCTACATTCATGATACAAAAAACTCTAAAAGAGTTTTTCACCTCCCTGAAATGTATGTTCATTTTCATAACATCACCAGAAAAATGTGAAATCTATCTAAAGCTGTAACAAAGAGTTTCTATGGCCATATCAGAGCTAGCATTGGTAGAATCCTTTATTTTTCACATCCCACTGTGACCAATTGAGGTCTCGTTTGCAGAAGTTTTACTGCAGACTCAGAATCCATTTGGCTTGATGCCACGAGCCAATAAGTAACCCTGACGTCCTGGATGCAAGTGAAAAGTGTAGCTGTTTACTGCATTGCTGAAACATTCCATAACACATATACTATGGTATTTCTAAAAAATTCATTTTGCCATTTCGGTCAACATATTATAACATATTTATATTCTATAAAAGGCTGTTTAAAAATATTTAAACTAATTTTTCCATAGTCTTGAAGTACCCCGAAATGATATCATATTAATCACAAAAGAGGATATTTTAAACAATATTTCAACTATTTCTGTGCACCTAATGAAAGTACAACAATAAAATACCTTTGGCAATCTTCTTTTGTCTTTCACAGAAGAATGTCAGTCATACAGGTTTAGAATGAGCATGAGTAAATGACATAATATTCTTTCTGGGTGAACTATCCCTTTAAAACTTAAAGAGGAAAAACATGTCGGATAAGAACAGTGGCTCAGGTAGAGCAACATTTTTAAGTCTAGGTTAGAAAAGGGTCAATAAGTCTAGAAATTGGAGGAAAGAACTGGCTATCTTGGATAAGCATGAAGCAAAAGTATGTTTTCTTTTGAGGAAACGCTTGATTCAAAAGGGTATTTCATTTAAAAATATAGCTGCAAGCAGCCATTATCGGGGCCAAGCGCAAAGAAGAAGACAAGACATGCCAGCATGGCTGGAAGTCTCAAGCCAACTGCAACAATGAGCCATTAAGGACCTATTAAGTTGATTTTAGGCAAAATAGCAGTCAAATTTTAAATACAGTCAATAATAATGGTTTAATGGTTTATCACTTTCGACCAATAGGTGTCACTGTTACGAAACTGATGTGGTTTAGTCAGATTGAGATGACAATGACACATGCAAAGTTTGGTGTCAATATGTCAAAGCATTGCAGAGATACAGCCTCAAGAGTAATTTTTGCATCATGGCTCAACTCTGTTGCAGTGGTATATGAAAACTGTTTTGTCTATCAATCCGAAATCCATAACTATTTGTCAGCATGGTCTGAAGACGATACGGATCAATTTTGGTGAAAATCGGACAAACGGTCTAGGATGAGTTTGAAAAAGTAGATTTTTAACAAATAACAAGATGGAGCACAGATATGTTTGCAAAATATGGCAAAATTGGTATCTATCTTCTCGGCATGAGCCAATGAATGTATTATGACCAGTCTCATTACAATAGGCTAATTTAATCAAAAGTTATTAGCATTTTTGTACATTTTATTACAACTTTTGACCACAAGGTGGCGCTGCCCCGAAACTTTTTGAATATCTTCGGGACATAGAGCGGAAGACACATACCGAGTTTTGTAATGATACACTAGTGCATTCTTAAATTATAGCATTAGCATTTTAAACCGTAATACTGCATTGAAGTCAATGGGAATTTCATGTTTTGTTTTATTATAGCGCCACCAAGAGGCACAATCCCACCAATTTTTTTATGTGTCCTCGTAGTGAGCCCATACATATGTGTGTCAAGTTTGGTGAAAATATTTCATTTTGTTTTGGAGTTATAGACATTTATATGAAAAAACACGTAAAAAATGACTGACACCTGACTTTGATTGGATTTTACTACCCCTTACTATCAATATTTTGAGATTTGGGCATTAGCGTATAGCTATCGACCTATGTTTCCGAACTTCTGAGGCTGGTTTCGTCTCGATCGGACTAGCGGTTTCGAAGATATCAGCAAATGTTTTTTAAGCGCTAAATTACAACTCTGCGCAAACCATATGCCGAAACCTGGCAAGTCTGGTATCGTTGGAGTCGGCAAGGATTCAGGAGACCAAAAAACACACTCCCATCAAAATATGTCAACCACACCCAAAGTTATAAGCGTTTGAAAAAAAAAATTCTCCACTAGGTGGCGCTGTTTCGAAACTTCTCAGGCTACTTCAGGGCATCGTGGTGATGACCCATACCAAGTTTCATAACAATCTGTTCATGCGTTCATAAAATACAGCATTTTTGCACATAATTCAAAATGGCCGACATCCAAAATGGCCGACATGGTAAAATTGGATATCAGTCGACTCGGCATGACGCCCTGAATCTAATGAGACCAATTTTATGATTTTTGGATAAACGGTTCAGAAGTTATAAGCCAAAATAGGCATTTTTCGTATCTCCGGACAGGTAGGTGGCGCTGCGCCGAAACGCTGCATGTTGCTTCAAGTCATGCTTGTGATGACATGTACCAAGGTTGGTTTGAATACGATAAAGCGTTGCGGAGATATAGCCTTTAGTGTGTTTTTGCAACCTCCACGTAAAATTTGTTTGTGCGTTTATTGAAAACGATTGGACGAATCAACTTGAATTCCATAACTTTTTGTCAACATGCTCTGAAGATGATCTGTTTCAATTTTCGTGAAAATCGGAGCAACGGCCTAGGAGGAGTTCGAAAAAGTAGGTTTTTCAGAAAATTCAAAATGGCGGGAAAATTTGCATACCGGAAAATGACATCATAGGGTGAAATCGAATCGGCTTGAGCCAAGGAATCCGATGAAAAAAGAATTTTGTTTCTAGCCCTTAGGGGTCAAAAGTTATAAGCATAAATATGAGTGAAACTTTGGACAGGTGGTGGCGCTAGAGGGATTGAGTTAGAGGCACCAAATTTGCTATAGTGACAGCTCAGACTGGCCTCTATGAGTGTGCCAAATTTCACAACTTTTTACCATACGGTTCTATGGGCTGCCAGAGACTCCTATGGCGGAAGAAGAAGAAGAAGAAGAAGAAGAAGAAGCAGAATAATAAATATAGCTGCAAGCAGCCATTATCGGGGCCAAGCGCAAAGAAGAAGACAAGACATGCCAGCATGGCTGGAAGTCTCAAGCCAACTGCAACAATGAGCCATTAAGGACCTATTAAGTTGATTTTAGGCAAAATAGCAGTCAAATTTTAAATACAGTCAATAATAATGGTTTAATGGTTTATCACTTTCGACCAATAGGTGTCACTGTTACGAAACTGATGTGGTTTAGTCAGATTGAGATGACAATGACACATGCAAAGTTTGGTGTCAATATGTCAAAGCATTGCAGAGATACAGCCTCAAGAGTAATTTTTGCATCATGGCTCAACTCTGTTGCAGTGGTATATGAAAACTGTTTTGTCTATCAATCCGAAATCCATAAGTATTTGTCAGCATGGTCTGAAGACGATACGGATCAATTTTGGTGAAAATCGGACAAACGGTCTAGGATGAGTTTGAAAAAGTAGATTTTTAACAAATAACAAGATGGAGCACAGATATGTTTGCAAAATATGGCAAAATTGGTATCTATCTTCTCGGCATGAGCCAATGAATGTATTATGACCAGTCTCATTACAATAGGCTAATTTAATCAAAAGTTATTAGCATTTTTGTACATTTTATTACAACTTTTGACCACAAGGTGGCGCTGCCCCGAAACTTTTTGAATATCTTCGGGACATAGAGCGGAAGACACATACCGAGTTTTGTAACGATACACTAGTGGATTCTTAAATTATAGCATTAGCATTTTAAACCGTAATACTGCATTGAAGTCAATGGGAATTTCATGTTTTGTTTTATTATAGCGCCACCAAGAGGCACAATCCCACCAATTTTTTTATGTGTCCTCGTAGTGAGCCCATACATATGTGTGTCAAGTTTGGTGAAAATATTTCATTTTGTTTTGGAGTTATAGACATTTATATGAAAAAACACGTAAAAAATGACTGACACCTGACTTTGATTGGATTTTACTACCCCTTACTATCAATATTTTGAGATTTGGGCATTAGCGTATAGCTATCGACCTATGTTTCCGAACTTCTGAGGCTGGTTTCGTCTCGATCGGACTAGCGGTTTCGAAGATATCAGCAAATGTTTTTTAAGCACTAAATTACAACTCTGCGCAAACCATATGCCGAAACCTGGCAAGTCTGGTATCGTTGGAGTCGGCAAGGATTCAGGAGACCAAAAAACACACTCCCATCAAAATATGTCAACCACACCCAAAGTTATAAGCGTTTGAAAAAAAAAATTCTCCACTAGGTGGCGCTGTTTCGAAACTTCTCAGGCTACTTCAGGGCATCGTGGTGATGACCCATACCAAGTTTCATAACAATCTGTTCATGCGTTCATAAAATACAGCATTTTTGCACATAATTCAAAATGGCCGACATCCAAAATGGCCGACATGGTAAAATTGGATATCAGTCGACTCGGCATGACGCCCTGAATCTAATGAGACCAATTTTATGATTTTTGGATAAACGGTTCAGAAGTTATAAGCCAAAATAGGCATTTTTCGTATCTCCGGACAGGTAGGTGGCGCTGCGCCGAAACGCTGCATGTTGCTTCAAGTCATGCTTGTGATGACATGTACCAAGGTTGGTTTGAATACGATAAAGCATTGCGGAGATATAGCCTTTAGTGTGTTTTTGCAACCTCCACGTAAAATTTGTTTGTGCGTTTATTGAAAACGATTGGACGAATCAACTTGAATTCCATAACTTTTTGTCAACATGCTCTGAAGATGATCTGTTTCAATTTTCGTGAAAATCGGAGCAACGGCCTAGGAGGAGTTCGAAAAAGTAGGTTTTTCAGAAAATTCAAAATTACGGGAAAATTTGCATACCGGAAAATGACATCATAGGGTGAAATCGAATCGGCTTGAGCCAAGGAATCCGATGAAAAAAGAATTTTGTTTCTAGCCCTTAGGGGTCAAAAGTTATAAGCATAAATATGAGTGAAACTTTGGACAGGTGGTGGCGCTAGAGGGATTGAGTTAGAGGCACCAAATTTGCTATAGTGACAGCTCAGACTGGCCTCTATGAGTGTGCCAAATTTCACAACTTTTTACCATACGGTTCTATGGGCTGCCAGAGACTCCTATGGCGGAAGAAGAAGAAGAAGAAGAAGAAGAAGAAGAAGAAGAAGAAGCAGAATAATAATAATAGGAACACTAACGATTTCAATAGGTGCCTCCGCACCTTCGGTGCTTGGCCCCTAATTAACAACCAGAGATAACATCCTAATGCGTAAAATGCTACAGGCTTTTAATAACTTCTTTAAACTTTGCAGAAAGTAAAGAACAAGGAGAAACCCTTGTCTGAAGGACGATTACATCCAGCAGCAGGAGAGAGATTTAAAATTCACCAGCAGCTATTTCTGCTCTGATTGAAGGAGCACTGAGACAAATGGTGAAACAGACGGAGAAATGAAGAGGAGACATAATCTGGCATGCACAATTAAAGGAACAGTTCACCAAAAAAATAAAGTTCTGTCCTCTTGTACTTAAAATCATGATGTTGAATGTTTTGATGTTGAATCATGATGAACTTTTATGGTGTCATTTTTATTTCATCAAGCACTAAATAGAATATTTTATAGAAACTTTAAAGCAGCTGTTTTACATACAACTGTTCATAGTGACGCCTCGCCGTGAGCGCTTGAGAGTTTTGGCAGGCAGCGTTTTTTTTCTCCTCAGTTGAGACTTACTTGTTATGATACGGAGTCCGCGAAGGTCTTTCTAATTTCACAGGTAGTTTGTTCCTGTATTGATTCTATATAAAATTGCAGATACAATGTAAATTATTTGCTCTGGCTCTTGTTTTAAATCATTTTGTTACTTTATTATTGCTTGTTGCGGTGGTTGGTCTGTGTTGTGTTTGTCCCGTCCCTCCTCCACTGTGATTGGACGGCTGGGTGAACATTCTTCAACTCTCGGCGACCAGTAAAAAACGCTGAGCGCTCAGCGCGTGAGCGTGAAATACTCGCTCGGCGCCTCGGTGCGCTACAGGCGTTCTAAAAACACGCCGCTCTCATTGAAAACAATTGAAAACGCCAGCCAGCAGTGTGAAAAAACACTTTGGTGGACACGCGACCTAAGTGCTGAAATCGCACAAGGTTTTGTTTTGTTCAACGGGAGCCGCACTAAAGACAGCTATTTATTATAACGAGTTGTTGTGAGAGTGCTGAATTCAGTAAGATCATGCTTTAGAGACTAACAGCCTTATTATAAAAGTAGAGCTCTTCTAATACCCATTCATAATCTAAACACAAGTTTAGTTTCTCAAGCTGCAAAGTACACTGCAAAGATTCTGTATTGACAACCGTATTTAAATCATGGTTGAATCAGAGACTGCAATAACCAATGACTGTGGTAACCAATGGACGAGACAAAAAGAGGTCAAACATTTTTAAAGTACTTAATTAAAAATGTTTTGCGTTGGTATCAAAATAGGTACAGACTGCTGAAATGTTGGTTCTGTGACAACCCCAGTCCATAACTTTTTTTGCTTTATTCCAAATCTTTAAAAGCCATATAAAACCTCTGTGTAATAAACAGGCTGAAATTGAAGATATATTTTGTAATGTTTTTTGGCAAGAGTTGCTAAATGATATATCAGGCCTTTTCTAATTTTGTGTTCCAAGAAAAAAAAATGAAGAGAGAAATTTCATTTTCTTGGTTGAACTATTCACACTTGCACATATCAAATAAGCCTCACCTCGGGCCACGGATCTTTGATGAGAACCTCTCGGCCAGTTTCTCCAGACTGCGAGAATACTCCAGTTGAATCTCGGCCTTGCGCCGAAAAAACTCCTGCAGGTCCTGCAACAGCTGGATCCGAGCCTCTGATTGCTGCTCCAGGCACTTGAACTGCTCCACCAACTGATTACGGATCTCTGAGCAACAGAGTACACATAAACACATTAGTCTGAGTCAGCACAAATCTCTATGTGTACATTTACAAAAGTAGTTAGGTTCAGATGGGTGTCGTTTTTTTCAAATTGGCTGAATCTGTGATTTAATCCATTCAGCCACTGACCAAAGAATTTACAAGATTATTCCAGTCATTCATGACTACTGGATACAAATATTGGAAGCGTTTTTGTATTCCTTACACATATGGAACAAGGTTACTCCCAAAACTTTGCAGTGTGTGTGTAGCCAAATATATTACATCATCCCTGGGTTATATCTATCCAATGAAGGAAAATAATCTACGACTTTAAAAATTTGTATGAAAATTGGTAAAGGGAAATTGGAAAAATGTCAAATATACACTCTAAAAAATGCTAGGTTGTTTTAACCCAATGTTGGGTCAAATATGGACTAACCCAGCAATTGGGTTGTTTTAACCCAGCGAATGGGTAATTTTAATCCTGCGGTTGGGTTAAATATTTGCTTAAGACAACCCAATCGCTGGGTTAGTCCATATTTTACCCAACATTGGGTTGTTTTTTACTCAGAATTTTTTAGAGTGTAAATTAAGTACACCAAGTCAGACCTGTGCTTTGTCGTTTAATACAAAATGGATGAGACTGAAATCCACACTTGTTTTGTCGATAGCTAGATAGAACCAGTTGTCTTCTCTTTGTTGTAGCACTTGCTGCTATTTAAAGAAACTAATATTTAAGAACAAAGCCAGTTTTCGCAGAAAAATCACTGACTTGCAGTTAATTGCAAAGAAAGGTTTTGTGCCACAAACAGTGTGTTCTTGAACTGACAAGCTGTTCCCTCAGTGCTGAGAGAGAGAAAAGCGAAAATTACACTAACACAACAGAGAAGTACATGTAGGTTGTGCAGTAAGTCGTGTCCCTGAGGCAGCCAGTTTCTACAGTGTTAAAGCAAAGCTTCTTTCATGTGTCATTTCAAAGAGGCCTCTATTCCTTCAAAGACTTCCTCTGAGGGAAATTTTTATTATTTCTGTTCCCTGCGCTAAGGTTAGCAGAACAATTAGACAACAGAAAAAAGCACAAAAGAAAGCTCAAAATCAAACACCACTTAGAAAGGTAGATTGCTTTACTGGAAATAAAATAAATCCACTGCAATATTGATTGACTTAAGTAAGGCTGCTCAGGTCGAAAATTCTGATCTGCTGCTAACACAAAGCAACACCTCAGAGCTAACCCAGTCAAGCTGTCGAGTGTCAGATAACTGCATTCTGTGGGATTTTTCACATATAAAACAACACTTCTGAGCTACAAATAGGGTTGCATGATACTGGACAAAAATAACATTTAAAAAAGCCATATATTTATCATTATGTTAATCATTGTGCCTTTAGCCCCAACAGCAGGGTGCACTTTTTAACTCAAATACCATTGTTTTACATATTCTTAATTTATTAGAAAGACTGTTCATTTAATTACCTTGAGCAAAAGTTAAAATACCTCAGTCTCAAAATATATTCAATCATTTCAGTGATTCTCAGTTGCTAGCTACTTAAAAAAGACATTAAATAGTAGCACAAACTCAACATTGCACAGCTGCCCACAATTGCATCAAGCATCAGCCACATTTCCACATCCATTGTGAAACGTGGATGCTTAGGAAAGTGCTGCGGCAAGTTTGTGTGCCACTTAGTGGTTTAGAGGAAAACTAAATCCAATGTGCCATTTATCTCGTTGCACCCTATTGTAAAATAAGAAATGTATTATTTATTAAAACTAATTTTAATTTCATTGTCGAACTGCTCAAATTACAAAACTAAAATTTCTCTCTTCATTTCATTTTCAAACACAACCCTCTACACACACTTTGGCAATACAATCACTAGTGAGTTGACTGTTTTTGTAAAATATTTGAATGTACACTCTTAGCATTATATGATAAGATAATCAAGCATTATTTAAATGATAGAACTGGTAGTGGTGCTTAAGATATTGTTGGTCATTCAGTGTTTCTGCATTTTAAAAAAAGATAATCGTAATAGATAATAGTAATTATTATTAAATGATAATATTACTAATTCTACTACTAATAACAATACAATGCACCAAAAAAATAGTGAGCTGCTGGGTTCATGAATATTAATCAAGTTGTCAGGGTTCGTTCGAACTGATTTGCTTAAATCAAAACAGGGACATTAATAGATGAACACCAGCCAATGAGATTGCCGTTTGCGCATTAGTTCCGCCCCACTACTGGAGAAACCTGCGTGTCTTCTGCTTGTTCTTAAAATCTGAATAATTTCACCATAAATCCGGTATTTTGACAGTAAAATACAACTAAGAATATTGTTTATATGTAGGATGTTGATTCTACAAGGTATGCAAGACTCTCTCTCTCGCTCTCCCGCTCTCTCGCTCTCTCTCTCCGTGTGTGTGAGAAACACAGCCCTCTGAGCAAAGTGATGGAAAGCCATGCGCCTTCACACCTGAGTTTACGGTAGGCCTACGTCAAAAACAGATACGCAGCTCATTCATTGAGCTGAATTGAAACAGCTCAGTCAGAGTGTTTAGACAGTGAAAATATATTTATGCTACACTTATACTTAGCCTCTAACACACACTGGTGAATAAAATCTAAGAATTTATTAGCCATTGGCAATTATATAGTCGCCCAGAGTGAAGATACAGTCGCATATGCGAGTGATTTACTCAAATTGTAGAGGGTTGAAACGTTTAACCATTGAGCTTTTATTTTGGCGGTTTGCAGGAAAATAGACGTATGTGCTCCTCTGACACTCTGAAGCCAGTGGCGAATATTTTTCTTTAATTAAATCGCAGACTATGTGATTTGATAAACACACCAATTCATAGCGCATTATTGATTTTATGTCTTGCAGCCCTAGCTACAGTACAAGAGAAGAATTAACATTACATTCAGCTGCAAAGACTGTAGTGTTGAAATGGGAGCGCTTTCTTTTTTCCTGTGATATTGTGCTGGGTTGACGAACCACAGTGCAGCATTACAATCTTCGGTTAACCACCGAACCTGGCTCTTCCTTTAGAAATGAGGGCTACTGCCTGCTGGCACTATTTGCCGTTAAAACCCATGTGGGCCCTATTTAGAGGTAGCTTACATACGGAAGAAAAAAAAGCTAACCAACCCAAAGCGTGACGATACCGTTCACTGAGACTGTTTTTCATTCTTTCTCTCTGCTTTTTCACAAACTTATTTCTCAGCATGTATTCATGTGACAAAACAAGAGAGCCTAGAGGAACGCCCCAGAAACATCTGACACCGTTTCGCATGAATGGCAGGCAGGACTTTTTTGAAAATACTCGTAAAAGGAGCAGGTTTAAAAACTTCTAGCAGCACGAGAGCCGAAAAATAGGTCACATTGTAAGCGAGCTTCTCACGGAGACCCTGAGCAATCACAGAATTATTCACAAGAAAGAGGATTCCAAGTGCGCTGCGTACACTCTGTGGCTTCACTTGATGTCTGGAACTTGCTCTCGGAAGAGGAATGCTGTAAATTTTGGCCTGACGTCCCTTCAGCCCGTGTAACACTTTGAACTGGTTACATTAGAAGAAAGGAATTACTTAACAGAAGGATTTCTCTGGAATACCCCCATTTGATGAGACCGAGCTCTGTCACAACCTCGGTCTGCAAATACCTGAACGATTGTGTCACACGATGGACGACATACTCCTGAATTACACTTTAAAAACAAACACATGAGTTGAGACCATCTGATTTCAATGAAAACAAATAGCCGGTCTCTCATATTAGCAAGACATGATGACTAAGCCATCTGAATAAATAGAGATGATGGATCCCTATTATAGAGTATATGAAAAGTATGGTGAAGAGCCAGAAATACACAAAAGATCATCTAATTATACAGGCAACAAGCTTAACCTTTAATTTAAAGGTTTTCTAACAGATACTATCTATCAAGATACTATCAATTATCCTATATACTGTGCGTCATTTACTTCCCCTCCCCCAAACCATTTCCATCTGAGCCTTGGGTCAATTTGTCTATATGAGGGACTTGAAATGTGTGTTATAGAGGTTCCAGAAATGTTCTTTGTAATTAAAACTCACAAGATGTGCTCTCGGTAGGTGTTGGTCTAGAGCTGTGGTTTTCTTTCATTGCTGAATTTTCAGAAGCCATTCGTTCAGTCTTCAAATCATTATAATATGCTGATTTGGTTCTATAGAACCCTTTCTTACACCATTTCTTAGAACAGTCAGCGATCTAGTTCATTTCAAAAGAATAAATCAGCAGTCTGGAAAAATTAAGTATGCCACTTAAAACTGCAGGTAATTGTTTTGAAGAAGTTCGTATATTCTCAGAGATTTGAGTTATGTGATCCACAGTCTTTCATTAAACACCCACCATTCACAGTTTGTTCAGTGTGTTCGCTGCCTTCAAGACTGCAGCATTCTCAGCTCTGTTTAAAGGATTAATTCAACCAAAAATGAAAATTCTGTCATTAATTACGCACTCTCAGGTCATTCCAAACCCTTAAGACTTTTGTTCATCTTCAGAACACAAATTAAGATCTTGGATGAAATATTAGAGCTTTCTGTCCCAGCTACGCAACTGACAGTTTGATGCTTCAAAAAGTTCATAAAGAGATCGTAAAACTAATCCATATGAATTGAGCTGTTTAGTCAACATTTTCTAAAGAGACTTAATTGCTTTATATGATAAACAGATTGAATTTATGCTTTTATTCACATACAAACATTGATCATCGAACATAAACAAAAGCTCAACCAAAGCTGGTTGACGAGTGAGAACAAACCTCATTGGTTCTTTCAGAAGTTCAAACGTGCTGCGTAACACAACAATGAACCTCACTGGTTCTTGTAGAAGATTAAACATGCTGAATAACACAAGAAGGAACCTCATTGGTTCTTTCAGAAGTTCAAATTTGCTGTGTAACAAGAATGAACCTCATTGGTTCTTGTAGAAGCTTAAACATGCTGCATAACACAACAATGAATCTCATTAGTTATTGCAGAAGCTCAAACGTGCTGCATAACACAAGAATGAACCTCAGTGGTTCTTGTAGAAGCTTAAACATGCTGCATAACACAACAATGAATCTCATTAGTTATTGCAGAAGCTCAAACGTGCTACATAACAAGAATGAACCTTGTTGGTTCTTTCAGAAGCTCAAACGTGCTGCGTAACACAACAATGAACCTCATTGGTTCTTGCATAGGCTCAAACATGCTGCGTAATCATAGACTATAAAAAAATGTGCACGTAGTGTCCGTGACATCACCCATAGGCTTCTGATAAGCCGTTCTGAAGCTTAAAGTAGGGGCGAGCTGGGCATTGCCATTTTGCGAGTGCTTCATTGCGTGTCACTCCCGGATTAAGCTCCGCCCACATCCCATGTCTTTGCCCATTTTCTGTTATCCGGGAGTGACGCGCAATGACTTTAGCAAGGACTATAGACGGCAGATAAATGGCTTTCCACCTGTCACTCAAAGTAACCATGGCCTTAATTATTTAGAACTTAAAGGCTTTATATTCACCCCCCCTCACAGTTGTCATGAAGGTCAAAATTAGCCATATAGGCCAAAACCACAAATTGTACCAGGCTGTAAACGTTTTTCTGCTGTAAAGTTGGGAATTTTAACATGGGGCTCAATGAGATTCTGCTCCCTTCTGGAGCCTGTCTCTAGTGGCCAGTCGAGGAATTGCAGTTTACATTACTTCGGTATTGGCTTCAAGCGAGATCGCGGGAGGTTGACGCTTGTTCGTAACACACGAGAATATAATTTTACTATAAAAACGTACTAGAATGGATGGCTTTACCATTGCACTCATGTCTTGTGTCTTTTACATGACATGGCATTCTACATGGTGCAAGGTAAAAGTAGTTCTTTTTTTTACTTTTAAAAACATGTGTCAAGACCTCCATCTTGTGCTTATCACCGGAAAAACACATTCTGTGTGAACGGCCACTACTCTATTTTGCTGCAACGATAGTTTGGCAGGTCTTGCAAATTACCTGGCTTTATGATACATTATCTCTCTTGTATCCAAAATATTTCCAAACCACAGATGTTGATTTTTTTGGCCAAGTCTTTATCCTGCCCTGAATTCACCCTGCCTGTTTCTGAGCTTTCTTCCATGTGTTAACGGTAAAACTGCTCTGTTCTATTCTCGCATTAGATTTGCATGCTGCATTCAGATTGCAGACTATGAAGCTGGCGGAAAAAGAAAAAAAAAACATTCTGGGTGGTTGGCAGGGCGTTGCCATGCAGTTCCTAAAATAGCTTTTTTTTAGCATATTGCTATGGAGTTTCTATGTTATAAGTGATTGCTAGCATCCAGAAGACCCTGGAAACCGCTTAAAGTCAGAAGATTCCTGCCACAATATTATATTCTGGTCCCTAAATATGGCTCTCATTCCTTCGAGAATGTCTATGATGCTTTCCACCAGCAGCACAATCTCAAAACAGTCAAGAAAGGCCAAGTCCTGTTGTGCTTGTGACACAATGAGGAACTTTCTCAAATACAGCATCATCTCACAAAATCCTTGCAGTCTCAACAAGCTATATTCTTCCATGCACCATTTGCACAAGAGTTCATTCAATTCACTTCTTTACAATGGTGAATTGGAGACTCAGGCCCTTTTCATGCAAAATAAATCAATACCAAATGGTTCCACCAAGTAATAAGCACTTAGAGTTTTTACTGCAACACAATACCAGTGACGTGGTCTTTATATGACACTGAAAGCTCTCCGTTCTCTGGTCTTTGCATGTATAATGCATTTTCTCAGAAAAGCCAGTCTTCGAGTATCTGCCGCCTTTTAACTTTCACTGTCTCCAAATCATTCCACTATTGGATTTGTATATTATTAGATTCGATTAAAGAGTCTCTATCTTTTTATCGTGGGTGCTACTCATCCATATATCTCTCAGTCTCTCACTCATTACACACAGTGATTATCCTCTTCAGATACACAGTGACTCAGATGCTGCTGTGTCAATGAGACACTCTCTGTGCTGGAAAAGGGCAAACACTTGCCTTGGACAAAGAGGAGTGAAATCTAGTCAGAGGAAATATTGCAGTAGATAAAGAGTTTTTAGTGATCTTCTGTTTATCACTGTATTCTAAAAAGCATGTGAAGGCATGGTTCATTTGTACACTTCTGAAGCATTATGTCACATTAAAACATACCTTGCTTCATTCAAGGCATTTATCAGTTTTAATTTTCTTTCAAATTGAAATTATCATGACCATTAAAATGACCTGCTTTTTTCATTTAAAGTGACATTAAACAACTTTCCTTTTCCAATGACATTGACTGTCCAGACTATAAGATAGATAGTGCTAACCAATACACATTAAAGGGATAGTTCACCCAAAAATGTAAATTCTGTCATCATTTACGCACCTACGTGTCGTTCCAAACTCATAAGACTTTCGTTCATCTTCAGAACACAAATAAGTTTGTTTGTTTTTTCATCTTAGCCAGTTCTGTACTCTCTATTGACAGCTACGCAACTACTAATCTGACGCTTCAATAAGTTCATAAAGAAATTAGAGCCTGACCGATATGTTTTTTGTGGCCAATACCGATAGGTTTAAAAAAAAAAAAAAAAAGGTCTGATATTGGCCAACATTATTTATGTGTATATTATAGTACAGTACCAGTCCAAAGTTTAGACACACTTTCCCATTGATATATCCAAAATTTTGACTGGTACTAATAATACAGTGGGTCAAAAAAGAATTTAGTCAGCCACCAATTGTGCAATTTCTCCCACTGAAACAGATGAGAGAGGCCTGTAATTTTCATCATACGTACACTTCAACTATGAGAGAGAGAATGAGGGGAATAAATCCAGAAAATCACATTGTCTGATTTTTTAAGAATTTATTTGGACATTATATGGAAAATAAGAATTTGGTCAATAACAAAAGTTTATTTCAATACTCTGTTATATAACCTTTGTTGGCAATGACAGAGGTCAAACGTTTTCTGTAAGTCACCACAAGGTTTTTACACACTGTTGCTGGTAGTTTGGCCCATTTCTTCATGCAGATCTCCTCTAGATCAGCAATGTTTTGGGGCTGTCGCTTCAGATTTTCAACCCCCTCCAAAGATATTCTATGGGGTTGAGATCTGGAGACTCCAGGACCTTAAAATGCTTCTTAATAATCCACTCCTTCATTGCCCGGGCAGTGCATTTGGGATCATTGTCATGCTGAAAGACCCTGCCACATTTCATCTTCAATGTCCTTGCTGATGGAAGGAGGTTTTTACCCAAAATCTCACGATACATGGCCCCATTTATTCTTTCCTTTACAAGGATCATCCTGAACCCTTTTGCAGAAAACAGCCTCAAAGCATTATGTTTCCACCCCCATGCTTCACAGTAGGTATAGTGCAACTCAGCATTCTTTCTACTCCAAACACGACAAGCTGAGTTTTTACCAAAAAGTTCTATTTTGGTTTCATCGGACCATTTGACATTGTCCCATTCCTCTTCTGTATCATCCAAAAGCTCTCTAGCAAACTTCAGACAGGCCTGGACATGTACTGGCTTAAGCAAGGGGACACGTCTGGCACTGCAGGATTTGAGTCCCTGGCGGCATTGTGTGTTACTGATGGTAGCCTTTGTTACTTTGGTCCTAGCTCTGTACAGGTCATTCACTAGGTCCCCTTGTGTGGTTCTAGGATTTTTGCTCAACCTTCGTGATCATTATGACCCCACGGGGTAAGAACTCCACAGTAAGAACTGTGGAGCCCCAGATCGAGGGGGATTATTAGTGGTCTTTTAGGTCTTCCATTTTCTAATAATTTCTCCCACAGTTGATTTCTTCACACCAAGTTGCTTACCTGTCACAGATTCAGTCTTCCCAACCTGGTTCAGGTCTACAATTTTGTTTCTGGTGTCCTTTGACAGCTCTTTGGTCTTGGCCATAGTGTAGTTTAAAGTCAGACTGTTTAAGGTTTTGGACAGGTGTCTTTTATACTGATAACGAATTCAAACAGGTGCCACTTATACAAGTGACAAGTGGAGGACAGAGGAGCCTCTTAAAGAAGTTGTTACAGGTCTCTGAGAGACAGAAATCTTGCTTTTTTTGTAGTTGACCAAATACTTATTTTACACCATAATTTGTAAATAAATTATTTAAAAATCAGACATGAAATGTGATTTTCTGGATTTTTTTTCCTCATTCTGTCTCTCATAGTTGAAGTGTACCCTATGATGAAAATTACAGGCCTCTCTCATCTTTTTAAGTGGGAGAACTTGCACAATTAGTGGCTGACTAAATACTTTTTACCCCATTGTATACATCTCCAAATCAAAAGAAGCTCAACTGAACCTGCTTGATGTGCGAGAACAAACTTCATTGGAAGCATGATTGCAAGCATGATTGAGTTCCTGTTTATCATAAATCATGTTTGTGTTGATGAATGTTTATATGTGAATAAAAACCTAAATTAAATCATCGGAGGGACAGAAATCACTAAGATTTCAAAAATATATATATATATTATTTGTGTTCCAAAGATGAATGAAAGTCTTTGGAACAACATGAGGGAGAGTAATTAATGACAGAATTTTTTGGTGAACTAACCCTGTAATGCTAACCAATACAGTGTGTTTACACTGGTGGAAAAATGACTGTATAGTGGAGTGGGAAAACATGTCCTGTGGAAAATGGCACTTACGCGTTACAGTTGCATTCGTTATTACAGCAACAGCAGATTTTCGTTGCATTTCTTTTCAAATTGTCACTACAGACAGTAGAAAAGTGAAAATGGTAGCATTTTATTCAAAGTGCAAATTAGATGTCAACCCTTCTATCAAGGGTGGACATCTAATCAAGAACCAGGCCTGCCACTCAATCCTGAATATCCGCTTAAAAGCTTGCAAAAAACATAGCAATACCATGGTTAGCATAGCATTAGAGCTACAGTAATGCCACAGTACATCAAAAATCCACAGTAACAGCATATCATTTGTATTAAAGGGGGACACTCAGTTTCAGTCAATTTAATGTCAATCTTGAGTACCTATAGAGTAGTATTGCATCCTTCATATCTCCGAAAAGTCTTTAGTTTTATTATATTTATAAAATAAATATAGGCTGTACCGAGTCTTTCCGAAAAAAACGAGCGCCTGGAGGCGTATCGTGTGGGCGGAGCTAAAGAATGACGAGCGCACACAAAGAGGTGACGTCCTCAAGCGTGGAGAAGAAAACGCTGATCCAGAATCAGAATCCGGAGGCTGAAATAAATTGAACAGGAGAAACAACAACAGCAGGACATCAGTCTCTGTGGTATGTATTGTATTTAGTGGCCTGTCAACATTTGTGTGTCTTTACTCGCAGTTTATGAGGACATGATTCGGTGAAGTCCTGTGACAGCAGTGACTGTGGTGATCCACTTTTGCGACACGACTGTAGCGTATGTTGTGACGCTTCCCTTTTCTGCGTTCAAATCGGTTCAAATGCAGCACTGCCTTCCCGGAATAATGTGCTGAAGCGTTGAAGTCGCTTGAAGTCACCCATAGGAATAAAGTGGAGCGCGGCGCGACAGACGTGTTGCATGGACTAGTGGATCTGCTGCACCTGAGAGCATTGTTTATGGGCGGCGTGCATCTAGTCACGCGCACCCTTCCGGGAGAAGAGCCCGTACGGCCCATACAAGGACCTTCCACTCTATCGACGTCAAGCCGACCCATACTCGAAAAAAACTCTCCGAAACTTGTGAGAAACCGGAAGGAGTATTTTTGACACAGAAATACTCCATCAAACGGCCATCTTAGTTTTTGAAACTTTGTCTATGTTTAGGATGGGAATCCAAGTCTTTAACAGTGTAAAAAGCTCAGTATGCATGAAACAGCATTTCACCCCCCTCCCTTTAAATGTTAAAAAGTGTTATCATAGGTTTCTACCTTTCAAGAACCTTTGACCTCATTACAGAGGCACAGTCTGTTTAAATAATTAATTGAACCTGTAAACTGTGTAATCTATATTATTCAGAAATTCTACACCAATGCATACAGCTTGTAGCAAACTGTAGCTAAATCAGCATCTTTTCCTATCACTGCTCACTGCTTATCAATAAGAGCCTAATCACAACACAAGATGTATGAGTGGGCATGAGTTAAGAAGGGTTCATTGCCAGACGGACAATATTTACATTTTTAACACGGTTCTGTTCTTTTTTTATTCTTTGCTCCACCTTTCAGCACCCCTTTTCTTCAGCCATCTGTAAAACAAGTCCACTGCCGCAGTTTCGCAGAGTTCACACCGAAGGTTACATAACACACGCCGCAGGCAATTAACTTCAAACTGAATCTGATAAAGCCCCCCATCAGCTCTATTAACACCCATTCATAATGACAGCAAACCTGACCTTATGAGCCCATTAGTTCACTGATTAACCCAATATAAGGAAAGGTGAGAACAGACGTAGGGTGCAAGATATGGACCCTTCTTGTGTAAGGGGTCCAGCACTCCAGAGAATAAAACTACAGATGACATTTGAGCTTTAAACCATCTTCCTAACGGAAACAGACTTTGCAGTCCATCATCAGCCGAACAGAACTCTTAGAGTCACTTTAAAAGGCCACAGATTTATGCTTATATGTTTATAATGGACTGATATACATTAAATTTGGCTGCCATGATGGCATTTATATGATGCCATTTCCCCATAATGCCTCGAATCATTTAAGTGGCATCATTCTTCAGAGCAAACAACCTTTGATTGGTGGTTATAAGAGGCCAGACAGCTAGATAACTATCCTACCATCATGGAGTGTAGAATCAGAAACACAACTACAATGCAGAAAAGCTAATATGATTTGCGTTTCATAAAGACGAGCATATACACTACAGGACAAAATATATTTGAAAGAAGAATTTATTTATTTTTCTATTTTAATAGGTCATTGTAATAGTAAAGCTGAATTTTGTCACATGATTCCTAATTTGCTGTTTTGGTGCAAAAAACAAAAAAACAAAAATTCTTATTATCAATGTTGTGCTGTGTAATATTTTTCAATGACCGCTAAATGCCTTATTTTAAAATGCTATACTATTTTGTCTAAATAAGTTAAAACTTGATTTTTTTTATAAAAACAACATATTGCTACAGGTAAAATTAGGCATCTCACCATTATAGTGAAAAAGATTAACTTTAAATGAGTGATAGACAAAGGCGAAATAATATAAATGTAAAAACAGACTTTAATATTAAAGTGCTGCAGGTTATTTCAAAATTGTAACATCGTCATCTTCATCCTTAGCAAAAAATCAACACATATACACATTCAGCAACTCACTCAAGAATATAATTCCTGATCAAAACCTTTAGATTGACTAGCCTATTCACAACATGAACTCCAAATGTCTTTCTAACTCCACATGGAAAGTCTAACATCTGCACTACATGGCTGACGTAGAACGCCCGAGACATCAGTTAACTGAAATTGGGTACATGAGACAACACAATATCACTGGCCAGGAAGGATATAATGTAATTCTGCCCTTTTGTCCAAGCAGACAAATCCAAAACACACACACTAAATACATGAACGCACACAGGAACACACGCATACACCACCATCCACCTTCCCATCTATTTAACGCATTGATTTCTCCTCCCTAGCTGAAGTATTACCATCAGCATCCTGTATCTATGTTATGTGATCTGGCTTCTTTAGAGAATTCGAGACATGTCCCTTTTAGAGCTGTGCCTTCAATCACAGCTGTCTCCATGCCAGTCCCACTCACAGAGAAAAATGACTGTACACTGTCTCTACGGCAACGCAAGGGTATTCTCCCGGGAAAAGGTCTGAGGAGAGATGGAGGGCACTGAGATGTTGACACGTGCACATTTACACAAGGCAACATGACAAGACAATCATCTGACCTCTTTTGTTCCTGGCTACTTCTTATGTGAAACCAGTTTTTAGCCTTTTTACCCCTTGGCTACAAAATTACAGTCCTCATTTGCAATTATGTCCGTTGCTGGTTAAAAGCATCTGGGTAAAGACTTTAACACCATTGGCAGGTCAGACAAATCCAGATCTTTTTATGTAAGATGAAAATGTATTATTCGGTTAAACTTATAAAAGAAAAAAAACAGCTATAAGGCTCTTCCTCTAATACATTTTTTATAGCACAATAACAGTAAACCAAGACTCAAGTTCACTCACGTCAATCAAATTCACGTTTATATTCATTCTTTGGAGATGCCAAAGACGATAAGAAAAGATAGCATGAGGAAATATGAATTTTCTTATGGTCCTAGTGATCAGAAATTCCTCTTTGCTTTCAGCACCAGTGTAACTGAATGTTTAAACCAGTGGTTTTATATATTTGTATTATTTTTTAATGTTTTCATACAATTTTAAAAGATTAAGGGCCAGATTTACTAAAATAGCTTGTGCCATTGAAAATCTTCTTTTGGCATTAAAAAACTAGTGTCAGGATCATAAGCCCCTTTCACACTGCGATTCCGGCAAATACACGGATAATGCGACCCGGCATTTGTTCCCGGGCCGCTAGATTTGGTCCATTCACACTGCCAGCGAAATACCGTAATATGTGCGCTTTCACACACAACGCTTAACGGTCCCGGGTTGACACGTGACATCCGGATGTGACATATAATGGCGAGCGATCTCAGCTTCAGCGCGGATAGTAAGGAGCTCCGTGGGCTCGACTTGTGTCCAGTTTGCGCACATTTCTGCTTGTTTAATTTTAGTTTTTTTTGTATACGGACACTCTCTGCGGTTAAAACACCGACTAGCTCTTCTGGCACTGCAGGGTTGTATTATTGAAAAAACAAGCTCTAGGAGTCGCACGCTAACTACGTACACGTTGCGGCATTAGTTTCGGCTTTTGTTCACACAGCGCTCGTCCCGGGTCGAATCCCGCAATATTACTAGGTCCCCGACCCGGGTCGAATTCGGTAATCAATCCCGGGACGTGGTTGCTTTCACACAGAAGGTGACCCGGCAATGTTCCGGGAATATTGCGGGTCCGACGTGCAGTGTGAAAGGGGCTTTAGTGAAAAATTACCACTGAAGAGGTGTGGGTTGGGTTATTTTTGTGGCTGACCTTATTGCATATTAGTAGGAGTTTCCCTTTCAGACATAAAATGTATGGGAGGAGAGTATTTAAATGAATCACGCGAAGTGATTTACCAAGGGTTCTGCTAATCAATTTACAGGGATTTATGCCATTATTTACAACCCCAAAAAAGCATGTCAGATACTAATTTGCGTTGCACTTGGTAGATTGCATTAGTTATAATCTTAGAGCATAACAAAATATGGACATAGTGTTCGTGACATCACTCATAGGATTTTGAAGAGCAGTTTTGATGTGTTAAAGCTACACTTTGTGATATTTTCCCCCATCTAGCGGTGAAAAGGTATATGACCATCCAGTGAATATTAGTATCTGTTCCTCTTAATTCCGATTTCGTTTTAACTCCTACGGTGGCCGATTTAGTCCAAGATTTACATGGCTTCCAGTTTGACCTCGTTCATGACTGCCATCGAGTGTTAAAACGCGAAAAGTGAAGCTTGAATTTACGGGTATGTCCCTCTTTGGCTAATGTACTTTCAAGATGGAGGGGCAACATGGCGACCGGCATTCGAACCCCTCGCCCGTATGTATTTTCAATGGCATATTATAAACTTACGAGAATTCTTTATTACTTGAAAGAAGTAGATATACATTAATGAGCACATATATTTTTGAAAGAACTAAGTGTTTTTAACTAAGAATAAACTAAAAAGTTACACAGTGTAGCTTAAAGTAGGGTCGAGCACCATCATGAGTCACTCCTGGATAACAGAAAATAGGCAAAGGGGCGCAGTGTTTCCCACACATAGACTAATTTGTGGCAGTCCGCCACAGAATCAACACCAGCCGCCACATATTTTGTTTTGTCCATAAAAAAAATATGGACGTAGTGTCCGTGACATCACCGATAGTATTGCGATAAGCCATTCTGAAGCTTAAAGTAGGGGCGAGCTGGGCGTTGCCATCTTGCGAGCGAGTCATCGCGTGTCACTCCCGGATAACAGAAAATGACCATAGACGGCAAATAAATGGCTATCCACCTGTAACCACTCCCTTAACTATGCAGAACTTTAAGGCTTTATATAATGTAAACGAATGAGTTATAAAAAATTTCACCCCCCTCACAGTTGTCATGAAGGTCAAAATTAGCCGTATAGGCCAAAACCACAATATTTACCAGGCTGTAAACATGTTTTTTTCTGCTGAATTTTAACATGGGGCACAATAAGATTCTGCTCCCTAGTTGCCAGTTGAGGAATTGCAGTTTACATTACTTCCGTATTGGCTTCAAGAGAGATCGCGGGAGGTTGCCGCTTGGTTTCGTCATTCATTTTTTTACGCTATTTAAAAGACGCACACATATTCGTTCAGCTGCATTTCCTTAGTTCTCCGTCCGCCTCTCGCGCCTGCCTGCCCCTCGCTCGCTCACTCGCTCACTCTGTGCGTTGCATTCGACTGTAAGTCAATAAAACCAGAACCGCTGAATAACAGAGTTGTGACATGCGTTAATCTCGCGCCAGCGTTCGGTCACGTGATCACGGCGCTCTTAATAGTTCTAAACAAACCAGCACTGTGTCAATCATAGGGCTGGGTATCGATTCAGATGTTCTAATTCGATTCGATTTCGATTCACAAGCCCTCAAATCGATTCGATTTCGATTCTCAATTCGATTTTCGATTCAATTTTCAATTCTCGATTTAACTCAAATGAATATAGATTTAATACAAATACTATTGGTATCTATAAAAAAGAACAGTGAACATAAGTGGGTAATTAAAAAGAAATGAAGAGCCACAAACCTGTATATTAAACTTTATTTTAGGTACATCTGAGTACATTAAAACAGAACGCATCTCTATATTTCAAATCCATACAATTGTTAAATACAACTTTGATGCAACTTTATTCTAAAAAAAAATATCTGAGAAGTATTTTATGGATGTTTTGATACATTTATTCTAAAACATAAAAATAATATTGGATGATTTGTTAGCAATTTTCAGTACACGACAAGCTTTTCTTGCGATTTTGCCGCTCATCATGTGTGCATTTACTTTTCATACACGAGAAACACGTTCATTATTTTTTTACAGTCTATGGTTAATTCCTGGACACGAGTAGTTGCCGTGGTAACAGACAACAATACCATAACGTTCTGACTGTGGACTAACTATTATTTGAGGAAATATGTTTATAATATAAGCTATTAAGGTTTGAATTATTGATCCTGTGCTGTATGTGGACTATAAGTTGAATATGTCTATAATGGCTAACGTACGTGCTTAAGTGACTGCTCAAGTTTGATCCTACAGCATTTCACCTCAGCATTATAAAGGCGACAACGCACTGGGAGCTGCCATTTGAACACTGAATGGATGAATGATGTGCCTCTTGCTCCTTTGTAGGCTCACTCAAGGCAAATGGATGACATCTAGTGGAGAAGACTAGTAATTAGATTTACGTTAATCTTATGTTCAATGTTAGCGGAAATAAATATGGGAAAAAAATCGATTCTTGGCCTTTGCGAATCGATTCTGAATCGACCAGATTTTTAAAAACGATTAATCGAAAAATCTATTTTTCTGCCCAGCCCTAGTCAATCAATACATTTGAACAGACAACAGCTTCACTATACAGGTATTTGCAGCATTTTTTGGTAAACAGTACAGCATAGTGTGCATTGATTATTACATCAACAATATTTACAATGTCATTTTAAAATGGTCATTGTAATGTTATGCTCTTCTTGTATTTAGCCCTGAGATATTCCTTACTATCATAGTCAAATGTGACCGTACAACTTAACTATTTTACAATTAAATAAATGTTATTAAATAAACTATATTTTAGTTTAATAATATTTATTGAATATTTTGAGGAGATCTTTTGGTACTGTTTGTGCAATAATTATGGTCTATTAATGACTTAAAATATTTTTCTTCATATATTTATATTACAATAAGTATAGTAATTAAGGTTAAATAGAGAATTCCAAAGCAAAGAGCCATTTTGTGGCCGGAAAAATAATAATTTTCATTTGTAATGCCATTACCCACAAAGTGTCGGTATGGCTCTTTAATAAATAATAGTCAAGTTGCTTAAAGTATTGCAGATCATAACTGCTTACTTATTTGTAGGTTTTACATTTGAATATATGTTAGACATGGTCAAATACTAGATTTCTTTAAATGCAAAATTTTAAAACGTTAATATGGAGCCTGTCCCTAGCGGCCAGTCAATGATTTGCAGTTTAAGTCAGTTCCATATTGGCTTCAAGAGAAACTGGGGGAGGTTGCCGCTTGGTCATAATGGAAACGATCTGACTGTGTATGTGCTCTTTTTTTATTTGCTTGTTGTCAGTAGATCCCACAGAGGACTTTCCAATCGAATCGGCAACTTTTAGGAATTCCGTTCACATTAATTTGCCCTGTTTAGTAAATCTGGCTCTAAAATATAATTTACATAAAATAAATACTTTGAAATTATGAAAATACAAATATGGTTGCAAAACACGCCCTCTTCCTTAGACCATTAGAAAAGCTAGAACCCCGTAGGGTCAAAACAACCCCTGCTGGGTACGTCCCTTTTTGACCCAGTACTGGGTAAACAAATAAGACCCAAATTTGGTTGTTTTTAACCCAGTATTTTTTAGACTACAAGGTAAAAGAAATTATGAGCAAAATTATATTAAATGCAAATTTACTAGCATTTTTGTGTACTTTTGTACAGTGTGAAATTGGGAACCTGAAGCAAACCCAGCTGAGTCGCTCTGGTTTAAATCATTCACTACAGTAAGGTTTGGACTTGGACAGAATTCATATGTAGAATAAGTGACTGCTAACCGGCAGTCTAGCACAGTGGGGCAATTCAGCACAACGGAATGATTCAGTATACAATTAATGTGCTCTTCAGAATGCAGACTACCTCGGAGATTCCAGGAAGCTGCCATGTAAAAACAGCTCCCTTTCTGCATCAGTCTGTCTTTACATTATCAACAGTTCTGCAAAGTGGAACAAAGAGGTCGATTCACAAATCGCCTTTCAAAATGGGTTTGACAGAAAATCGTCCGTTGAACTTTAACTTAAACTAAAATGTGCTGCCATGTTTGTCGATTCATACATTTAAAAACTAAAGCAGTCCAGTCAATAATGCAACTGAGGAGAAAGAGGCAAGCTGTTATTAAAATAAGTATCAGCAATAATCATGCTGGGCAACAGTAATTTTTTTTTTACGTGCCATGATATGCAACTATGCATTAATGTCATTAATAAGCTCCACTGAATGAGGCATATATGCATTATTTTTGTACTGGCCAGAACTCCTCAAGACTTTGACGTTATGAAGCACTTCTTCAGGACTTTTTTTTTTGGATTGACAGTCTGAATTGCCATTGTCCTCAACACAGGCTGGACATTCTACTAAATATTCTCATTTTGTTTGAATTTCATATGATTTTACAAGGTTTACACAAACTCTTTGAAATAATATGGTACTAGCAATCAAACCAAATTTCCACATCCTAAATTGCATAACTGCACACGGTTTTCTAAGTAACATCTTTAAAATTGGAAGTTTTGATAAAGTCTACACAAATTCAAAGTCCTCCTTTATCCAGTGTTCTTCTGCCTGGGCAATTACTTGAATTGCTGTTTGAAGGTGAAAGTATAATACGTTTATTTTAAAGTAACTCAATAGTACCACCAATGGTGTCTGAATGGTGAAAAGTAGTCCAAAAGCAGCTCAGTTTGGCTCAGCCATTTAAAAAAAAAAAAAAGTTGACACAGGAAAACCAACAAAGCATAAATTAAAGTCCACGGGTGTGAAAATACATTCTTTAGCAGAAACCATGACAGAAAGCCCACAAAAACATAAGCTAATCTATGCATGTTTATTAATGTATGTTTATTTGCAACCCCAAATGACACAACTTTGCTTATCTCTCCAGTCTCATCTAGTCCGCTATAAACAATTATACACAATTAGCGTTTGAGTACCATTATGGCTACCTTCAGGCTGCTTGGAGCTTATCAGTGATCATTTGGGACCGTATCTTTCTGGTGAGCACTCGATATAAAGAAGATCCTGAGCCCCAGCCATTGCTGAGGTTTTAAAACTCTGCATGGCGCCAAGGACTCCTGCCAAAACACAAACCACCTGCTCTCTCCTGAACTCAGATCACAGAGAAGAAAACTCATGGAAAATGACAGAAAAAGAAATCAAATTCAAGCCCTAAAAAACAAAGTGATGAATGAACAATTGCATGAGTTCCTTGTCATGTGTTTTGGGCTTTATTAATGCAATTATGAAGAGAAGGCCTGAATACGGTCATCTCAGACTCAGACAGCACACCCACGAACCACCCACAGTCTATTCACAACTATCTGATGCATACTGGCACAAAAATGGCTGAAAATGTACAGTTTCATTTTAGATTTTTTTTTATTTTATTTAATTTATTTATTTGGGGAGGGGGGGGGGGGGGTTACAGGGTTACAAGGTTACAAGGGTTACAAGGTTAACACAAAATCTTTAAAATATACTAAGATACGTTACTGGCAAGCAAACCAAATTTCCATGACCAGAATTGCGTAATTGCACACAGTGTTTTCTAAGTTACATCTTTAAAACTGATAGTTTTGATACACAAATGTCCACTATTTTCTCCAGTGTTTTTCTGCCTGGGCAATGCCGTCTGAGGTCTGAAGTTTTCTCTATATACCACATCAATAGTTTTAGCTTTATCTTCACATGAACAAACAGGAAACAGGTCTCACTGCATCAGCTTGTTGGAGAAACAGCAGTAGGAACTGACAGTAATATCTATGCACTTTTAATGTAATCGTCGGTTTTAATATTCCTATGTTAGTGAGAAAAAAAATGTGTTAACTTTCAGTGCATTTGCAACAGACATCGGTTATGCTCATCTTGGGTAGTAACTTTGAAGGCAACTAGAGTAAAACAGCTCTACACTCACATTAAGGAATATTAGAAACACCTGTTCAATTTCTCATTAATGCCATTATCTATAAAAACCAATCACATGGCAGTTGTTGCAATGCATTTAGGGGTGTGGTCCTGGTCAAGACAATCTCCTGAACTCCAAACTGAATGTCAGAATGGAAAGGAAGGTGATTTAAGCAATTTTGAGCGTGGCATGGTTGTTGTTGCCAGACGGCCCGATACAAGGAATAGTGTGAAAATGAAAAAACATCCAGTATGCAGCAGTCCTGTGGGTGAAAATGCCTTGCTGATGCTAGAGGTCAGAGGAGAATGGACTGACTGATTCAAGCTGATAGAAGAGCAACTTTGACTGAAATAACCACTCGTTACAACCGAGGTATGCAGCAAAGCATTTGTGAAGCCACAACATGCACAACCTTGAGGCGGATGGGCTACAACAAGCAGAAGACCCCACCGGGTACCAATCATCTCCACTACAAATAGGAAAAAGAGGCTACAATTTGCACGAGCTCACCAAAATTGGACAGTTGAAGACTGCCAATATGTTGCCTAGTCTGATGAGTCTCGATTTCTGTTGAGACATTCAGATGGTAGTAGGGCTGGGCGATATGGCCAAAAAAAATTCTCATGATAAAATTTTCCATATCAGTCGATAGCGATAAACATCACGATAAATACAAAATCTTTATTTCTTTACAGTTTAAAGGCATATTTTTGCTCCTGAGTGAAAGATGTAGAAAAAAGAGAGTTAACTATGGTTTTAAACTATCCATTGTTGTCAAAACATGACAAACACTTCCCAAACAGGTGAACAGTTTATTACAACTAAGTTAGATTTATTTATTAAAATATTATTTGTGGTTAGCATTTTTGTACTCTACACTGTATATCAATTATATCATTGCTTAATCGTGTAAGTAGTAAAACACTAAAAACGCAAAAAACAGGTCCCCTGTGCATCTCTCTCTCTCACTCACACACTCTCTCACACACACACACACACACACACACACACACACACACACACACACACACACACACACACACACACACACACACACACACACACACACACACACACACACACACACACACACACACACACACACACGGTGACAAGCAGTCCACGTAGCCTTCGGCGCCATTTTATGTCGGATAGGATCGCCAAAATATCTCCAAACCACTGAAGTTGAGCGAACTAACTTGTCAACGCTATCTGTGTCCTCCGAGCTGGTCGTAAGCTCTGAGTCTTCTTCACCATCACTCATTTTTCTCACTTCACTTCACTCTGATCCTCAAAGCCTGTCAGCCACTGACTGTAAACAGCAGCGCGTGCAGCACCCAGAAGCCCGGTCTGCAATACGCATTCGCAGCATTACACATAGTGCGTAAGCATTATATCGAGAATTTATCAAACTATTGTTATCGTTTTATCGAGGAAAATTATATCGTGATTTTTATTGTTATCGTTTTATCGTCCAGCCCTAGATGTTAGAGTCAAAATTTGCTTAAACAGAATGAGAACATGATGCCTTGTTACAACTGTGCAGGCTGGTGGTGGTGGCGGTGTAATGGTGTGGGGGATGTTTTCTTGGGACACTTTAAGACCCTTAGTGCCAATTGGGCATCGTTTTATGCCACAGCTTACCTGAGCATTGTTTCCATCCATGTCCATCCCTTTATGACCACCATGTACCATCCTCTGAAGGCTACTTTCAGCAGAATAATGCACCATGTCACAAAGCTTGAATCATTTCAAATTGGTTTCTTGAACATGACAATGAGTTCACTGTACTAAAATGGCCCCCATAGTCACCAGATCTCAACCCAATAGAGCATCTTTGGGATGTGGTGGAACGGGAGCTTCATGCCCTGGATGTGCATCTCACGAATCTCCACCAACTGCAAGATGCTATCCTATCAATATGGGCCAACATTTCTAAAGAATGCTTTCAGCACCTTGATGAATCAATGCCATGTAGAATTATTGCAGTTCTGAAGGCGAAAGGGTGTCAAACACAGTATTATTATGGTGTTCCTAATAATCCTTTAGGTGAGTGTATATTTAACGGAATACGAATTCAACCTGTAGTATTTCAGCATTTCAACTATTTCAGATAAACTATAGCCCATGGGGTGTCCAATCCAGCTTCTGGAGTCCCCAAGTCCTTTAGAGTATAGACCATAGCTCCAACCTGCCCAAATACATGTCTGTAAGTTTCTAGAGCTGTGTTCAAAATCGCCCCAGTGCACTATTTGAGGGAACAGCCATTTGTAGTGGTGTCCAAAACCATAGTGGACGTTATTGAGTGTACTCATAAAATCCCATAATGCATTGCAATAACCGTTATACAAAACCGATGTACACGCTACAGCTAAAGAATACCCATAATGTGAGGGTCGCACCAAATGAATTTCAGAAGATAGATGCACCAGCAGCTGAATTCTCCATCTATCCATTTTCCAAAATGCTGGTCCAATTGGGCTACAGTGTAATATTAAAAAGGTATAAATATCCTTTTTTAATTTATTACATTGTTAGAGGTTTTCCAAAACAGAGCTCAAGATAAATCTTTTCATTACTACTGGAGCTGCCAGTTTGGTTAGAGTCACATTATTTTTAAACGGCAAGCACAAACGCAGCAGCCCTTCCGGTGCCCTCAGTGTCAGAATTCGCACACTTGTTTTCATTCACTCCTTCAAGTGGTAATGTAAGGAATAGAACATGAGGGCATGGGGGTGATTTCAAACACATCCTAGTAATCCTGAAGACCTAAATAAGATGTTTCAGTTGTATTTAAGGGGTAAAGCTAAACGATGAATTAGTGGCCCTCCATAAGCACGACTGGACACCCCTCCCATAGCCAGTAAACTGTCAGGTGCCTGGTAGGGGGACCCTTCATGACCACTGAAGGGGTGAACTGTTTTAAAACGCATCTGTTTTTAATTAGATTAAGCCTTACATTGGGCATGGGTACTTGAGTGACAGGTGGATTGCCGCTGCTGTCACTACTAGCCGTTTGTCTGCTGTCAACCAGGCACCACATCCCTCATCTTTGCGCATTCCGGTTATCCAGAAGCGCTGCCAAGATGCCGATGGCCAGCTCTGCCCACTTTGGCCTTCAAAAATGCTCCTAAAAACCTACGAGTGACATCACTGACACTACATCTTTTGATTTATACAGGGTTGACAAAGAAAGTCAGTACTCTGACTAGCGTATTCTGATTAACTTAAACACCTCTGATTGGCCGCTGTGTTCATGCACTAAACAGATATGTCTGTGATTGGCTACAATGATCAACGCTTCAAAAACATGTTCTAAATGGACATCTTTGATGCACTTCGCCAAACGTTTACTCGGATACACATGGGAGCATTTGAAAGCAGCCGTCTGTCTTAAGCCCTATTCGGACGGTAATTGTTTCTCATGTGGTCATCCATAAAAATACACGCAATAACAGCTTATTTCCAATGTTTACGTGTTTTTCTTCTCCTTCTCTTTTGAGCAGTGATGAAAGATTATTCTTGTAAATACTTTCCAGCATCTCAGTAATAAAAGTGTAGGCTTTAGATCTTTAAAATGCATCCGAATTACAGCGAAGCACAACGATACGGTGCTCCGCAAGGGTCAAAAAGGATATAAACAGTTAATTTTGAAGCGATCTCTTCTTGAAAACTCAGAGATATGGATTCGGGCTGCAATTAAATCACCACATGGACTTGGTGTTTGTCTAAAAACAGTAGGTAAGTCGGTCAGGGATTTTTACGCTGGTGGTGGGAGAAAAACAGACATTCTGGATTCAGACGGCAATCAAATCACAGACTAGCCCCTGTAAATGATGAAAATACCTTACAATCCCAAGAGAAACAATTACCGTCCGAATAGGGCTATAGACTGTATTTCAAATTTCAGTAACAACTTTGTACCGAAGTACCGGCACTTTTGACAACTTTATAGTTCTTCAGACTTTCCTGAACAGTCTCAATGTGGTCGATTCACAGCCAGATTATTACAAATGTTTTAAAAAATACACCAGTTCAAACTCTAACTTTGCAAAACTTTGAAAGAGATTACCAATATAAATAGCTAAAGTAACTAATCTATGCATGTATATCTAAACCCGCAGTAAAACAAAGCTTCTCCATCATGTACAGTTTTTGCCATTCAAATTCAAAATCACTGATACATTTGACATGCAAATTAAAACCACTATATGTCTGATCATGGGGTGTAACAGGAGCCATTTGGACTGTCCTGACTTGCTATCAAGCGGCACTGGGAAGCTGGCGGGCCCTCGCTGCCAAATCCTGACCCATTACATAACACTCCCTGTACTGACACTCTGATTATGACAAGCCTGAAAAGGAGAGAGGACAAGCAGGAAACAGCCTCATCCACCCTCCCCACCGCTCCTCTGCGTGAAGAGAAAGACTAAAAAGTCCAATTCTATAGCTCTGGCTACTTCTCCACTTGGAGCCTCTCTATTTAAATGCAAATAAAGCTGTGGTGGCAGCTGAACAGCTTGGACAGAGGTGAGGTGCACAGCCCCCTGGTCCTTTTGGGGCCCTTGGCCTGGCGCTCATCCACTGGGTCTTAAAAATGTTTATTAATAAGCGACACCAGCTGAAAAAAAACCAAGGGTCTCAACAAGATTGTGAGTAGCTGATGCATAATGTTTACATTTTGAAAATTATAACCCAGACTCTTGATATTAGTTAAAGGCCATAAAGTCAGTCAATAAAATGAAAATACAATTAAAGTTTAAATGAACCATATAAAACATTAGAATATATTTTATATATATATAGTTTAGGAAAAATATAAAAACATAACATATTCAAAACAATTATTTATGAATATGAATCAGACTAACAAGATTAGGTTACAAAAAGAAATAAAATAAAAAACGGGTTAGAGTTGGTTTGGTCCAATGGACATTCTTGCACATGGCTTTGATTGAATATTAGTTGCTATGGCAATAGTCACTGTCTGCTTGCATTGAAAGTGAATGGGAAGGGCATTCTATGAATCACATAACTGTGCGGCACTATGCAGCACTGCACAAACTATTGAGTGGTGTGTTCGCCTGCGACTGTGTTTGTGTGTGGTAGGACCATGAATCACCGCTGGCCACTCGGCCTGTATCACATTAACCTGTCATTTACATTCCTGCTGTGTGATGTATGGTCAAGTGGGGTCTACAACCCAGATTTAGAGCAGGTAGGCCGATTCACAAGCCACATATGATGAAAAGAAGTTAAAACAAAAGAGAGAAAAAAAAAAGCTCAGGCACAGATGTTTAACAGTTTTGTTACAATACAAGACTGTCTACTAGGTTATCTAAATTTTCTTGTATTTACAAAGCTTTCAATGATCCCTTTGAAAGCATCATCGATAGTCATTCAAACATCTTTGGCTATTGTGTCATATCACAATGTTTGAGCATCCCGCCGGGACTGTTGCACTCCCTTACACTTGTTCTTGCATTGTTTTACCGCAATAATACAAGTAGTGTTTGATCAGGGCCAATTATACTTCATTTCATTAAGACGAAATTGTCAACTTTCATAATTTTTTAAGCATTTTCAAGAAAGAATCTAACACCTGAAGAAAATATAACATGGGAAAAGTTAACAGACAAATCATTCAATTAGTTTCCTTAACAATGAGGGTAAAAAGTAACTGAGATGAAGCTCAAGCTAAACCTGTTTTTGAGTACATACATGCTTTTAAGTTTCAGTGTTTTGAATTACTAGTAAAAAAAGAAAGTCTAAGTCTAAGAAAACCTCAGATAAAGAACTAAACAATAAACCCAAAAAACTGGTGGAACTTGTAGTAAAGTATTTCTGCATACACATGAAACTAGATGAATCACATTTCAGACTATGATTTTCTTGCATAATTACATTCCCTGTTAAGGTTTTGTGTCTTGCAATACTATCTAGCAAGGTTTTTTTTTAAATGCATGACCGAACACTTTGCTGCGTAAAACAACCAGGATTGGAAAACTCTACAATATAGTAAACACTTAATATTTCCTATTAACACTTTTCAAACACATGTAAGTAATTGTATATCTCTGGTTCATGAAATCACCCAAAGTAAGTCGACTAACAGATTTAACAGGAACAAAATAGTCAAATATGAAAACTCGGGCCCCATGTCCTTCCAAATCTGTATGACTTTCTTCTGTGTATCACAAAAGTAAGTGTAAAGCAGAATGTCCACGCTGCTTGTTTCCCTACAACCAAACAGACAGAAACCAGGGGCTGTTAAACTCCAAAAGGAGGTGTGCAATTGATTTTGCGGACACTATACACATGAGAATAACCAACAGCATTTGTCATAAATGTTTAATTTCTCACTGGTAGTAGGATGAAAGATTTTAAACAAATAAATTCAACAGAGAAAGCTTGAGAAGACTTTGTGTGTGAATCCTATTGACTACCTCCCTGATGCTTTTATATTCCTTTCTGTCCTTTTTGGGGCTTAGTGCAAGGTAACATACTTGGTTACTAACGTAAACTCGACACGATTCTACACGAGTACTGTGTTGTATGTCTTATTAAGATAAATAAGACAAGCTGCAGTACTCGTGTAGTATCGCAATGGAACTGTTTATGATGGAAAAATGGCTGCAAAGTTTTAAAAGGTCAAATAAACATATCGTCTGCTTAAAAAAAGAAACGAGTCACCCGCAATTCAAATCTCCCTTCCTGTTGCATAGAGCGGTGCAGGTATGATATCACTTTGTAGGCCAGCCGGCAGCAGGTAAATGGTAAATGGACTGCATTTATATAGCGATTTTAACTGACCCTATGGCCATCCAACGCGCTTTACATTTTGCCTCACATTCACCCATTCATACACCGACGGCGATGTCAGCCATGTAAGGCACCATCCAGCTCAGTTGGGGTTAGGTGTCTTGCTCATGGACACTTCGACACTTGGTCAGGTGGAATCGGAGATCGAACCACCAACCTTTCGGTTTGTAGACAACCTACATGAACCACTAAGCCACTGCCGCCCACATCGCACTAGTTCCCTCAAGAAAAAACCAATAGGATTTTTCCATAGGCTTTTGGATTAATCGCTTAATAACAAGCTCAGTGATCAACAGACGTTTACTTACACGTTTTGTCCATCAAGATAATTATCGCAAATGAACACCTTTTTTATGAATTCTGAAGCCTAAATGCCGTCGCCAGAAGTAAAAAAGCTAAAGGTAGGCTATAAACGGACTATATCACCATCACTAAGCTTCTGACAACTCTTTCAGTTAGTATCTAAAAACATTTTCCCAGAACATTTGAGTTAGACTACTTTAAGAAAGCACAATTATGAGCATAATGAGGCTGTAAAAGCGGACCGAGCTCCTCTTTTCATGCATGAATGCACTTCAAAAGGATGAGGACTAGCACTGGAACTGATACAGAAAAACCAAGGCCCTTGTTGGTATCCCTGAGTATTGAATGCTGAGGAAGCATCTGAAGCTGTAATTCAGATATGGTAGGCGCTTCGTTTCTCACATGTTCTGTAAGTGGTAGACCAATCACAACAGACTGGGACGTCTGACCAATCAGAGAAGAGTGGGCCCTCGGAAAAAAGGGTTTAGAGAGGTGAGGTGAAATGAGGTGATTTATATTATGAAAAAATGTAAGTTAAAAATGTAAGTTTTTTTTTATTTATTTTTTACCTTGGATGCATGTAAACCTATTGTAGGAGACTGTCAAAACAAAATTAGGAAGCTTTTAAATAGCATAACAGGGGCACTTTAAGTCTTTAGTTCCAAGAAATTATGACACACAATGGTGTGATCTCATTTGGTCTGGATGGATTAGATAAACTGATTGTTGGATGCATGTAAATAGTACATTTATGGAATTTGCATTTGACCCTCTTCTGTACTCATCTTGACAGCTTGAAAGGCTCCTGTGAATTTCAAAACATTAATTATGCAATTTGCATGTGCATGTGTCAGGGGCGCGATGCTTCTGTTTAATTAAGCAAGGTTCCACATGGAAAGCATGCATGAGCAGGGAGTGGGAAGGTTTATGCTAATTTACTCTCAGCTGCTCGTAAGGATTGTTTATCATCCTAACAGGGGATTTTACCAGCAGCATGCATATTATGCTAGTTTTTTTGCGGAGTGATTGGTTTCTGATGGTGAGGTCTCTTTAGGGCCGTTTCAGGAAGCTTGTAATGAAATGCAGATTTAAATCACTTGTGTCATGGTGTGAGTTATTGCTACCTGGCTGGATTCATACGCTAGAGATGGAAGTTATCAGGATAAAGTGGTGATTACTGCTCTGTTATTCACATGGTGATTTAACTGTGTAGTATGTATTAATGAGGACTAAAATTGGACAGAATATCATTACAAATATGATATCATGAAAGAACACTGAAGTGTGTAGTTAGCATTTGTGGCCTCTGGGGTTATACAAGTTACAAATTTACAAAGATAATTCTGTTATCATTTAAATGAATTTAAATCCCTCATGAGATATCTTTGTTTGAGGAGTAAAATTAAAGTTGTTATTCATTAATCTTGATTAATAAAATTCTCTAAACAAAAGTGTCAAAATGATATAAGAGATTAATATATCATTTATATATCAGTAAGTATATATATCATTTTTGGATGAACTTTAAAGATGTCCTTGATTATGATTTCACTTTTTTTTACTTTAGTCATTAGCATGTAATGTTGCTGTTTGAGTATATATAATAATATATAATTATAATAATGCAAAAGGAGATATTTTCTTTTACAGAAATCGCAATTTAAGGACTACAACAAATGGCTGGTAGGGACTACAATGAGCTTCTTCCCTGGTTGGTGACATCACAAACACGTAACAAAGGGAGTAAGATCATGTTGAGAAGAGGAAGAGTTGTAGTAGAGCAAATTTGAGAGTTTGCTCAAGAGTTTGCTCAATGCTCAGCCATCGTTTCACATTAATTACAATAAAGTACGTAACACAAATGCAATAGAATGTCATAAAAACAAGATGACAGCATAAGTTATAACCGTAATTAAACTAAACTAAACCTGTTCTATCTTCATGCAGCCTATTCTCTGGCTCTGAAGGCATCTTACAACGATTCCCTCATGAGGGATTTATCATTTATCATGACAGAATCTGTTAATCGATTATTTGAAGACAGTTAACTACACATTAGCTACATAAAATTCCTCAACTAGCCATTCAGAAACATCCTGTTGCATTCTACATGTCACTTCTTCATGAGTCTGTCCATCGTCTGAAACAAAATGCTATAACAAAACGCTCCGAACACACATAGAATCCTTCGACACGACCTTGGAAGCCATTAAAATAAACCATCCACTTGTTTCCGATGCTGGAATCCTTCTGAGATCTGTATAGAGACACAACCAAGCTTTTAAACATTCTTTTACTCTTCCAAAACGAGACATTTATTGGAGCATAATTAAATAATTGCTTTGTTATAATGGGGAGAACGTTTTAAACTATAAAACGTGCAGGATGTTTAAATGGTACAAAGACCGCTTATAGATCACGGCGAATTTGATTTCTCATGTCATGGCCCCTTTAAAAGATTTATATGCAAATTACTCACTCGTATCTCCACCCTACCTCTTTCTTTCTTTGCTATACCCTTCATCTTTTCAATCTTACATAATTCATTGTGACTTCAATTATTCAGATTATTTTTAAAAGTTGCTTAGATGTTCCAAACCTCCTTTTCGTACATAATGTAGGTGAAATGTTTTGATTATATATGCTGCCCTTCATCAGCTCATGGCTCTGGATCTTCACTTAACATTTTTTACTTCACTACATTCTCTTGGGTTTACATCAACTGAGAGGTGCCAGACTGTAGGGCAGCATGTGTTAATGGCTCCAGAGCTTTAACTAAAGGCACGTTTATATTTGGATCTAATTCACCAAGCACTTTACTGATCGTTACAAACAAATGTATCAATATGAGCTAGATGATTTTGACCACATCATTTTTTTATCCATTCAATCTGCTATAGTAAATTGCTGTGGTTACAGAAAATCAAAGGGTCTCCATCAGCTAACAGAGCCCCAACATGGGTCTGTGTCACTGGGGTCCATCTGCCATTAACAAGCCACTTTGTAGCTTGCTGCTCAAACTCCCAATGATTGAAGATAAAGCTCATTACTATGCCAGACTACATCTCCCTTGTGTAACCACCAGATCTGCTCTTAACAAAGACTGACTATGGTCTGTGACCTTCTGAATTTGAAGAGCAGCTTAGGACGCCTAACCAAATGTGTTACTAAAAGCAAATACAGTACCAAGAAAATACCTGGAATATATTAAATAAAAATATATCACTAAAAATAATGTAAGTGAGGCCTGCTCGATTCATATATAATTTGCCATTTTCAAAATTCTTGGGTACCATTTCATTTTAGATAGGGGGAGGGCTGGTCCACATTTTAATATTAATGGCATTTGTTAAAGAAGAGAGTGGCAGTATTATAGATCACAACAGTTATGTAAATCCAAAGTATGGGACGGGCCCCTTTATGCCTGAAAGCCATGTGGCCTTCTCAAACACTGAGGGGCAAGACTCTCTTTTAACAAAAGCTACTCAAGCGAGAATCACATCAGAGACGTTTAGTGTGAAGGGATCCTTGAGTAGAGGAACAGACTTTGTAAATCCCACCGCAGATTCAGTGTGCATCACATTACACTTAATCCCAACAATTCAGCACAGTTTTAAATGTTGAATATTAATAAAGAAAACAGAGAAAAATGACCAAACCCTGCTCTGCTGAATAAGCAAACTCAGTTTAAATAGATGCTAACTGGTAAATTGTTAATACTTATTAACCATTAATAATTAATGACTAATCTCAGTTATTATTCACCCTTTCTCTGAAGTTTACAAATTATCCATTCTTTTCATTTCAGTGGCTAGGGTCCTTTGAACTTTCACCATCATTGTTATGTAGCCAATCAATTAACTGCTTCTGCAACGCCCTTTCAGACCAAACCTAGTTAGTTTCTATTCCATCTAAACATTGACAAGCTCAATCTGACAAACAACAAATATACACGACAGACACTAGAGCTGGTTAAAATACTTTGTGAATGGACACATTTTGTCAATCAAACTGTTGGAGTCCATTGTAATATCATTCTGTGCATCTTGTTCACAAAAAAGATAACTATCTAAACATCATCCCTTGATCACTACAATACTTGTCCCTACACAGGCTCTGCATGCACAGAGATTATATATTGATGCATAAAGTAAATTGTAAACAAAGGAGGAGAATTAACTGAGCTCGCCGGTCGCCTTGAAGTTCCACCCATCTGTGCAGAGAGCATGACACAATACACCATTCTACCCAGCAACAAAACCCCTCACCCCTACCTTCTAGTTTTTCACCAAAACACAATTTATGCACACAAACACTTAATGTGCAGACCATTAATGCAGGGATTTATTTGCAACAGCGCATGAGTCACTGCAATAAAAGTTTGAATATATTGAACCATTCCTGTGGATGCACAACACCCCATGTCATCAGAATCAAAGTTACTAATTTTGTTATTGTTGGACACATTTTTGACACGAGGAAAGGACAGATGGCTACAAAGCAGCAAAGACATCCCGCCCAACTATTGCACAATGCAACTTCAGCCAGACAAACACCAAGTCAAACATTTGGGTAAAAACTGGCGGTAAGAAGCCAAAATAAGACAACCAGGTCTTGACGAACAAATTCCAAACCACTGCATGGACTTCATTGCTGTCCTATTTATGAGTCACTAGTGTCACAATTGCTACTAGCAACATTTCTTATTTCAGTATCTCATTACTACTAACCAAAATGGCAACTTTATAGGTACTTACTGGGAAAATCATAGCAACAACTGAAATTCATTCTAGTCTAACACACTATTTTCTAATAGGCCAATTAGTAATGCTGATACTAACTGAGGGTCATAAAAAGGAAATATCTAATAGGTCTACTTTAATCCCAAATTAAAGAAGAACACGAATGCAATTGCACCACAACTACTGGAAACATAGCCTAGTTGGAAAAGAATAGTAGATATCTGAAACACAGATCCAAATGTGTTGCCAGCTAACAATGGACTAGTTACATCTGAGGCCTAGTAGATAAAAAAAATGTGTATGTAATGGAAAAACTAATAATAATTTACAGAAACAGTGAGGACTGGAATAAGATTAGGCTATAGCATCTAATTAATAGATACAAGCTACATTAAAACATGGATGATTACTAACTCTAGTAACATAAAAATATAGCCTAAATGTAAAACAGCTTGATTTATTTTTACACAATCAGGCAGAACAAAGTAGCCTAATCTTTGTTTATGAGAAGCAGGTTATGAACCGGATCAGTAAACATCAAGAGTCTCACTAAAGGCCAGCAATGATGTTCATCTAAACTCCTCAAACCGATTCATAAAAGACATACATACATACCTTTCACTTGCGTTTCATACTCCGCAATTATCTCCTTGTCTTTCTTAATCTTCGTATGAGATGACATTTTTTCTTGAGGTATAAACGTAGAATCCAGTGATATGTTGAGCCTTGCGCGCGAGCCCCCGACTGTCACAGTTTGCAGCTTTTCCCCTTCTGCCTCTGTTACTATCAGAAGTGTCCTTCAATTTACATCGGCTGGTAATCCAGATACTTTCCCCTTCAGGGAGAAGCAGCTGAAAGCACCCCGGGCACACCTGCGCTATCTCAGATCCCTCGCGTTCAGAAGAGCTGCTGGGCTCGGGGAGAGGCTGCTCCTCCTTGCTCAAGATTTGCCATCTGAAGTGACTGAAGAAAATACAATTCCAACCTACAAGAAGAGGTTTCGGTATGAACGATGCGGCGTTGTGTCTGTGCCCATGCCGTTTATGTGGTCATCAAGTCCGCGTGCTCTGGAAGGAAGATTTGAGATGGCATAATCTGAGCTTGATTGGGCTCCGTTGCATTAGAATCTCAGCGGCAAAGCAAGCAAAGAACAGAATAGCGCCCGAGCGTCGTATGTGACTCCTCCTATTGTCGAATTCACTCCCTCAACCAATCCAATCAGTTCCATATGCACCCCTCCCAGCTGGGCACACACACAAACACAGGGCGTTTCGTTTACACTTCCATTCTCTGAAGCCAATGTATTTAGCTCAAGGTATCATTTTCCTCAGAGGTATCAGCGTGTTTGTATTGTTGTCCCATTTCTCATAACTGTTAAGCTATACACACAAAAGACTAAACAGGGCTGTGAGTGCCAACACTCCATGGCCTGTAAGACCAGGCGATAAATGCATTACTGACACAAATGACAATAGGCTACATGTACTTTGTCATTAGTGATGTTGTGTAATATTAATCCTATAGCCTACTTATCAAATGAATAAATGATTGGACATGAAATACTGATTTGAGTGTTTATTCACCTTGCTTAGAGGCATCAGAGATTCCAAACCTGAGCACAGCCATTTTGGAAACACTCACTGGACATTGGTCATTCAGAAAAATCCTATCCTCTGAATGCTGCAACAGGCCAATCAAAGTAGGCTATTCTACAGAGATGAAATGTATTTTACAGTTTTTCTCAGTCGCTTTGGTACATTTCTCAGATCAGAATTGAAATTCTCAATACCTGTTCAATTCTCACATCATTGTGTCACTTGTGCACATCAAAAAAGCAGTTTCTCATTTCTTTAAACAAGTTGCAAATGCTTTGGTACATCAATGCACATGATTATGTACAATTCTCTGCTGTTTCCTACATTATCAGTTGCTTATGTCATGTTGATCAAAATGTATTATATTGGGTCTCTGTTGAATAGTCTCATCCCCCACAACATTTGGCACAAGCTCATAGCATAAGTCTTTACATGCAAAAGTTATCATAATATATCAAGCATATTTCTATATTTTCTATATTTCCATTAGACTTTTTTCTAAATCTGTCCTGAATTGGTAAATTGCTCCCAGGTGAATCTTGACTTTCTCTAACGAAGGCGCTTCTCATGAAACATCAACTAGCAGATATATATATATATATATATATTTCTACATTACCGCATGTACAGTTTTTCCTATGTTCACATTTCTTCTTTAGTTGTTTTGTGTGTGTGTGTGCTTGCGTTGCGTGCGTGCGTGTGCGTGTGTGTGTGTGTGTGTGTGTGTGTGTGTGTGTGTGTGTGTGTGTGTGTGTGTGTGTGTGTGTGTGTGTGTGTGTGTGTGTGTGTGTGTGTGTGTGTGTGTGTGTGTGTGTGTGTGTGTGTGTGTGTGTGTGTGTGTGTGCTATTCAGTGCTGTCTTTTCATTTCTGTATATCTCAATGACATGTTCTGCAATAAAATACAGTACAAACAGTAAGAGTGTATTTACTTTTGAGGAAGAGGGTGGCTTTTGCAGGTTATCCATGGTGTTTTGCCATTTGTACAAATTGTTTTGAGAAATGCACTTACTGTTTAGCAAATTGTGAGTTTGATTCAAGAAATGTACCAAAGCGACTGAGAAAAACTGTAATGCAAAGATGAATACCTTGCTAGAAAGTTAGTGAAAGGATCTTCGGGGAAGAGATACTATCAATAGTTCACTATAGCATTTTGTTTGTCAGTTTACTTGGAAATGTGGCTAAAATTGTCATGGGAAAATGGAGAATGAAGGTTTATTAATTGCTAAACCACTTAACGCTCCATTCCTTCCAAACGTTTCTTTCACGGGGGCATTGTGAGGTCTAAAATGAAGCATTATGTGAAATGTTTTAACAACCAGCACAGATGTGCAATTCACACTCAAGTTTTTCTTTTTTTATTCTGTAGGCCTAGCTGTTTCATAATTAGTTTGATTTGCATAATATGACAGCATGTGTTAATGCGTTTGGAAGTATTAATCTAACATCTACTATGTCTATAACCCTGAGTGTTCAAGATGAATTTAGGCAAATGTCCAAAAGCAACGAGCATGACAAAAGCTTTGTTCATTCGGGTGTCAGAGATGTTCAAAGATTGATGTTCTGAGAAGTGAAATGGTGAGGTGACAGTTCCTGTCAGCGAGGTGTTTAAACCTGCGGTCTTTGAGAACCACATCATAGCGCTGTCATCATGCCATTTTATCTGCGATCTTGCAGTGCAGGAGAAAAGCTCTTAGTGAAATGGGTCGTGGTCTGAGTGACACGGCAAAATATAAGATGGGGTTAGAATGTAGTTACAAAATCAAATGGCTACATGGGCATCAAAGTCTATACATTCAAACAACTTTTGCACACCAATTTACATTTGTGAGAAATACATAGGGCCTTTTTCTCACCTGTTATACTGGGGGGGGGGGGGGGGGGGTTCACACAGCATCTTTACTTTGCAGTAGGTTGTGGGTTGTATGTGTCATTGACATATACTGTCATTGATCTATTCCATACAAGCAAAAAGAGTTAAGTGTTTCTAAAGCCAACCAACACAAGCATCTTGAGCTGTGTTTAAACTTGACCTTTTCAAAGCGCACTTTCACAAGCTTACCTCAGGAATTTATAATGGGTTATAGCTACAAACAGAAGGGTTGGAATAAGTTGCATTTCTGATGTGAAAAATAGATTTTTTTTATGATATCAATATCCAGCCTTCATGTGGATTGAATTATTGCTCTTTGAATGATTCATAGTCAATGCCACCATATGTTTGGTCACATTTTTGTTTTTTGAAGCATCAAGGAAAGCAAATAATAACTATCACTATCAAAGCATTGTGCACCATCCAGACATTACAGTTTTTCTTAGTCGCTTTGGTGCATTTCTCAGATCACAACTGAAATTCTCAAAACTACTACAAATTCCAAATCAGGTGCCCATCATAAAAGCAATGTATCATTGTTTTAAACAAATTGCAAATGCTTTGGTACAGTCATGCAATTGGTTTTGTGCAATTCTCTGCTGTTTGCTTTTATCAATTGCTTATGTCATGTTTATCGAAATGTTAAATAGTCGTACCCCTCAAAACAGGCGTTAGTTATTTACATAAGTCATTAAATGCAATATGGTTAAACTAGATGTCATATTGTGTCAAGTGTATTTTCTATGCATTTCCAGTAGACTTTTTTTGAGATTGCAAAGGAGAATTTTGAATTTCAGTAGTGAAGGGAAATGTAAAGGTCTAGATCAACCAATGACCAATGTCTCTTAAAGAGCTTTTCGGGTGCATTTCATGAAGCTTCATTTATAACAAGTATAGACAGAGCAAAACACAGTGTCACAAATTCTGACAATGGAGGAACAATGTGGAAGCAAACAGGGTCAACAGTCGGGAAGAAGAAGAGGAGTGTTGTGGAAGAGTACAGAGGCAAAACAGTAGAAGAGGTAGTAGACGAGTTTCTGGTTAAATAAGGGCCCCTATTGTGGACCATTTTCTTAGTCATGACCTTATGGCCGATGCGGGTCGAAAGGTACAGCTACATTTTTAATCCACCATGTCCTTACAGTTTTTCTCAGTCGCTTTGGTACATTTCTCAGATCAGAATTGAAATTCTCAAAACTACCTGTTCAATTCTCACATCATTGTGTCACTTGTGCACATCAAAAAAATCATTTTCTCATTCCTTTGAACAAGTTGCAAATGCTTTGGTACATCAATGCACATGATTATGTACAATTCTCTGTTGTTTCCTACATTATCAGTTGCTTATGTCATGTTGATCAAAATGTATTATATTGGGTCTCTGTTGAATAGTCTCACCCCCAAAACATTTAGGCATTAGTTCATAGCATAAGTCTTTACATGCAAAATGGTTGAACAAGTTATCATCAAGCATATTTCTATACTTTTTATATTTCCATTAGACTTTTTTCTAAATCTGTCCTGAATTGGTAAATTGCTCCCAGGTGAATCTTGACTTTCTCTAACGAAGGCGCTTCTCATGAAACATCAACTAGCAGATATATATATATATTTCTACAGCACCGCATGTACAGTTTTTCCTATGTTCACATTTCTTAGTTTATTTTTTTTTGTGCTATTTAGTGCTGTCTTTTCATTTTTGTATCTCAATGACATGTTCTGTCAATAAAATACAGTACAAACAGTAAGAGTGTAAATTTGAATCTTTCCATTCTCTTGCAATTACAAACGTAACTTACTATTGACAATAATTGTCATCAAAACTTCAGCCGTAGTTTCCATCAGAACATCCCTCCAGAGGAAACTGTTATATTGACAACATGACTAAACAATTTGACTGTCTTATCCGTACACAATGACTTGTCATTCTGATGGCACTGACATGTTCATTGACACAGATATTTACTTCTGAGAGATGAACTAGGGATTTTGAGTAAGAGAGTGGCTTTTGCAGGTTATCCATGGTGTTTTGCTATTTGTACAAATTGTTTTGAGAAATGCACTTACTATTTTGCAAATTGTGAGTTTGATTCAAGAAATGTACCAACATGAAAAACTGTAATCATTCAAACGTTTGTAGACAGAACCAGACAATGTTCAAAACTGTATACTTACTAAATGCTATAGTCCATTATGGTAGTCCACTTGCATTTCACATTAGTAAATATACAGACAAGACAGACAGACAGACAAACAGACAGAAAGACGATAGATAGATAGATAGATAGATAGATAGATAGATAGATAGATAGATAGATAGATAGATAGATAGATAGATAGATAGATAGATAGATAGATAGATAGATAGATAGATAGATAGATAGATAGATAGATAGATAGATAGATAGATAGATAGATAGATAGATAGATAGATAGATAGATAGATAGATAGATAGATAGATAGATAGATAGATAGATAGATAGATCAGAAATAGACAGACAGAAAGATCTATTCTTTAATTCAGAATTTGACATTGATATAGAAACCCTATATCAACATGAAGGTGTCTGGAGAACGCTTTATAAAACATGGGCGATACTGGGGTAATGAACATCCCTACAGAGGCACAATAATGTGTTGTACCCTTTTGTTCATGGCAAAAAAAATTACCAAGCAATTTACCAAGCACTGTCCCCTCCTTTCGCTTCATCACTTCTAGGCATCTCAGGGGGCAGCAGCCTGGGAAACTATGACTTCAGTGTTTTTGAGGGACAAAGCAGCATTGTGAAATTCTTCTCAGTATTTCAGCTCGAAGAATTGCAGAGAGAGAAAGAGAGCTTCCTCTGAGAGGCTGAAAACACCAGAATGAGTCACTGCTGAGAATATATCTGCCGTAGAGGATTCTGACTGGACCAATGCCAGGGTATTAGGCGAATGAAGATGAATGAAATTTGGACACATTAAGAAGCATGTACAGTTATATGTTTTCATTCGATTACATGTCCAGTATCTGATGCTACACATTGATCTTACGGAAATTAGAGGACTAAGATGAAATCTTTCAGCTGCTCATATTCACTGCAACACACACCAAGTGGAAACAAGACAAAATCCTACATAAATGTTGCTTTAAACAATCACAACTATAGTCAAGGTATAATGCCAAGAGCAGGTTCAAAATCCTAAATATTTCCTTCATATGTTTCCCATTCTTTTATCACATACATCTGGCACTCAGCTGCAATGGGTTATTCCCTGTCATTGTGCAATGAGAGGGTAAATAATTTCTGTCATATTAGCAAAAGAGAAAAATAGGTATGAACAAAATCAGTTTAAGGCTCTGGAATTGATATAATTGTAAATTATGATGTAAAAGAACTAACACATCTTTTCCTTATGGCCTTTTGCCAGACAATTTCAGACTTTTTCAAACTCCAATTCTTCCCTTTCTATAATTCGAGAAAAACAAGAAGCTATAATACAACTATAATAGAAGCTAGAAGCTATAATACAACTTGAGTTATAAGTCAAACTTAGGATAACGACTTTTTTTTTACTGTATAATATAATTTTCATATGAATAAAACAAATCTAAACAAAAATCAAAATCATGGTTACATGTGGAACATTCTGATCACAAGGCCTTATCTAGTGAGTGAGTGAGTGAGTGAGAGAGAGAGAGAGAGAGAGAGAGAGAGAGAGAGAGAGAGAGAGAGAGAGAGAGAGAGAGAGAGAGAGAGAGAGAGAGAGAGAGAGAGAGAGAGAGAGAGAGAGAGATGGATTGATTAAAAGGATGTGAGATGAGTTGGTGGTTTAGTGATGCTCACATTATCAGAAATTACATCTACCGGTATTCAAAATGACACACCACAGCTGACAGGACATTTAAGAAATTGATGTAGCACCACATTTTTACTTTGATTTCACATACAATTACAAAGAAATGGCAAACTGAATTAAATGTGAAATGTTATTGAATCATTTGTGTGAAATATTTTCTAGTATCAGATACCTTAGGTACTCCAATAATCTTTTTATTTAACTTTAAAAAAATGTAGTGTGTGCCTACATTTTTAGTTTACATTTTTAAGCATGAAACGTGCTGTCAAAGTTAACTTTACAACAGAATAATTGTTTACGTATTATAAGAAGTGCTATGCAAATACATTGAATTAAAAATATATATATAGAGAGAAAAATAGGTATGAACAAAATCAGTGTAATGCTCTGGCATTGATATAATTATAAATTATGATGTAAAAGTGGTCTTTGGCATCAAAAAGTTTAAAAACCCATGCTCTTAAAATACTTTGCAGTTACTATACGATACAATACAATACGATACGATACGATACAATACAATACAATACAATACAATACAATACAATACAATACAATACGATACGATACGATACGATACGATACGATACAATACGATACGATACGATACGATACGATACGATACGATACTACTATACAACATTACTATAATGGGTAAAAAACTAAAATCATTCTCAGCGTAATATTTAAAATTATTAAAGTCCTGGCTTCATTACAGCAATATTATAAAACAATTATTTAAAGGAACTGTATGTAAGAAATGAATTTTTAATATATTACAATGATACACCGCTCTACAGTCTTTTAAAGGTGATTGCAGTACCAGTTTTGGCTACAATCTTACATACAGTTCCTTTAAGTTTGCAAACAAAATTTAGTCTTTATAATATATATTTTTTTTCACAGTGGGTTTTTGAAACATAAAAATATGTAGTTATCTAAATGTACATGTAATATGTATTACCTAATATGTAGTTATAATTTAGGAAGGGCTCCCTTGCAAGGAAATCATCAAATTTGACATTTTTAAAAAAGTTTAAAACCCCCTGCTTTTAAAATACTTTGCAGTTACTTTTGGCCAGTGTTGGGAGTAACACATTACAAGTTACTCGAGTAACTATAGTTTTTCTAGTACTAGTGTACTAGTTTTTCTAGAAACTAGTAAAGTAATGCATTAAATTGACAACAAAATATCTGAGCTACTTTTTCAATAAGCAATACAAATATCTTTGTTTTCTTATCTATTTGCTGACCCCTCTTTTGTCATGTTAAAAAAAAACAGGAGTAGTGCAGAGGCGTTGTGTGTAAACAGGGATAATGTAGTTCTAGACTAATTGTGAGCATGCATACTAATCCCACTTGCACAAAAAAAGATTAAGTATTCCTCAAAATTCATTAAATCAGTGAAATGCAAATAGAGAATACTATGCAAACCTCCAATAATTATGTTAAATAAAACAAATATTTTTCTGCATTGACCAATGTACTTGCTGCTGACCTTCGATGATTTAGTCTAATTCAATTCAACCATAAGCAAAACTTGCATCTTATTCTTCTGCAATTCCCTCTCTGTGTACACGCGTGCATTTCCTTAAGCGTTATTATTTCAATTTAGGTGTAGACTAAATGCTTTTACACTTGCACACAAATATAACTTTTTTGTTATTAAAAAAACCCACAGGACCAGCCCAGGTGAGAAAAAGTTACACAGAAGTAACATATCATATACTTTTCTTAAGCCTAAGTGCAATTAGTTACTTGTAATAATTCAATATTGTAATGCATTACTTTTCAAAGTAACTTCCTCCAACACTGCTCCTGGCTAAGGTTACAGTTAAGCTGATCATTTAGGTCTGATGAATATTTGCTGCAGTTTCTTTAAGTGGTAAATTGTCTGAGTTGAACTAGAGTAGAGTATCACAGACTCACTTCTTCTGGCAGGCATCACCAGTTTCCCTTTATTACACACACACTGTGAGCTATTATCACAGAGTTGCTTCAAGGACAAAAATGTCTAAAAAGCTCTTTATGTCTTGCTGTCTTTTAATATTTTTTCCTTCTATGTTGTACTTCAACCTCCCTTAAAGCTTTCCGTTCCTCTCATTTTGCTCACTTCCACAGTTTCTCAATTTGTCTTTTATTATCTCATCCTTCTTTATAAGGAGAGGGTTCATTCTGAGAGACATTGTTTCGAGGTAAACACAGGACTTAAAGTTGAAATCATGTGTGCCACTCACAAATAGACAGAGGCTACACACTGCAACCCCTGCAGCACACAATAACAATCAGTCCCATCTGGCTGACAGCACCAGTTCTCCATCCCCCAATCCAATCTCCCCTCACGTGATCTCTCTACTCAAACTCAGACTCCAGACAAGAAGTCTTTTCAGAATTTCTGTCTTTGAAGTTTGTGCTGTCAAAATATTGTATAATATGCATGCACTAAAACTGTAGTTCCAAGACGTGCAACAACAATTTATTAAAAGTCAAATAATGTACAAGTTGCTATCTATATATCACAACATTTCAAAAGTAATTGAAATTAGGGAAAATATGTGTTCCAAAGTTAGTCAGATTTCGTTGTACACAAATTATGTATCAATATACCTTTTTATCATACGGATGTAGGATCAGATTTTTTTTTTTTTTAACTACTTTTTTTAGTTAAAGTATACAGTCCCTTATATATATATCACTTTTATATGAAGTTAATGCGCCCTCAAGTGGTAATGTAAAAAAACACAAAATTCCTTTCGTGTTGTTCGTATTTCGTTATTATAATGGCTTTTATTTTGAAATATGTAACAGGAAGTCCGCTTCATGTACGCGACTCGGTTCATTTAAGCAGTTAAAGAACTGGTCAAAAACCGATTTAGTGAATCACTGACATCCATTCCAATAAAGTATTTTTAGGCACATATTGTTGTTTCATTGGCTTAAAACATCTTGATCTTACTAATGAAAAATTTCCAACTGAACAACGTGAAATATATAATATTTAAAAATCAAACGTAAAAACTGACTTAAAAATGTGACAAGAGGGACCATAGATAACGTTATATACATATCTGTGAAAGGGGCTATGCAAGGTGTTTTCAGAATAAATAAATAAGTTAATTAAATAAATAATTAAATAAATAAATAAATAAATAAATAAATAAATAAATAAATAAATAAATAAATAAATAAATAAATAAATAAATAAATAAATAACCGGTGTATTGTCGATCCTAACGTTTCTCTGTTTTGTTGTCTCCTGAAACAGGGGATAATCAATTTAATAACTGAGAAAAAAGGCCGTTTCAATCCTATTTGTGAGCGAATCATTTGAATGAACTGTTGCCCATTTGAACCGATTCAACAGATCCGACTCAAAAGAACGATGCCGACATTCGAAGCACATGGATGATCCATCAAGCGCTAAAACACATACCGGTTTCCTTATTTCTTTAGACGGCTATTCCACGAATCTTAAAGAAGCTCTACGTTTACGGTTTGACCGATTATCTTACAGTACAGAACGATGATGTTCAAGACCATATGGTTTCGATTCAGTGGAGTGTTAAAACAGAAAGTAAGTGCCTGAATGTATTTAACGATCACTATTATAGCTGTAAAATAATCATATAAATGTGTTTTTAAAATGTGTACTGTGACTGACTGCGATGTGCTGTTGATGTTTTTGCAGAGTGTTGTGAGGTTTTCGTCACGTGCAGCAGAGGGCGCTGTTGCTCCTCCGGCAGACGGTAGTGTCACAGCAGAGCAGGCGGTCAGACTGTGGGCTACACACTTCAGACTGCACGGCATCTCGGAGCCTCTCCTCTCTAGTCAATATATAATATCTCATGTTCTTGGAGAAAAAACAGTGAGTTTCTCTCTCACCCCCAAATCGTTTTGATATATTATTGTAAAAGTTCCAAACCAGTTCATATTATATACACACAACTAAACATGTAGAGGCATTTAGTGTGTTTTTAAAAAGTGTAAAATAACTTTTTAAGAGAATGGTACACATACTTCTCTTCCTTTCAATGACACAATGTCCTTGTCTTTCTTTGTCGAAAGCTGGAATGTGTGCCGAGGAAAAGACTGAGAGACACCCTGACTGACACGGAAATAGAAAAAGTGTGGAAATTATGCTCCAAACGCCTAACAAAGTAAAACTACATTATGTAGGCCTTCACAGAACTTCATTAAAGTTTTTTGAATTGTTATTTGTTATTCATTTACTCTCTAAGATTAACACTAAACCATTTCCGAGGAGTTTTAACTTAATCCATCTGCTGATTATTGCTTGCTTATGTCTAGTGGGGGACAAAACCAGTAGTCCAGTATAGGCTTTTTATTTTCAACAACTGATAAATGACAAAAAGAAAAAAAGAAAAAAATCCCATTAATTTAGGTTAGTTAATGCATTAACTTTGAGCATACATTTTTTACAGGTATTAATGTAAAAAAAAAAAAAAAAAAAAAGATTATGTTAGTTAAATGTACAACTCTTCATTATTAGCTCAGGTCAATTAATCAGATACAGCCTTTGATTTTAATAATGCATTATTAAATGTTGAAATGAACATTAAGATTACAGATCACTTTTGAAGTATTATATTTAACAAATGGAACCTTATTGTAAACAAAAGTGTACAAATTAAATTGAGATGCAATGAGATATTAACATTGTACAAATTAAATGAACACATTTAATGCAATATTTCCTTAGGCTGATGCATGTCATCATGGAATACAATTTATGAAAGCCTCTGAGAAGATTGATTGTCTATTGACCTTTATCAAGCCCATGTGCATGTTTTTTTTAGGATGCCTGTACAGTATGTGATTGAGGAATGGGACTTCAGAGACCTGACCCTGAAGATGAAGCGTCCCGTGTTCATACCCCGTCCTGAAACAGAGGTGAAAAACTTCAGTGACCTTCTTAGCATGTGTCCGAATTTTCGCAACAAACTGAGAGTGGACTTCAAATGGACGTGACATTTTGGATAAACACAGACTGTGTGTCTGAAAACATTTATTTCCGTTTGGACCCGCTGGTTTGTGTGCATCTAGGAGCTGGTTAGTCTGGTTCTAGAGGACCTCCGGTTGATGCAGGGGGAATCGCACAAGACTGATTTACGAGGTCTAGAGGTGGGCTGTGGATCTGGAGCCATCTCTCTTAGTTTACTACGCAGCATTCCACAGGTTTGCACTCAGTGTCTTTCTCCTAATTATTTATCTTGCTCTTCTGAGTAATGTAGCATGTCATCTGTAACATCTGCACCCATGATTCTTTAAGCTCAGGGTATTTGCTTTGGATCAAAGCCAGACAGCAGTATGTCTTACAATGGAAAACGCAAACAGGTGACTACCAGCACCTCTGTTAACACTTCACAGTCGATTATATGAGCTTCTATATATGGATCTTTATTACTTAATGATTTATTATGCTGACTATTCCATATGCATTATTATCTCTCTCTTTTGTTTGTTCCAGACTGGGTCTGCAGGACAGGCTATATGTTCACCATTTAGATGTGATTAAGGGTAAGAGTGATGGAAATTACATAAAAAATCCCACTCAGCAAGGACTAGTCATAACAGTTAGTTATTATTGTAAGACTATTATTGAGTTGTTGTTATTATTGACAGCCTATGGAAGTGGCAATTTTTGGTCAACACACAACAAACAAAGATTTTCTGGGCAACCTGTCCATATTACGTCACTGACTGTTATCTGATTATTAATTATAACAGCTTTTAACAAGTTATTAAGTTATAAGTTATAAATGCAAATGACATAAGAACATTTTATTGTTAATTTTAAAAATGGTGTTAAATCATGATTAATCACATCTTTAATAATAGTTTGTGTGTGTTTGTGTGTGTGTGTGTGTGTGTGTGTGTGTGTACTGTGTATAATTATTATGCATAATTGAATACACACGTGTACACATATATATTTAAGAAATATTTGCATGTTTATATAATTTATATATAAATAAACCAACATTTGTATATATATATATATATATATATATATATATATATATATATATATATATATATATATATATATATATATATATATATATATATCACATACACACACGCGCACGCAGACATATATAACATACTTATTATAAAGGTTAAGGCAGCAGGCTCATGTTTCACACGGACAGTTGTGGCTCAGAACAGAAAATATCATGAGATTTAGTTCGCCACATTAAGTATTTGCTATATAAATGGTTATCCGGAATTATTTTGAGCTACTGACATTTCATGAGGACCTCATTAAGATCCACAGGCAAATGAATTTAGACTGAACACAAAACCCAGCATGTAGAATTTCAACATTCATTCTGCTGTTTGTGTTCCTGTGTTGATCTTGCATTAAGCATGAGAGGTTTGAATAAAGGAAGGGGAATTTGTCAAAAAGTAGACAGAATGGAAGAACAATGAGAGATTAAAGTCAGGCGGAGAGTAGATGTGCATTAAATGGTATTTTGATTCCTTCTCTGTTTCTGTGCAAATTAGCGACTAATGAATTGAAAGGAAATGCAGCATGAGGAACTAACTGCCATTTTTGACAGTCTCATTTCCTTTTATTTTTTCTCAGTTTGTTATGACCCATGCATGACAACAAGTAACCCTGCACATAATTCCCAGCTCAGCATTCCACAGAAAGCTCCACTGATTTCTGTAAAGCTACGCATCCCAATCTCCTCGTATGTTTGTTTTCTAAACATCTTGGCTAATTTCATCATGCTTTCAGCATCCAGAAATAAGCCATTTTCCATTTTTCTGTACATCCATCCCACAAAATTTCCACCCACAATCCGTGAAGAAACTAAAAAAGTGCAGAGATTCATTGTGGACCTTATCATAACATTCATAATTGATTTAGCATTAGTGCGACTTGTGTGCTAGTAGATAACGAGACATTGAGGGATCGAGCCAGACGGTTCAGCCCAAATCCTAGAAGGGCCTCTAAGGTAGTGACGTGGAAATGTTCAGCTAATTCCAGGGATTTATTGGGCTTTTCCTGTTAAAGTCGGTGCCTCTTTTCCCACTAGATGGCATGAAAAACAGCCCTCCAGACTGCTAAACATCAGAACATCACTTACTATTATTAGGCTCTGAGATAAACTTGTTTTCTCTTTAATCGATGCACTTCAATAACTGCATAAATGAAGGTACTTCTGCAGAAATGTTAGTTAAAGATCTCTGTAAGTGTTGTTTTACTGAGCCAGCAGACATAAATGGAGGCTTTTCATGAGTTTCATGGATCATTAACACAAAGTTTTGTGTTTATAATTAGCCTTTTGTATAATGTACCATATGGATGTGTACAGTATATACAGCAGTGGCCAAAAGTGTACTTGTACAGGAAAATGTAGATCTTTAACCTTTATTCAAATTATTAAAAATGTATAATACAATTATTTGTTATGACAATGAAACATGCCAAATTGTGCCAGACATAATTTTTGGCCAGGCTGTCATAAAAAGAAGTTATGAATGCATGCAAAAATGATAGAACCAACAAAATATTAATAGTTGATTATGTTGTAGTCAATGTATGGTATTTGCTGTGCGATTTTTGTTTTTATATGATTTTAAAAAAATAATAAAATAAAGAATTTTGTCAGATAAATAGTTAAAAAGTTTTGTTGTTAAAATTTTTTTTTTTTTAATTAATATATATATATATATAAATATATATATATATATATATTTATATATATATATATATATATATATATATATATATATATATATATATATATATATATATATATATATATATATATATATATATTCCTCCTCATATTTTGATGGTTCAATCAAACTTTTAGGATTATAAAAAACAGATATCCCCTCCGGACATCATTTTTGGCCACTATTGTATATTATTAAAATCCAATACTGTTATAGTACTTTTATACATATAAATCAAACCTAATACAGTTAATTTATTATTATATATAATATTTACTCTACCGCTCAAAAGTTTGGGTTGGTAATAGTACGATTTTAAAATGATTTTGAAAGAAGTCAAATGCATTTATTTGATCAAAAATATGAATTTCTTTAAACAAATCTTGCTGACCTCAAACGATTAAACGTTACTGTTTATGCATATCCCAGACATTACAAGCATGTCATTCAACATTAATGGAATTATTTTCCTCCCTGGTCAAAACTGCTGTTCATTTTCAAGCTTTCAAGCATATAAATAGTATTTTTTAACTGAGTTATGAAGCCACATCAGTGCAAATATATGTTTAGCATATGACGACGAGAGAACAAAGTGTGTTTTGTGTTCCCAGATGCAGGTGAAATAATGAGCAAATGTGAACCTGTTGATTTTATAGTGAGCAACCCTCCCTACTTGCTCAGTCAGGACATGAAGACTTTACAAACGGAGATACTCAGGTTAGGCCAACAGGCGGACACACTCAACATGTGCTTCAACCTTTGCCTTGTGTTTGAAAATCCCTCATGTAAGCTTTTAAACGCCCCCATCTCTTTCCTGGAAGGTTTGAAGACCATGCTGCATTGGACGGGGGTTTGGACGGGCTGTCTGTGATTCGTCCGATTTTGGGTCTGGGCTCTGAGCTCTTAACAGAGCGAGGGTAAGTGAGAAATATGTGTTTGTGTAAAAGCTTCATATGTGGTTTGGCAGAGTGTCTGGTTCTATTTGAATATTGCTGTGCGACTGGCTTTATAGCCAAAAACTGTATAAATAGGATGGTATAATCGCGCTAAGAAGATTTCCCAGCATATCTTAAATGCTTCAGGGAATTGAGTGCTACACAGTTCCCTGTAGTCCCAGTCCCTTCAGTTGATAACAATATTCCAGGGACCAGATCTTTATCCCAGTACTCCTCCCCACCCTCATCACTCCCAAGTCACACACACACATATCCACATGCATACACAATAAATAACACAATTAGCTTTTGGTGATGACGACAGTTGCAAAACCTGTCTTGTTTCATGCCCGTAAAATGTCAAATTCCATAAGCATTTCACAGAACAGATGAGTAATAAACTCCAAAGTAAGGGTTGGAGAGAATTGCACGTGCCGCTTTCCTCGTCAGTGCATGCTGAGAACTTGGTTAGTGGTCTAGATAGGGTTTCAGATTTCCTTGAGGGTTTCCACTGAAGATTTGTTTCTTTCGCAGAAATGAAACATGCTGCCCTTTCATAGATACTGAGAACCTCTATTGAACGAGGTTATCCTAGCATTAGCTTTCAGGTTTTCCATCTCAGAAGTACTATTCTTCATGACTAATGGCTTATGAGATTGTTTACTCTGTAAAACATCCTGTCCACCCAACCTTTTCCTCCTTAACTTTTTAAATGCCTTTGTCTGCGCAGGCGGGTTTACCTCGAGGTTGCTCCATGCCATCCTCCAGTCATTCAGCAGCTGATAGAGGAAATGATGCCGGGGTTGCTTTATCTAGAAACCCACTGTGATCTCACCAACAGGTCAGGTTCTTAAGTTAATGTGACATGCCCTTTTTTTTTTTTGTTTACTTGATTTCAATGAAGCTCTGCCACAAATTTCTGTCAGATGTGTGGACATTTTTATTTATTTTTTTATTTTTACTTTTTTCAAAAGTAATACAATAATAAAGTCTGTGAATGTGTGAATGTTACAGAGTAATTACATGAGTTATTTGCTCAACAGAAAATATGTACTTAGGTATTTGTCTGTTCGTGGAATGTTAACCAATTATTATTATTCAGTGTTCATATAGGGAAAATTTCAGTGAATGCCAAAACTGAGAGTTCTACGAATTCAGCGCAAAAAATGTTACAACAAAATTTCATTTTGTATAATGAAAATATTTTTTCTAGCTTTATGCATAGCTAAAAAAAGCATACATTTTTTAAAACTTTTAAATTGATCACAACTGGATTGTGATCTGTGGAGGCCATTTGAGTAAAGTATACTCATTGTCATGTACAAGAAACCAGTTTGAGATGGTTTGAGCTTTGTGACATGGTGCATTGTCCTGCTGGAAGTAGCCATCAGAGGTGGATGCCGTCTAAAGGGTACACTGTGGTCAATGGGATGGACATGGTCAGCAACAATACTCAGATGTACTGCATTTAGAGATACCGTTCTGCAGACCTCTGTTGTAATGAAAGGCTATTTGAGTTACTGTTGCCTTTTTATCAGCTTGAACCAGTCTGGCCATTCTCCTCTGACCATGGTTACATGCCTAAATGCATTGAGCTTCTGCCATGTGATTTGATTAAATATTTGGGCTACGGAGCAGTTGCACCTAATAAAGTGGCCAGTGTGTGTCTGTATATATATGCTGTCGATGGTAGTGTTAAAAACGCTTTAACGCATTTGTCATCTTATATACAGTTGATTGATGAACTACGCTACGTGATGGAAGTTAGAATGTCCCTAAAATTCCAGATATGGGGCAATTATTATCTCATATTTACATCATGATATAGGCCCCGTCCACACGAAGCCAGAGCTTTCCCAATCTGATCTTTTTTTCCCCCTCGTTTCAAGAAATATTTGCGTCCACACGAGATTAACGAAACCAACTAAAAACGATGTAGTTTGCATGCCAGTGTGTGGCGCTTTAATTCTCCCGCAGAAATACACTAAAAACAGAGAAGAAGAGTTGTGGCTAGAAGGGGTAAAGCAGTAGTCGGAAGTGAGGCAAAATCTCACAATAAAATAACAATAAATACATTTGCTACTTAACAGATGTTTTATTAACGCCTACACCTACTCCAACCCTAAACCTACCCTTACAATAATGCAGATACGTTAATTAAATGATGCGATATGGATGTGTGTATGCCCAGTGCCCGTAGTTGTATCTCTAAACTCTTTCACCGTGATGGACGTAGTGTGATGACATCACCGGTTCAGAAAATATACGGATTCGCTGTACACACGAAAACGGAAGATTGCCGTTTTTCAGATGTATCCACTTTGGGACCCGGTTTCAAAAAATATCGATTCATGCTTCCAAAATGCCGGATCTGTGTGGACGAAACCCTGATACGGTACAAAATGTATACCTATACAGCTAAACCCGTCTCCGTGTGGACGGGGACATAGTTAAGCTGTATCACATGAGTGTCATTTTAAAATGAAAGGATTTTTCATCTATGAATAAATGTTTAAATAAATTACTTTACATTTATTTATATAATTAGTAATTGTGTGTGTGTGTGTATATATATATATATATATAAAAAACAATCTATATATAACAATCTATATACAGTGACATCAGAAATATGATTATCTTTAAAATGGGAAATACCCCTTGAAAGTGTTCATGTGCAAAGTATGATTTTCCATATTTCATACCAAAACTGGCTCTGTAAATAAAATCTTAATAGACAATAGTAGTCAAATACCCTGATATCTCCAGATGTCGAGCTAACAGTATCACGTTTACAGTTTACTGGTAAACACACTATGCTTCTACTTTTTTTACAGGCCGCGATTTTGCATTTTACAGAAGAAAGGAGAGAACGACTGAAACGAAGTACAAACAAAGAAAAATACATTAGGAAAGACATTCAGGAAGATGACCGCTTGGCTGGTATGACACCATACTCGATAGAGCTAGACAACTGCCCATTTTAAATGGCTTAAGTCAAATTACAGGTGGCACACTTCCAGTCTCCTCAACATCCCGCCTGTTCCCAGCATGCACCGAGTTCAAAACTTGCCAATCCTACCGAGAAGCACCTTCCTGAAATTTGCCGACCGCGGGTTTCTATTTGCTTTGTGCCGTAACTTACTGCTGTTATAGCTTCTATGTTCACTTTCCTTTTAATTGGTAAACGTGTGTGTGTGTGTGTGGCCGTGGTTTGTTGTGGTGAGACTGCATTGATAGTGAGTTTGTGCTCAGTGTGCAAGTGTCAGGGTGCAGTAGGCTGAAGGTAATTATTGAGGCCTTTTCTAAGAACTCCCCCTCCCAACCCTGTGCTAGTCTCTCCCTGGAAGTAATGCACTCATTCTGCGAAACAGCTGGCCCATTGCCGCTGACTCGCTCTACAGCTAGCCCACAGACAGACAAACCCAACCCAACATGCTCCACTACCACAATGTATACTAAAATACACCAAACCTGTCTGTACTAGTCTTTGAATGAGTGAACCTGAATTATACATTACTCTGTTTTACTAATGTGTATTCAAATATTGCAGTCATTTTTATATTTATTGTTCTCATAAACATGCAATACCATAATAAATAAACCATTTTTTTAATATATTTGTTGTCTTTATGCTGTTTAATGAGTATTTGCATCTATTGCAATCTTATTGATTAGATCATAAAATAAGAACCTTACACACCTTATTGATCACCCTTTTTAATACTGTTCCTACATTTATTATCGCACACAAAGATTATTTACACATTTACGTCACTAGCAAATTTATGTAAGCTAGCACAGCACTGGGATCGAGTTTCAGAAAAAGCTCTGCCTCGCTTTCTGGGAAGTACTAATCACGGTGCGCAGTGAGAATGATTCACTATGAGGAAACGGTGCTTTTATGTTTTCATATGTCTCATTTCTCATTATTAATATTTTGTAATGTGTCCATCTCACTGCGTTCTTTTCAAAACATTCATTTCAGCACACCTCAAAATTGTAGACATTTAAATTACCATAACATAAAATGCAAGTGTATATATATATATATATTATATATATATATATATATATATATATATATATATATATATATATATATATATATATATATAATGATGGATTCAAATATTTCATAATTTTTACGCTTATTCATTTATAAAATGATGGAATATTGAAAATATAGTACAAAATAAAAAAAATCAAATCAAACTTCAAATATATAAAATATTCCTTGTCAATTAATGACTACATAATGTAAATGCGGTGAAATAATTATGATCGCGAATCAGGATAATAATCTTGTATAACACATTTTGTCCTAAAATTAACTAAATTGCACCGCAATTTCATGCACATTTGTTCATCTAATAATCCTATTATTCTGAGATTACAGTTCTGAATGACCTTATTTGATAGCTTTACTGGAAAGCCAGTACTTAGAAGAGTGAGTCAGGCAGATTGTTTGATTCTGTGTATCACGTCTGCATTCTGCGAAAATAATCCAATTTATTCTCTTTCCAAGTTAATCAGCACCTGCCCTCATCATTTCAGGCCTTTTCCTCGTGTTTTTCAGAAGCATTTTACATAATTAAACTCCTCTATAAATAAGTCTTATAATCATTCCCAGAAGTGGCAAATGACAAATTTGATAACATTTTGACATCAAGTAAATTTGAATGTCACTTTTATTATAAAACAAAAGGATTTTTCCATCCATAAATACATACAAACTCCACATTGTGGCCATATAAAAAAATATGTAAATCTTGATTAAAATAGTCACCAAAAAAAATTCACTGCATTTCACTTTCAAGGAAAGAAACAAATCCAGTCAAGGCAGCGCAGTGACTAAGCTTGCCTTTATAAGAGTGCTGAAGACCAATATGTGCTTCTTGTGAGCTCAGCGTTTCAGACAAGCTGTATGATCTCATTTCAAACCGTTTCTAAAGGGGTCACGTGACCCGTACAAAAGAACATTAAGTTCAAGCCTGTGGTTTAACCTGCCACACTTTGAACAGTATGCCATTAAGGTCAAGTCACGACTTGTTTCTTCATGAGTCAATTTCTGAACATGGTTTGACTCAGTCCCACTTGGGTATAAACAAAGTATCTATCCATTTAGATAGACTTGCTGACCATCAAAAACTTGCTCCAGAAACAAGAGTCACTCTTCAAGTGGTTAACACTACTTTTTGACCCCAAACCTCTTGTTGGGGCTGTGCATTTAAGGTGCCTCCTTCAAAACATCAGCATCCACCTCATGATTGGCCATGGTGTGCGTTTCCATGGCGACTTCAGAGCTGGAAAGGGTAATCCTTCAGATATTGAAGTACCGATCTCGGTAGAGGCAGGCGCTCTGTGCAAGTTGTGTTTTTGTTGATCACCAAGCGAGTGAGATGTTGCAAAGAAGGAAAGGCTTGAGGACGATGGATCGGCTTTTTGAGTTTTAGCAGCACCGCACATTCCTTGGGTGTTGATGAAGTTATGTGATCAGACTCCTCAGTCTTTTCCTCCTCCTCTTTGTTCATGGAACCCACATAGTGCTGCACGAGGCTGGGGACGTCGGGGAAGGACTGCAGGCGAGATCTGGCCGGGGAGCTTGAGTCCAGACGGAAACGTCCAAGACTGTACTCGATGCGTACGTTCGTGGGCCCGCGGCCGGTTTTAACAGACAATGTCAACATATAGAGAGGGTGGCTGCTGTCCCGTATCAGGAAGGTACCCTCCGATGCCCTCTGTAGGACAGAGTGGGCCTCACTGGCAGAGATGGCACCCCAGTACCAACCTGAAAACAGGAAGGGATTGTTGAAATTAGTTATTACTAGAGACTTTTATGGATGGAGAAATAAAAAAAACAAAAGGTCATTCTTGAACTGTGTCTCCCAAACTGGGGGTCGCAACAGGTCGGGGGTTAGGAATGAAATGGTTAGCAGTTTGGCTAATAAACCACAATGTAATTTCCAGTGGTTAGTATTGCAGTTTAGTATATTTTTTTAAACTCACAGTACTGTCAAGCATTAAGCGAAAGCAACTCACGCAGACACAGCATGTAGCGTAGGTTTGGTTTTTTGGAGAACTAAAAAATATCGGAAAGACTTGAGAGATTTTACAACCAAGTGCTGAGGGAAATTATATGAATTTAAAACATGCATTAATTACATTTATATATATATATATGAAGGGAACTGACTGCCTTTAGGTTTGATGGCATTTTCTTTTTATCTTCCCTCTATGTATGGTAACAGTAGTGTTTATAAGCATTGTTTACAGAGGTTACCGGGGAAACAGCTCTATTTCTGCTGTTCCATAAATGCCACCTATTCACATTTTCATTCAGCTACTCATCGTTTTTTTGTTTGTGAAACTCAGACCACGATTTTATGCTCTGTTGTAAATTTTAACCAGTTAATGGAAAAAAAGCTATGTGCATTCTAAAAATCTAAACAATTAGTACAATGAATCTAGAATTATCAATTATGCTGATAAAATACCCGTGATCATTTTGACTGATCTGCTGTTTCTTTAAAAAGGTTTAGGCTGGAAATGATTAGGTTTATAATTTCATAAAACATCGGGTCTCTTAGACAAAAACAAAAAAGCATTTCAAACATTGCTGTATATACACATTTTGGATAATTATGTTTTCAGAAAGGTCAATTTTGATAGTTAAAAATTACCTTTCTGAGAGCAGTATGTATTTATGTGTGAATATGTGTGTGTGCGTGTGTGAGTGAGGTAGATTTGACAAATCATAATAGAAAAGTCACAAGTTCTACAGAATGACCCTCGAATGGTTTGTGGATTGCAAAATATTATGTAATAAACTGATTTTTTTTTTTTTTTGTCTTACCTGAGGCATCCAAATAGGAGAAATTTTCAGAGATGGCTCTGAAATCTTTGCTAGGGTCCCATAAGGTAACGGTAGTGTGAATGCAGCGGGGAGAAGAGAAAGTCACCACAGGAAACCTGACCGTCGGATCGGAGGTATCGGGCAAATGAGCTCTTGGACTGGAAAAATAATAATAATAATACAAAACTGTTAAAGACTTAAAAGTTTACAATCCTCTCAAAAAGAAAACATTAAAATACTGAAGGCACATATGATTTGTTTAAACAATATTTAATTGATTACTGTCTGTTCAAATGTGCACATAATTCTCAGAAATTGTTAATTTAATGTTAATTCTGAGCCATATAATGAAAAATCGTGAGACAAATATGGTTTGAAATTTCCCTGTTAATATATATATATATATATATATATATATATATATATATATATATATATATATATATATATATATATATATATATATAATTAATGCCATATATTACTATATTGTTTATTATTATATTATATCAACAAAATTATTCATTTTGAGAGCATTCATAGTGAATTATTGCAAACAGCTTGTAACCTGCCTGAAGTGTTTCATTATTTTGAATGCAATAAACAAAATGTATAGGCTACTATTAATATAATAATAATAATAATACATTTGCTAAATAATAAAGGATTCTATATGTCTTTCACATCCGCAGGAATGTGTGGTATTTAATAAACTATAACAGTAATGTTATCTGTTTTGTTGTGATATTTTAAGAAAAATGAGCCGCTAAAACTCACCCTTGGACGCACAGAATCATTGTGAAGATGTCCGGTTCCTTAAAGTTTTGTTTTGTTCCTGTGGTTTTACTCGGTCTCGCAAAATAATATGGTCTTCCTTGAGCGATGACAAACGGCTTAATGATATCTGTCTGCCATAGAAAGGTTGTAGAACAGGGTGAGGATTCTGTCGCCGTCTGTCATATAGTGTCTACAGAACTGTTTAACAAACTACGCGAATAGATAAGACGGACATGGTTCTCGAAAACGAGCGGCGTTTCTGTTCAGCTCGTGCCCTAAAACTGAACAAGAAGCGGAACACTGCAGGGTTTGGCTTGTTCAGTACGTCTGACTTCCCAGAACTGGTTTTCTGAGAATCCCCCCGTGTTTAGCGCCTCTGACGCCATCGGCAGCACAGCTCTGTGAAGCACACAGAATCAATCCCCTCTTCTTTCTCATTCAAGCATACAGCAGTCTCGTGAGTAATGAACTAGCTCTGGAATGATCCTTGAATTATTCATTTGGGAGTTTTATTATGATGATGGTCGGTAATTGCTTCCTGATGTTTGTGATTGACGTTTGAGGATGAAAACGGCGTTTCTCGTGAAACCGCACGTCAAGCGTTCCAAGAACTTTCCAGGAAAACCAAGCGCCTGCCCTGAGTTAAGCCAATCAGGTCCCTCCCATTCGCGGAGGCCCCGCCCCGTCTAGCGGCTATCATTAACCATTTGGCTACTGCTGAAATTTGTTTCTGAAAAGACTTCCTCTTGATACCCTCTTTTTATTTTTTTGAAATTTAAACGCTTAAGAAAAAGTTGATGTTTTGTGCATATATACGTCTTAGCGATGTATATATTATGTACTTGATGTATTTATTTGTATACGTACATCAGAATATGTACATAAATGTACAGGATGAAAGTGTAGAGGACATCCATCCATTAACCAAAACCATATAGTAATGAAAAATGTATTTTTTTTTTTTTGTTAGTTAATTGTCCTCGATTTCATGGAGAAAGTGAATGAAATTTAGACTCTGACCATTTCTTATGCATGTGGAACTTCCCCATGAGGTTCATTTTAAACGCATGTTTTGATGCCATCTAGAGGCTGTCAGAGGTAGACCATTGTAAATTGCAGTAGTTTTTGCAGGGATGCCCTCTTTGATCCTGTGATTTTTTTACTTTCATTTGTGAATAGATTTTGGTTCCACTTATAATAAGGACCACCAAACACTCAGTGAAAGTTGTTTTTATTAATGCAACAGTATGTTCATAAGCAATGCAAGAGAGGGCTGTAGATTTTCGTTTTCAGGTTATTACAATTATTTTTTATTATGTATGATTATCTTTGTGTATGACTTTTCACCCTAATCACTGACAAACAAAAAAGAAGGGGGGGGGGGGGGGGTGATCCATGTCAACATAATAAATATAATACACAAAACAAATTAAAAGATGTTTTTGTTTACATCCAACTTTACCTTATTTCTGCTAGCCATGATGATTTTAAACATTTCACTTGCTAGTTGCTGAACTATTTACTTAATTAGAAAATCATATTTTCATTGCTGGAAAAAATGCTGATATTTGACAAACATAAATGTTTAATTTGGAATTGTTCTGATTACTAACAGAAGCATACACAAAATTATGTTTCACAGTAAAAACTGCGGTGCCATGAAAATCAAAGTTATGAGATATGTTTGTGTATTGTTAGAAAAATGGAGACACCCAACTGCAACTATAAAACACAAACAGTCATTATCATATTAAAATTGTAAATATCAATCCTAAAATGAATCTGAATCACAAACCTGCATACCTGTTACTTAACCAACTGATTGGTTCTCATGTAGCCAAGTATAACATTCTGTCTGCCTGTCACATTTGGCTTTGGTGTGTACGTGTATATATGAGTGTGTCTTTTTCTTTGAAATGGCTGTAGGTTCTTGGACTTGTGACTATTTCAGTTAAAAAAGAAAGTGGAAAACGCTTCACAATAAATTAATATGCTTAAAATTTAGTTGAGTTGAGTGTATATGTAAGTATGAGATTATGTAACAAAAATATTCTCAGAAAATTTACAGAGATAAAATGAATTCCTGAGTTTTTCCTCTTAAATATATGCACATTAGCACACCAAATGAATAAGAATCTCATAACATTGAGTAAATACAAGCCAAAGAAAGTAAAAACAAAACAAAAAAATGAGCACAGAATTCCAATTTTTCCTTCACTCTGACTGCATACTGGTGGAAAAATGAAACTGTGGAACATTTAGGGTACAACTGAAGTTCATTTATCTCTCCCTCTCACTTTCTGTCCTTCCTAGCTGTTGCCGCCGTTCTCTCCACTTCCCTTTATTAGACGTTTGCTTCCCCTCTTCCCAGCAGGGCCACGAGGTTTGGCGAATGCTTGCTTGTGGGCTTGCTGTTTAGGATGGACCTCATCATATAGATATTCCTCTGTCAGCTCCTCTCCACTATCTATCTCCAACTAAATGAACATAGACACATTCACAAGAACACACACAAAGAAATCAGAAAACAATAGTAAGTCTAAATAAATGGTCTCCTATTTGTTAAAGTCAACATGAAAAGACCTTGACAATGCATTTTTGTCCATATTAGGGCTTTTCACGCTTTGCAATAGTTAACCATGGGTCATTCTAACCTGGGTAAAACAAATCTTGGGTTACCTTGTTTCACATTTCATATATATATCATATCAGTATATCATAAAATATGAAAAATACATTTATTATATACATTTTTTACTTGGAAATAATGTGCACTGATACATTTTGCACAGTACGAGTAGGAATATTCAGAAAGTAAATTGAGTTTAAAGGTACACTGTTACTTTTTTGTTCAGAATTAACAGCATTAATTAATAATAAGTTAATACATCATCAATCCTTCTTACAAAACGTGTTTTTGTCTTACCCTGATTTAATATGGTAAGCCTATTATAAGTGTTAGACCAGTCAGAATGGTTTTCAGGAGAGTGCTTCCAAAAAGAGAACGTGACAGAGCTCATAATAAAACGAGAATCAACATTGGCTTAGCTTTTCCGAGATGGAGAGAACTGAGGGATTTGAAATGTTGTTAAAGAGATGCGGAGATGGCATTTTTATCACTCAACAGGTGAGTAAGGTATAAGTTAAGTTACCATTTGACCCGCGCTGGCAAAATGAGTCGGAATGCGCGGTCAAATTTGAAATTTTCACAAAAATGTTTTCATTAAGCGCTCGTCTAGCGATCCCAAAGCTCCAAATAGCAATTACACATCTAAAAGTATTATTTGGACATTTTCTGAGAGGCGTTCCTTTCCCTTGTCTATGAAAATTGCTGTTTTTCTTGGCTCTCTTCTCTACGACTGTGATTCCCCTCAGCACAAGTTCGGTATCACTTTAAAGCGCAGCATTCCAACTCTGAATATTCATAGTGAATTCTCGATGGCATGAGTCTGCACCAGAGAAATGTGATTTTCAAACCCCTGCTGATGTAAACAAAACGATCTTACTCGCGTTGACTGAGAGATCCAAAGCGTGCACACAAAGACGCCTAAGACAATGTCTGAATCTCGATGTACACAGAATTACAGTACTTTAAAATATCTGTCTTGACGAGTATTTATGCAAACATCTTCTGATAAGTCTTAAAGGTGCATTGTGTCAATTTTAGCAGCATTTTATTCGTGCAGCATTTATTACACCCACCCCCCTTGAAGCACATGGAGAAGCTACGGTGGCCGACACAGGACAAAGATGTCGCCGTCTGAGACAGCAGATAGTGACTAGCCCTCTGTAGTGCAGTTTGTCCGTTTTGGGCTACTGTAGGAACATGATGGCGCAAAATGGGACCCTGTGGTGTATGTAGATATAAATGGCTCATTCTAAGGTAATAAAACAAAGGTTCATTACGTAAGGTCTTTATACAACACCACTGAAAACACAGTTATGTGTATTTTTTTTGCATTTCTGTCAATAGATCCTCATAAATACTACACACGGCACCTTTAAGTGAACGTTTGGTTAACTGTTGGGGAAAAACATTTGATGTGTAACTGGTGTTATTAGCAGGGCTTTTAAGGTATGGGTGCTAGGTGAGTTGTTTTTGGAAACTTCAGAAAACTTTTAATTTTGCTCAAAATTGACTTTCCTGACTCTATCAACTTCAAACTGGTGTAGCTCAGTCTTTTGTCTAATTCCAACAAATCAAACATAATTTGGAAGTTTTTTTTGTTTATTTTTAATTCGCTCATAGCGACTCATTTTGCCAGCACGGGTCACATATGTAGCTCTCTAACAAAGGTTTTGTGAAGGGTCATTTCATTCTAGTTGTTGTAGCGCTGAGCTGGAATTTAATTTCAAGAAAGTACTGTTTATTCAGCTAGTTAGCTTGAGATCCTTTCAATCTAAACCAGTTATATCTCTTAAGCCTAGTAGTGAATGTTTTATAAGTAGCATGATAACCATATTGATTTGCACAGTCACGCAACCAAAACAATGTTCTTCTGCAAAGTGTGTGCGTGCAGTTCAGTTTTTTTACCTGCTCATGGGCTAAAAGCTCCATAGTGTACCTTTAATTTCATGTTGACTTTTAACTAAGTTCTGGGCTTTTAAATCTTATGTTGGGAGAGAAAAAAAAATGAACGTGAAAATTGTGAGGAAGTATGTTTTTACTTTTTTAGCGACTACTAGGTGGAAGTCCCTCTCTACACCTTCCAGAAGTCGACTCTTACAGCTGGAATAGAGCATCCTTTCCTTGATGCTGCAGCTGTATCCTGGCATGGAGTATATGAAGACTATGGAGAGTGATAGAGGGAACATGTGAATAGATTTGCATAACTATTTGCTATAGATGATGTACGTATAAAGAATGGAGGATGGAGTGACTTACCCACAGACTCAAGGTAGTCTCCCTCGTGTGAATGTTTGTAGAGGAAGAAGTGGTATCTGGGTGTATCCAGGGGGATCCTGCAGGGTAGATCACGGATGTCTGTCGGGCTGGTGTGCACGAGTTCAATTGTTTCCTTCTCTGTATCTAACTTCTACATATAGAAACCAAACATTTCTGGTCATTTTGGTAAGAACCTATTTGGTAAGAACATACTGTAAATTGAATGTGTGTGTCTGTGTCGTACTAGTTGAATGTAGTTAATGCGTCTCTCTGCGAGCTGCTGTAGAGCACGTTTGGCCTCGGCCTGTAACGGGAAGGCAAGACCCTGCAGAGTCTGATGTTTGGGGTCCACACTGATCTCAGTTTTCACCTACAGACAAAGACACAAGCGTATTCCAACACTGTAAATTATGACCTAAACACTTCCTGATAACCTATTAAAAACCTTTTCGCAAACAATTCCTATGAGCTACCCTGGACTCTGTCATGGAAGACTTATTATAGACCAGTTCTGTTGTTTGGATAAATTTGTTTATAAGGGTGAGAGATGGTGGATAAGAGTATAAGAAATAGCAGTTAACATGATGGATGAGTGTAAATGACAATGTCCATACGGGTGGATCACACCAAAAACCTGTCAAGTACATGTCCACACCATATTCGACTCCAAAACCATAAGAAAATAATAAAAAATATACATTATGTTTTAAAGCAAACCCTTATTTTTAAGACTTTTGATTTTATTCTTATTTTCATGACATTTCAATTACTTTTATTTCATCCTGATTTATGTTTTAGTGTAGAAACAAGTGAAAAAATATAATTGAGAATATATAAAATATAAAATCTAGATGCCTTACATTAAATAATTTTTTCAGAAATTTGTTTAATGTCATTAGAAATAGTAACAAAGCATCTTAAAGGGTTAGTCCACCAAAAATGAAAATGATGTCATTAACAAAAAACAAAAAACTACGACTTTATTCAGCATTGTATTCCCTTCCGCGTTTGTTTTCAATCCGCAAACAAAGATTCGAATGGTTATGAATCAGCGGATCGATTCATGATTCGGATCGCGTGTCAAACTGCTGAGATCACGTGACATTGGCAATCCAAATTCTAAATCTATCCGCTGATTCATAACCGTTTGAATCTTTATTTGAGGATTGAAAACAAACACATAACAGAACCCAATGCTGAATAAAGTCGTAGTTTTTGTTATTTTTGGACCAAAATGTGTTTTCGATGCTTCAAGAGATTCTGATTTACTAACTGATGTCACATATGGACTACTATGATGATGTTTTTATTACCCTGGACATGGACAGTATAGTGTTTCATTGGAGGAACAGAAAATCTCTTGCATTAAATATAAAATATCTTAAACTGTGTTCCGGAGATGAACGGAGGTCTTACGGGTCTGGAATGACAGTCATTAATGACATAATTTACATTTTTGGGTGAACTAACCTTTTAATGGTCGTATAAAACTTCTCTTTAGGCAGATTGTGTTCTAATTGCACATTACTATATGTTGCAATCAAAAATATTATTATTTTTTTAAAGTTGAAAGGACATTGTTATGTACAACCAGCATACAACTGCTAGCACACATACACACAGTATTGTGTTTTACACAATACCGACAGCACTCACCTGTTTAACTCTGCCCTGCAACCATAAAGATTGAACACAGAATATATTAAAACAAATAGCTGAAGTAATTCATGGATGTATACTATATTTATGATATTAGATGGATGTCTGCACTCTGCCGTTTCTCACCTCCGTGATTTTGATTCGCTGTAGCTCCTGCTCGGCTGCAGTCAGGGGTGCTGGTGCAGAACATGAAGTCACATGTCGCAGGTAGCCCTGAAGACAAACGTCCTCCTGGTGATGGGGATAAAATACAAAAATTGGACTCACTAACTTTAAAATGATACATTTAATTGAATTCATTATAGATGAATTCCCAGACAAACTGAAATAGTCCTTTCAATATGTAAAAATGATAAATAGACTCTCAGGAAAATGTGCAGAGATCCATAAAAGGGTCCCATAAAGGTCCCATAAAAAGTTTTATGCAGGGTCCCATAAAACTTTGTTGTTGTTTGTTTAATATTGTACGTGTATGTAGAGTATATATTTAGTTCTCTCTGTGTTGACCATGACTGGTAATCATTTCCAAGAACACTGCCAACAGCCCCAAGTGTCCAGTTTCTAAATGAAGGAACATGGTGGTTTTTCAACTGTAAATAACACAGCTTCGGGGGATTTGACTGACAGCTGAAGACAGGTGGACTGAGTCCATTTATCAGCAGATCCCTCATTACAACTTTTCTTTTATAACAATTCAAAGAGGCAATATTGTATAAACAAATTAACTGTGGTCCATACAGTATATAAAATGGGTGGAAGCAGCAAAAAAAAAAAAAAAAAAAATTAAAAATATTGAACGTGATAGGTAAAGCTTCATTTAGAGAATCTAGAGAGTATAGATCAAACCAGTTCTAGTACCTATATTCTTTGTTCTTGATATTCCAGTGTAATACCAGTACCTCAATTGTGCCGAACATTTCATCTTTGACGTGTCCTCCACCAAACTCTTTCTTAACTGTGGCACGAGTGGCAGCATACAGCATCTTGTGTCTGACCTGTATCAAAAGGAAAATGCTTTACATCACTTTATAAATTAAATAAACGAACAAAATAGATACTCACAGCTCAAATCACAATGAAGTGTACCCTATTAAAATGAATTCGATGTTTACATTTTCTATGCAGTTTCTAAGAGTGTTTTCCATGTGGATGCAACACTCTAAGAAGAAAAGGTTCTATATACAGTAGAACTTTCTATATATTCCTTTCAGGCATTTCATATATAAAACATGATAGGGATCTCATAATTTTATGGATTTCGTTTTAATTTAGTTTTAATTCATTTTTAATTTAAATAAGACAATTTGGGGAAAAAACAATTTATCACTAGAATTTTTTTTTGTTTAAGACATTTCTTTTTATATAGATCTTTTTGGCATAAAAGTCCAAAGAGTGTGTGTAGCTAAAAAACACGTCAGGTTCTAAACAGCCATACGCACTTCATAGTCAGAGTATTGCAGGTATTTAAAAAGCTAAGTAGGAAGAATAAGAATAAAACCCTGTCAGCATAATTACACAGCATATTTAGCCTCTTGTGCAGTAGAAAATACAGAGCAAACTTCCCAGACCAATGTTCAATCTTAAATTGAGTTTGGTCTGGTGATAGCCAGACAATGTTAAACCAGGATTAGCTGGTTTAACATTGGGACTAGCTTAAGCCTTGTATGTGAAACCGGGGAAATAAGTTATAAAATGGCCTATTATGGAGAAATAGACTTCACATCTGGAAGAAGCATACACACTTTCTTTTGTGTGCACATGTTCATTTTTCAGTTTAAAATATCTTATTTATTTATTTATCAAATGTAGGACGGTTTTAAGCAACATTTTATAAATGAGGCCCGGGAACCTAGGGTTCTAATTGGTTACAAATGTTGCTAAAAAGCCTAGGTCCAAAGAACCATGTTTCGATTGTTCTATTTAAAAATAATAATGGCTCTCCAATGGTTCTTTTTCTTAGGGTCACCATCTATAAATCTGTTTCTAGGACCACTATCGTCAAATATGATTGATTGACTATTAGAATATAGTTTAGATTGGCGGTATGGTTCAGTTCTGGGATAGAACTCCCTGTGCATGCAGCCTAGCATGGATAAGAGCAGGGAGAGCAGTGATAAACCCCATTAGGGTAAACAGAACAGAACTAACATATTGCATATATCATTAATGTTCATATTAAATGTACAATCATATTAAATGAGCTCTGGAGAAACACAACAGCTGCTGATAGTACTGAGGAGCTTATATATATGCTGTGATAGACCTCGTATTCCTATAGGTAGACGTGATCAGCTGAGGCGAGCTTGACTAACATGACCTGCCAGAACTAACCCTATACACTTGATTTTTTTGTCATAATATCTACATCATCATGTCTCGATGGTAAAACCTACAGGAGACTGGTCAGGTGACCAGGAGATGAAGAGCCACTCATAGCCTTGAGCGTTCTTAGAGTCCAACCGGTATAAAATGTAGCAGGGCTCGAGAGGGTCCAGCAGGGGGAGCAGGAAGTGGTCATAGTCTTTGTCCCAGCTCTGACGTGGCTCTCTGTATGCCCCCAGCACCAGCTGCTCTGAAACACACATAAAAAAAAAAGCATTCTCATTACAAACCTGGTGCAACCAACATCGCACACAACAACCCCCGAAAACCTGTTGCGTAATTTTACATTGCATCAAATAAATCAATCTAAACATGTTTACAAGGCTTGGGTAATGACCTACTGCTGATAACAAATAAGTGAAATGTTATTCATTATCTACATCCTGCTATAAAAAGAGCATGACACACCTTGTATCTTACACCCAATATAGCACACGGCTTAGTTCACCTAGAGACACATTCACAATAATACACATCAATTTAATTTTCAGTTATATAGCCGATATATAAAGTATATCAAACAATCCAGTACTGGGGGGTGTCTAATATCACAATATATTCTTATCAATAATTAACTGACATTCATACCACATTTAATGAACTGAACCATATTTAGCGTATTTTACATATATAATATAATATAATATAATATAATATAATATAATATAATATAATATAATATAATATAATATAATATAATATAATATAATATAATATAATATAATTGAAAAATTACTTTGGAGGAAACATTTTATTTCAGTGATTTTGCATTTATTTTTTTGTGATAGAAATAATATGAAGAGGGAGGACAAGGTGTGAGCAACTGCAATGTTTCTTGAGGGAATGCAACATTTTTATTATATAATTTTTCCTCTGATCTCATATTTTTCCATTGTCATGTCTCCTTGGGGACTCTGTACTTTTCATACTGCAGTTTACAGAAAATTTGAATGAATTTAGTAAGCTTGTGCTACTATTCACAATGGCTATGATGGGTATTTTGAATAAAATGTGTAACTGCAACATATGCAAATATATCATAAAAGAATTAAAGACACGGCAAAGTTACACAAACATGAGAGTGATAATCAGATGCGATTTTCAAAGGACTTTCCTTATGAAAAGCTTAAATTGCCATTAAAAAGTGTTCATCACAAAAGCAATTCATGCCCATATGAAAAGCAATGTTCATATTTATAAGACGATGGGCTTTATAAATTCTCTGTAACGTGGACAGTGTACAGTGTAAGACCATTGTCACACTTGTAAGAATCCATTGGTAACGAATATAGTAAATAATTAGATCTTTCTATATTTTCTAATTTTCTCCTTTACTTTATTCACCCATCAACCAGCAACACACAAACCACACCCACATGAAACACGACAGCATATATCACTAATGTAAGCCCATTTAATGTTACAGATGTCACACCTGAGAGAGAGAACCTACTAGTTCTTCATGTTCTTGGTCTATTGTCTCAGTTTACAAACTTCACACTGATCACGTCACACTCAAACACATGTAATTTGCTTTCTGAAGCGTACAGACAGAACACCCTCTGTACTGAAGCACTGGAAGACTTCATCTTTTCGAATGGGTCATCTTTCTTCCCAACCTCTTTATGAGTCCTTAAGAATAGCGCACTGTGCTGTGCCTCCGGAGCCCTAGCCTCTACTTTCAGACGTCACACTCTGTTCTCAGTACGCATCTCTTATCACATCAATAATCTACTTAACAGTACATCTGTTCACTTCCCTCCCTGCTGTCCTGTGATTTTCTTTGTACACTACACACAGACGTAAATGTGCTAATCTAACGGAGGATGCTGTTTTTGTTTAAAAACGTATAGAGCATATTCAAATTTTAAATGCAATTTAAATGGAATTTTTTTTTATTTATTTTTTTTAAAAAGTTTTTTTTTTTAAATATACAGTCAGTCTGTCATCATTATGAATGAATGTCATGTAACATGACAATTCACAATAGTGAAAAATATAAAATTATATATATATATATATATATATATATATATATATATATATATATATATATATATATATATATATATATATATATATATCCGGTATAACATTATGAATAAAAAGTTAATAACACTGATTATCTTTTCATCACGGTACCTGTTAGTGGGTGGGATATATTAGGCAGCAAGTGAACATTTCTTCCTCAAAGTTGATGTGTTAGAAGAAGGAAAAATGGGCAAGACTGAGATTTTGAGTGAGTTCGCAAAAGGGCTAAATTGTGATGGCTAGACGACTGTAAAACTGAAGTTCTTGTGGGGTTTTCCCGGTCTGCAATGGTCAGTCAGTATCTATCAAAAGTGGTCTAAGGAAAGAGCAGTGGTAAACCAGCGACAGGGTCATGGGCGGCCAAGGCTCATTGATACACATAGGGAGAGAAGGCTGGCCCGTGTGGTCTGATGCGTGTGCATGTGAACACATGGCACCAGGATGCACTAAGGGAAGAAGGCAAGCCGGCAGAGGCAGTGTGATGCTTTGGACAATGATTTGCTAGTGAACCTTGGGTTCTGCCATCCATGTGGATGTTACTTTGACACATACTACCTACATAAGCAATGTGCACATGTGTGAAGAATCTGCTGCTAACATCTTGGTGCCAAATACCACAGCACACCTTCAGGAGTCTAGTCGAGTCTATGCCTTGACGGGTCAGGACTGGTTTGACAGCAAAAGGGGGACCGAAACAATTTTAGGAAGGTGGTCATAATGTTATGTCTGGTCGGTGTATATATGCATTATGACATTATTTTACAAATATTTATATTTTGCTTATTGAAGACTTGACTAACTGCAATGGCAATTCATTTCAGCCTTGTCATCACAGGAATAAATAACATTTAAAATAAAGTTTTTAAGTTTAATAATATTTCATAATATTGCATTTTTTTTGCTGCATTTTTGATCAAACATACGCAGCCTTGGTAAACATTAGAAACTAAAACATTCAAACAAATCTTACTGACCCCAAATGGTAATTTAGTTTAACTTGACTAAGTAACTAAATAGTCACTAAGTAACTAGACTTCAATTCTCACTATTACCTAGTTGCTATTAGCATATTACTAGGATATTGGCTGTTTATTAGTACTTATAAAGCACATATGAATGCCTTATTCTGCATGACAACTTTCACCACCCCTTAATCCTACCTAATACCTAAACATAACAAATGTACTTTACTAACAAAAAATAAGCAGTGATTAGGAGTTAGTTAATAGTGAGAATTGGACCCTAATCTAATCACGTGACCCCTCAAATATTTTAACTGTAGTGTATTATTTTATTTATTTGTATTTATTTATTAAATAATGATAATGAGAGTTTTTTTGCATTATAACTTTATGAATTGTAATAGTTATGATTCTGTTATTTCTTTAAAATTCAAATGGTCCTAAAAGAGGCTTTATTTATGTATTCTGTTTAAATCTATGCCTGTCACTTTATATAGAGGAAAAGTGATTCAAAGTGTACTTCAGTATTGACAAAGCTGTTGTTTGGACTGCTCTGAATGAAACAACATTCCTATTATAACAGGTTAGATGAGTTCAATCACGTTGAAGGCCAGTGGATTAAAACATCTAAAGGTTGTGCAGAGTGACTGAACGAAACCTTTAATGAGCACACCATCAAAACAGCTAGTGAGTCAATAACCACATCTAATGCAAAAATCATCCACCCACATTCATGTTTTTAGTCCGAATGACCTTGGAGGGGGATTTCCTGATGGTCTTCTGCAGCAGCTGCTATTCTGAGGTTGCACACATTCCAGCTATCAGCACAGACACATACTTTCCATCAGCATTTTACTCACCACTTAACAACACATGTACAGAAAGCTGTTTGCACACACATATGCCAATTCCAATTACCTCCCTGACTTCTGTCATACAAATACATAAATTCCAAAGAATATCACAAACACAATCTGGCTACATAAGTGAGCGTCTGAACCAGTATGTCAGCACACTGTCCACAAAGCTATGGCTCAGGCGTTTTTCTATCACCGTGAACACTGACTAGCACCTGACCATGTGGTCTGCTCTACCCACAAAAAAGTGTTGGGACACACATGACTCGGTCACCAGAAAGTTCCAAAACAGCGTTGACCTGTTTTATGTTTCCTGAAATATCATCTCTGTGAGACTCAAAGGCAGCCTGTGAACCCAAAACAACCCAATCTATTCAGATCCAGACGTCTTCATGCAGCCAAGGCGTCAAGCAGACAGTAGAAGAGCCATATAGCAACAACAGGCCTAAATTTGCTTCCATAAGGCCTCCATTAGGTGTTAGAATGGCTGAAGTGGTCCAATATAGCCACAAAGTCTACCTGACAAGAAATCTTAACATTAGCAACCACCATGTCTCCTGGACAAAACTGTCCAGCATAATTGCATAGTTTCATGTTAAAGTAATGTAAAGTTATTAAATCACTGATAGTTTGAAGCTAATGTAAACTCAAAGGTAAAATTAACAAATAATTTGCGACTAGAAATTTACACTGCTGCATTTACAATGTTCTAAAGTTTCTTTTAAAGAAGGTAAGCTTTTTTAATGTTTTTGAAAGTATAAGTCTCTTCTGCTTACCAATGCTGCATTTACTTGATCAAAAATACAGTAAAAAATGTCATATAACACTTTAATAACACCTATTAAAGTGTTAAAATAACTGTTTAAAATAAGGGTTAATTTGTTAACATTAGCTACATTAGTTAACATGAACTAAAATTGAACAATAATTCTACAGCATTTATCAATCTTAGTTCATGTTCATTTCAACATTTACTAATACATTTTTGTATCTGTTACCATTAGTTAATGCACTGTGAACTAACAAGAACATGATTATTAACATTTTTATTAACTAGCATTAACAATAAAGGTTAATAAATGCTATAAAATATATTCATCATTGTTAGTGTGTTAATAATAAACTAATGTTAACAAACGAGATCTTATTGTAAATTGTTACCTGAAATATATTACAATTCAACATATAATTTATTCCTGTGATGGCAAGGTTTTTTTCCCCATGGTTGTTTGATAAATGGACAGTTGGTAGAACGTTGGCACATATATGAAAGATAAATCATGTGTAGGCTGTAGGCCCGTTATAATGTCATTTTTTTCACATTTGATCAGTTTAAAGCGTCTTTTCCGGGAAAAAATTGTGTTGACCTCCGACCTCAAACGATCTGAAAGGTTTAATACTTCCGACAAAACAGTTAAAAGCGCATCCTCCTTTAATCGATCAGAGTAACGTTACGCTCACTCAACAGAGCTCACAGTACACTCGACAAGAAGTCGTGTAAGGTAATATGGCAGAGTGACTTCACTCAAATTTGATAGTGTTTTGCCCTTTCCTTCCCAGCAACTGGATCTTGTCATCTGATAGTGAGCTAACATTTCAACAGTGGCCTACCTGACACGACTCGGCCTCGTACGCAAACGCACGCGCACACACAGGCGCTTTTTATTGCAACAGAAAACAGTTTATCGTTCCATGACCTCTGCGCCGTTAATCCCCCAAGCATCGGTTTTTCCACGTCATATGACGTGTCATAGACCAACAGCAACAAATGTCAATGCAGAATCAAAATATATTGTGAAATATGTTGTGGTCCTATTTCCTCATGTCACCTGATGCCTGGGCGATAAAACAACAAAACACACACACACACACACACACACACACACACACACACACACACACACACACACACACACAATACTATTTTATATAAGATTAAAATCGTAAAGCCATGAATTTACGATAATTACCTTCTATGCAAGTCCGTGGTTAATGTGTATACGAATATAAGTAGCCTAAAGTCGTCATTTTATTTTATTTAATGGTCTGAGTGTAGGCTTGGTATTTCTTTTTTAACCGCTTAATTGTTGTGAAGTACAGATTTTAGGTAATCATACGCAGGGAAATGTTGTTACACATTTACACAATTTTGATTTATGATAATTTTAGAACATTTAGGAAGTGAAAATTAGTGAACATTGACAACCACGTTTTTTGGACAAGGTACCAAACTAGAAATAATGTGGTGTTAAGTCAACCCTGAGTATCCAAATGCTATACGGTAATTATTCAGAACCATTGTATTACTATCTGACATCTACAGTGCCATATAGCCTACAATGACATGAGTGTATACGAATAGGAATAGGCTACTATTGAAAGATGTATCCCACTGACTGCTAATATTTTGCCTCAATAAGAATTAAGGTTAAGATTCATTAAGATTTGATCTACAAGCAGGTTTAGGACTCTTTCAAATTAATCAGAGTGAACTTAAACTTATAGTTAATGGTCAACAAATGTGCATTACTGTTGGATTTTTTAATTGTTTTTATGTAGGTAGCAATACTGGCACATTCACCTTTCTGATTCATTAAATTCCCTTTGAACTGAGTGAACCCCTCAGACCCCCTTCTCACTCACCGTCTCTGATCAACACCTGGATGAGGCGGCCGGTTCCACTTCGTGCCCGGGACAGGAACTCCCTCAGCTCCTCTGTAACCACCAGAACCAGAAACATGGCGGGTCAGTGTGGTGCCTTAAGTCCTACCCGCCAAGGATCCTTTTGAAGTTGGATGAAGCTGGACTCACAGGTCAGGTCACCTGGAAAATCTTTTTTTTTTTTTTTTTTTACAAACTATCTTCAAACAATGGTCAGGGGCAGATGTGTGTTTACCTATTAGAAACTAAACTATACAGCCTACAAGCAGCAGTAAGTTTATGAAGTAAGAGTTTGATGTTTGAGAGGCTGTGTTATATCCAAGTGAGAGGGCATGTGAGAGCAGCAAATGTGTGAGAGAAGGCTCCTGTAACTAGGACAGGATCGTGTGTGCTTGCAGAAGGAACCTGATCTCTCTTGCCCCAAATTTAGCAGGCACACTGTCTGGCCTCGGGTAACAGCCTGACCATCCCCCAGCAGCCCTAGGCAGGGCAAGTTTTTTAAATCTTTTGATTTGGATTTGAAAATACTAGCGTATTTATACATCCATTCAACAAAACCATAACTAGACTCAATTCAAAATCTCATACCACCCTCTATTGGACAGGTAAGGAACTGAATGAGGAAGCCTACTTTGTTGTGACGTCATTGGTCAGCATCTTTCCACTATAACATTTTCACTCATTCATGGAGACTTTTTAAAAATAAACTTCTAGTTTAATTGTAACTTTTCAACAAAATAATTGTTTGTGTCAATAGACAGCAATATTCTGTAAAGTGCTCTTAAAGTCGTCTTTTATTCAGTGAGATTACCGTTCAAAGCGACTCGTGGGCTGACGTAATTCGTAAATTTGACTCTGACTACTCTATTTCTGGTATCCCTGCTTGTAGCCTACTGTAAAGATATATAACATTGTAGACAGTGCACAGGCTTCACATTAACATAATATTATATAGACATTTTCCTTTTAAAATGATAAAAATGTATAACACCATCGGGTAGCGCTATATTAGCTAGCTTGTCACAAAAACCTAGTTAGCACTGCGAGGTGTTTCTAATACAATAAACTGATACAAATAGGGAAATGACAACAAATGTGACATATTTATCTACCACCAACCAATCCCATATTTTTGCCTGAAAAGTAATTTTCACATTTCAAATTAAGCATTATGCTTTTGAATAACATTGCCAAACTTACAAGGTTAAATATAGCATATCCTAAATTCACATATAAATTCATATTTCAGCTTGATTGTAAATGCCACAACATCTGTTTAACAAGTAATGACCTTTTGTTCACAGGTCCCGATATTGGGGTTCACTGACACAGCTGGTTCTTTAGTGACTGTTTTATACAATTTTTTAAACTCTTTATTGGGGCAAACATTAATATAAGATAACTTATTTTTTAACTCTTAGTGATGCTTTTAAAAACATAAAATTATATTATGAATTTCAGTTTAAGATTGAAAGGCTGGACTTGATCATGGGTAAACAAATTCTATGCATAAAAGGAATTTGAAAAGAAAGAAAACGACAAAAGTCATTTAATACATTTTGGAAGGCAGTTTTAATGTGACTTTCTTAAAAGAAAAAAGTTCCAAGCCTGTTTATAAAACTAAACTCTGGGGCATTAAATTGCCCATGTTGCTCATTCTGACAACTAAACTGAGAAAATTCATGAAAATGCCCATTTGGATGCAAAATATCCACTGGAAATATTTAATGAATTAAAAAGAACGCATCAGCTACAACTGCACAATTTACATTTGAAGCACTGAATGAACTTGTGTTTCCTCAAGAAGTGCAAAGTAACTTGAATGAAATAAAATCAAACTTGTGAGAAGGGTGATTAATGGATATTGGTTATTTGATTTCTGTTTTATGAGCGATTCACAAAAATGCTGGTATTACGAAACAAAAGTATGTAAAAATTTAAAAGAACAGCATAAAATCAATTTTCACTCACAGACAGAAATATATGCATGTACAAACTGAGCATTTAATGTCGGAAAGGCTTCAAAATCATATCTTTGGACAGTTATATAAACGTTTATTTTAAAAATGTTTCATTGACATTTCTTCAGACTGCACAAGCTACTAAATCTACATATACTGAGTTCTGCTACGATTGATTAGCTAAGATCAGTTCAGCAGTAATGTTTCTTCTCACACAAGCCAATTTTATCGAGCACTTTGTTTTAAACTCAGACAAAACAAAAATGTTAACAAATGAATTTACAATGTTTACAAAAAGTTTTAATACAAATATAAAATGAACAAAGAAATACAACTTGGCATAAAGGCCAATTTATTTACAGTCCAAAAAGTCCTAGGATGAGCAAACCCTTGTGTGCCAAGAGAAGGGTGAATGCTGCCACCCACTGGAAGAACATGACACTGACAGCTGCCCCTCAGTCGTCAATCGTGGGTAACCAGAACGCCTGTGGAAATGAGATTTAAATGGACATATCAAGGTATTGTACACTGGTGCACAGTGACTGAATACTGCAGTATTTATACAGTTATAACCAGGCCTGCAGGGCAATATGGCAGAGAAAACGGTGCACTTTGACCCCCTATTTTCCCCAGTTTTAACAATCCTTTTTAAATTACGCATTTTGACTAATATCTGATTGTTTTTGGCTGGTTAGCTTTAGCAGTTAACCCACCTACTCTACTATTTCGCCAATGACAGCCATTCAAACGTAGCAGTATTTAGCAGAACTTTCTTTATATATCAATACATAATTAAAATGAAAGTACTCTGAAAAAGAAAGTATAAAAACGTAGTGTCTGTAGACGTCTCACGACTGTTTTAAAGACAGCTCATTATTTCCATTTACTCCACCTTCTCCATTCTGGGCTCTTTCCAAAGCCACGCCCCCAAAATACATGAACCACTACACCGACCGCTCAGCTGGAAGACGCATTATTTACCTGAGATGAGTAAAGTGCTTGTAGTGACATCATTCAAATGTCACACTGCACACGCAAGCAGTCCTTTGACCGCATATATATGTATACATATCTATGGTTGACAGGGCAGAAGCAGTGCATATGGAGAGCGGGAGCCGCACGCGCTCGACCGCTGTGCAATCAGGCAGCTTTTTTCTCGCTTATCACTCGCAGCTGAACCGTGTATTGCAAATACATACTATAATATCGTCCATTCTGTCACATTTGTCGGTAGTCTCCTCCGAGATGTGCTTTGATTTATAACGGGCAGCATATATCTGCTGCAAAAGCCCCATTCCCAAACACACATGGATATAATGTGCTGTATATACGTTGTTCACTTGATAAATGTAACATTAAAGTTAAGATACGTTTAGTTAAATAAATTAAACAGGCCTTAGAAGTTTGGGCAAAATCTTATGGCAGTGATGTGTTTTTGTGTATTTTATTATTTATTTCACAGCGCTGGGTGTTATGTGGTGATTGTGAAACACACGGAACACTGCACTACATGATTTTATGGTGAAATCGGTTCCCTTTCATGTTAATCATGCACGTGACTTTAATTCAGTGCAAGCATTGCGGCAAAAATAGACAACAGACTCGCTAACAGAAGGGCATGCTTATACAGAACAGCAAAAATATGTTGGTTTCTCTTCTTTTATACTCTTACACTTAGTTTAATTTAAACACTTTCAAAGGGTCAGTGTTTGTTTTCACATACATTTTCCATCTACGTATACATATCTATGCTTGGACTCCTCAAATCAAATGGGTGCGCGTGTGTGGGCAGATCCTGTAGCAAAAGGGGTGGTAGCCATGGTAGCGAGAGAGAGTGACAGTCGCCCAAGCCAATCACTTGTTTCGACCCAGACGAAAATAATGAGCGGTGTATATTGCAGATAAAAAAGTCTAGAGTCACTCGATTTTTATACTCTCTTTTTCAGAGTACTTACATATAATTAAGTATTGACATATAAAGAAAGTTTTAACAAATTTGGACAAAAGTGTTTAAGATAATTGTTACCTACCCTACCTTTAAAATCAGTTGCAACTTCTGGTTAACACAAACTTGAACATCATGAACTTGCTGCACAGTTATAATTCAAAGTGATCAGTCAGATGGAATTTACAGCTCAGGTGAATAAAAGAGATTTCACATTTACAAAATACTAATCTAATTTAAGACCTTTTTAAGAGCTGAAGAAAGGAAAATTAATACCGCTATTTGGTACCGCTACTGCTACTTGGGTGCAGCGATATCACGGTTCTCATCCTCACATCCTCTGGCTGTTGAGCGATTGCAATGTGTTGTGTGATATCTCTGCGCCCAAGTAGCAGTGCTTTGTCTGTGCTTCCCCATAATATAGTCCCAAGTCAATATCTGCCTAGGAAATTGCCTAGTGTTCATCTGCATTGCTGTACTCATTGTGAATCTGCAGGCCACAAGAAGTAATTAGATGACGTCTGTTTTGTGTTGTCAATCAGTGCATAAGTGCATATAATGTACAACACAAACATATAGTGAAATCAAAACCAGTGCAGAAAATTTAAAAGGGCACATATTTGGTTTGGGCAGAGCAATAATAAATATATCAGATACGTTTCTACCTTATAGTGAACCCTTACCATGTTAGAGCAGGCACTGGCAAAGGTCATGAATTTGGGGTTAAACTGCAGACAGGTGACAGGACCGGTGTGCTTCCCATCAAGAAGTGCTACTTTCATTCCACTCTCAGCATTCCACACATGGATCTTCCCATCCTCTGATCCTGAAAATCCAAATATTGAGACAACCCGCATCACTTTCTGTAAACTCATCTTTAGTCCTTTCTCAATCCGCTGAGGAGCGTAGGTGAAACTTACCGATCATGATGAACTGAGAGTCTGGTGTGAAAGAAGCCTCTAGAATGACACCTTTACTGTTGTTATAGCCCTGCAGTGAGGAAGACGGACACTCCATGAGATGCTTAAACACAAACTTGGATGAGACCTATTCAAAACTAAACTCTTTTCTCACCCCAAATGAGTGGAGCACGGCTCCTTTGAAAGCATCCAGCACTCTGAGCGTCCCTCCATTGGTGGAGACCAGAATGAGCTTTCCGTCATTGCTGAACTTGAGACCCGTCCACTCACATGTTCGCTCATATTGTAGTTTAAATGTCGCAAATGGGCCCTGAGGTAGGAGATCCAAATGGATTAAGTTTTACCATTTAAAAGTCAGATAACATTACAATTTCTTGAATGCAATTTTATACAGTTACCTTATCAAAGGACCGCAGATCATAAAGTTTGACCATCTCAGAGTTCACTCCCGCAGCAAAAATCAACCCCTCAGGATCAAAAGAACACACAGGTTTTCCTTGCAGGTGCATGAGACCCTGTGAACACAACCAAGATTAGAATCAAAAATAGACTAAACAAGAAAAAAAACCTACCCAAAATAAAGATACTGCTTACCTGACAGTTCGGTGAGCGAAGGTCCCACAGGCGAATAGTTTTATCAAGAGAGCCAGAAATGAATGTGTCATCAACAGGAGACATAGACAGAGCAACAACCCTGAAATAGAATTAAAAAAGCACTAAAACTCAAACGCCAATTATGAAACATAAGAATAGACATAATTTAATGTGACAGATCCTCACCTCTTATTGTGCCCAGGAAAGTAGCGAATGTACTTGTTGTCATGTAAGGACAGGTATCGTATAGTATCTGTAGTACCACATTAGTAGTGAGAAGAAAGTATCAAATATCAAAGCTACAAAACAAGACTCTATGAGTGAATATGTAAAATGTATGGTATACGGTGTCAGATGAACGGGCTCAACCCTGGGCAAGGCAGTAGTCTGTACAGTTAGCTCCTTAACAGGGCAGAATAACAGACCCTAAAAACTATACAAACAACTACCTCAACCCAGAGCAGGCACAGGTAGACAGCCTCACACAAAACATCAGGAGGAAACCACTAATCCCACCCAAAAAAATAATACTTAAAAAAACAAAATATGAAAGCATGAATAATATGACAAATATGCATTTTTAAAATTACAAATATGCATATACAACTGCATGTAAGTATACATAAACGTCTAGAAAACGTTCTAAACACATAGTAACACACACGAACAGCATATGAACCATTAAACAATATCATACTGAGACTTTATAATGAGTCCTACCATCGATCTTGTTAGAGCTGTAGACGACAGTGTTGGCGGCATGGGTGTACCTGATGAGATCAACCCCATACTTCTTACTGTAAAGCGTCCGTTTGGGTCTGACATTAGAGGGCAGAAGAGGAAATAAATGAGTAATACGATTGCTTATTTAGATACATGAAGTGTGCGTATACACAGACACTTCACTTTAAAACAAAATATTTGATTTTACAGTCACAAGGCGGGCATCTCAGAAGGAGGCGTGGATGCTAACGGTTAGCACCGGTTAGCACGCGACCTCTATGACTGTACCTTCGACTCGTTTACGCGAATCGGTTCTTCCGAAATGTTCGTTTCGGAGATATCCAGTGATTCGTCATTACGTGGACCTTACCGCCCAAGCGCGGCATATTACACTATTACACATTAGTGACTAAATACCATACCAGCTTTATTAACAATGGTTTGTATCACAAATTAACGTAAAATGTAATATAATTTGCATTTATAGAAAGCAATACTGAATGCATATGAGTTTAGTCAATAGTAAGTTGATAAAAAAAAATGGTGAGTCAGCGAACCGGTTCAATTGATTCATTGAAAAGATCCGATTCAAAATAAGCGATTCATTCACGAATTGGACATTGCTACTGTACATAAACACATTCACATCACAACATTTGCTATAAACAGTAACATTCATACATTTCCTTCCTTACTAAGGGAGTAGACGATCTTATTTTCTCACATAAGTCACAGTAATGGGTCTGTAATCAGGATCAGCGTTTAAAACCCCCCAGTTAAGACAGAAACGGAACATAAGACAGTTATAGGAAAGATCACACTGCGAAATGTATGTGACTTACTTTCCCTCCTGGCAGTCGTATAAGACAATCGAGTCATCATCGCTACTCGATATTACGGTCTCGCCGTTTGAACTGAAGTCAAAACAGTTAATTTTGTCCGAATTCTCTCGGAAAACCTTCGCAACCCTAAAACTCCGCAGCACATTGTCTGTGAGTTTCATTGTGGCCTTTCTGCCTGGCCAGGCGTTGGAATCGTCTAGTTAAAAACAACGAGTAGATATGGATCTGGTTAATCAGCGCTGTGGGTTGCGAGTGTGTTGTAATATTATTTTTTAAATGAAAATAGTTTTTCAGAAGTGCATTTCTGTCACGTTAAAAAAGCCCGCCGACAAAATTCGTCAATGAACTGGGTTACGGAAGACGAGGATGAAGCTAGAGGTAGTAAGGCGTTTTTACAAAATGGCCACCACACCTGCGAACGTTTTTAGAATAAAAGTCCCATATCGACTTCAGTTGAATTTCGAAGCGAGGGGCGACGGGTAGATTTCTAATTCGGTAAAGGGTCTGTTACTCTAACCTCTTATATTAACTTTCCAGCACGTACACAAAAAACCGACAAGGGACCTTATAGTTATTATTATTGATATGACAGCTGTAATGAAGATGTGGAATTTCACATCAGCTCTGTTATGAATTTGTATTTGTTGCTAGAGTCTAATTTTATTCAGCCATAGATACCATTTGTAATTAATCAATATGCTATTTAGTTTTTCCAGTATACTTTTTTTTGTCCCCAAATTTCTATTATAGGCCATTTACTAACAGACCATTTTAAATAAACACATACAGTGCTGAACAGAGGATATTATTATCATCCAACAAGATTTTATCTCTTCTCTTTCATAGACTATATGATACATTCTGCACATAGACATCATGCAAGCCTCACCCAAACCCAGCCAGTGGTATAAAAGTAAGCATTGCGTGGTTGTATCTAATCACACTGAGAAAATGAGCATCAATCTTACCTATTACAAAGCAGGCAAACGCTTTTGTAGGTGAAGAGCGGGATTAAGTGTCCTCATCTTTGTTTCCTTTATAACTAAACAAATCTACAATGGAAAGTGCTGATTCAAAGGTAAGTTTAGTTAAAAATCCATTTAAAACACTGTGTTCAGACCTCTGCAAATAATTTGTTCTAACACAATGAGCATATTAATACGAATTTAATAAAGAAACTAACCATCAATATCTGTTTTTAAAGGGGGAAATTTGCATTGTTGGAGATTTTTTATATATTCACAGTGAATGTCAGTGAGTTTGCACCAGAAGAAGTCATTGTAACCTCCACCAATAATTCAATTCAAGTCAGTGCAGAAAAGGTAAGCAAAATAAACTAATGGCAATATAAGAAGTTTTCGCTCTAAAGCATTTTCTTTTCAAATTGAAGATCATTTAGTATTGGATAGGAAATCTCAAAGCATGTTTTTATATTATTTTGTTCTGAAGAGTTTGGTTTAATATCTTTTTTCCATTTTCTTACCTTATGAATCAGTTGGCATCAGATGGCACAATTATGGACACTGTTTTGTCAGAAGTGCCAATTCCCCTGCTGATGTGGATCCGATGTCAGTTACATCTTCAATAGGGAAAGGTGGTTTGTTGAGTATTAGAGCCCAAAAAACACGCAGGAAAAAGGCCCGGTTATCATGGATTCCACCAAAGAAGTGAAGACCTAATGCATGGATGTACGTTTGAGCATTTTCTCCTTTAAATGTCGTAATTTGGGTTAATAAACAAAAACAAAACAATTTAAAAGGTTTTTTTACTTTAATATATATAATCAGAGGTCTATGAATATATACATATACCAATATTTTCATTGCAGCTGTCCTGAAACAACACAATTTAAAATAATTATTTTCTGACTTGTCAGTTGACTAAAATGGCTAATTTAATTTGTAGGCATTTAGAAGGGGGAAAAAAACCTTCAAATAATTGGGCATTGTATTTCCATAGCAGCATAGTCCCACCCATAAATTTTGCCTTATACTGACCAACACATGTAAAATTGATCTACATTACACATAGCTATACAATGATCTCTGAGCTCGTTTCTCTGAGAGCAGCCTGTGGGGAGATGGAGACAGATGAAGCAGCCATACAGTCCTGGTGCCACAGATTTTCTGCAAGAGCATTTAGGAGGGGCGCTACTTCACCAAGCCCTGCACTCACATCACCTCCCACTCGGAAGACCGGAAGGACCCCACACCTCTTGAAAATGTGTTATGTCCACTCTCTGTCACATCTGTGTGCATAAATAAGTCAAAATCTACACTGTTAAGGGCCATGACAATGTCACATAACAATTTACCATTATGCTGTTACAACAACACATTTAGTATAATTGAGATAAAATAATAGATTTTATTATTTTGAAAAAAAATATACATTTTCAATTTTAATTTTAATTAAACTACCATAAAAGGTTGCATAAACAAAGCCATTATGTTAAGACAGTGTCTTAAGTTCTTGTATGACCCAGTCAAGGGGACCTCAGTCTTACATTTTGGAATCAAATTAGGCTTATCTAACTTTTATGTAACTGATTTGTCTAAAATTATAAAACTAGTCTTAATGGATTATGCAACCAGCAGCAGAATTGCATGATATAACATCAGAAATAAAAGATATATCAATTCTGACTTTAAAACTTGCAATTGGAAGTTTATATCTCACAATTCTGAGAAAAGAAGTCAGAATTGATATATCTTGTAATTCTGACTTTATAAACACACAATGGCGACTTTTTTATCTCACAATTCTGAGATGTCTCTTAAAAACTCATTTTAAGAACACACATACATACATACATACTATATATATATATATATATATATATATATATATATATATATATATATATATATATATATATACATATATATATATAATTCTTAAAATGAGTTAAGAGACTATATATATATATATATATATATATATATATATATATATATATATATATATATATATATATATATATATATATATATGAGTTATATATATACCCTGCAACACATACATTTGATTGTAAATAGCTAGTGTTGAAGGATACTTGGTGCCAACCACCAATTTAACCACTCGATCAGAAGATTCTGTGATCCGTGATATTTGATTTGAAAGATCATCAAAGGAGCCCCGATCAGTAAAGGAGAACAGGAAAAGAATTGCATCCACCTGTTCCTTACATGACTAAAAAGAGAAGATTAACATCATATATTAAAACATCACAGCCCTATATTAAAATGTGACACAGAATTAGTAGCTTTAGGCCGGAGACACACTGCAAGCGCGGCGTTTCAGTTGCGGGGCGGCTGCGTGACGTTTTTCTCTGTCTTTGCACACCAGAAGCGTGTCCTGATGCGGCGCTGCTGCAGCTATTAATGTACAGGGAAGCCCTATACTTCATGTTAAATATAAATATATTGCCTATTGATACAACAAAGGACAACGTCGGCAGTAGCCTATTGACCACATATCTATGGTATTGACGGCAAAATAGGCTATAGAATATTTCGTTCTGTATTGACAGGTTTAAAGGTGCCCTAGAATGATTTGAAACAATATTGTTCTCTGATATCTACATAGAGGGTATGTGGCTTATTTAAGGGCAAAATTGTCCAGATACACTTTTTACAGGATGTAATGCTCTGTTTTTTGCCTTATTTGGAAGGGCCCATGAATATTAATGTTGAGCTCTGCTCTGATTGGCTTATTTTGGCAGCTCACAGCTGTTTAGCTCGTGAGTCCTGACAGAACACAGACAGACTAAATGACAAACTTTAAGCAAAACATCTCGAATGGAGATTGATAAAATGCAGCTTACTTGTTTATTGGCGTTTTCAGATCATCCGGGCATGAGAAAGAGCTCGCGTTCGTGCGGTTGCCAGATTTCAGTAATTAAATCCCCCTAACAGAGCTTTTCTGTGAAAAAAAAAACCCAATATGATATCCAGTGTTATACCTAAACATGTCCAATCTGGAAACCATATGCACGCAAGCTCTCTCTCTCTCTCGCGCTCTCTCTACACAAGTAAGCTGCATTTTTATCAATCTCCATTTGAGATGTTCTGCTTAAAGTGTGTCATTCAGCCTACATTTTAGACTCGTCAAATGGGACTATCGTTTTTAACTTATATGGTGGAAAAGGTGACGTTTGCTGGAAGGATCGAGTGAACGATCTAAGCAAAGTATCTACGGTTGTATTTTGTAATACATAATAATATTACCCTTTGTCATTAGACACACTATTTAGTTTGGTATGGTACTTGGTGTTTCCTATTGTAACTAGCATCTTGTGTTATCTAGACAATGCGGTCTCTCTAAGAAAACTTTCAATTTAATCAGAAATTGTTTAAACAGTTAGTAAGTGGATAAATCACCACTTACTGCTTGCAGGAATACAGTTGTAATTGCCCCTTTCTTCAGTTTAAGACGCTGAGCGAAGCTTGCTTGAAATGGGCCGAACAAATGAACGATCTTGAATTAAATTGTTGTGGTATCGGATTATAAACATCAACCATGGACTGTTGACATTTTTTTATCTGTGGGAAGGGTAGGACAAGTCTCCTGAACAGCCTGGAACATTAAGTGTGTCCATGCGAGCAGCTTGTTTTGATGATTCGCTCCCAATTCTGCCTGACATTGCACATATTTGGACAGATGCAAATGTTGGGGGCGTGCATATAAATGATCCCCAACGCTTGCATCATGGTTGGGTTTGTGTTGAGAAGCGCTTTTTTTCTAGTCTAGAAATCTAGACGCACCCTAGCAGCAGCAAATCTAATCTGCCCGCGAGTTTCGTCTAGCAACTCTCAATAACCTTCTGAGGTGTATTCGCCTAACTTTTGCCGGGCCAATCACATCGTGTATGGAGTCGGTGGGCGGGGCCATAATGACGACGTCCGAGTTGCGTTTGCGTGCTTCTATTAAACACAGAAACTGCCGAACGGCGGTCTTTCGAATCAGCATTGACCGCAACTCTGGAAGACTTGGAGTTAAGCTTTTCTCTGAGAAAAGAGCAAAGAACGGCACTGAAGTCATTCTTAAAAAGGGAAGATGTGTTCAGAGTTTTGCCGACCGGATATGGTGAATGTTTAATCTATCAACAAGCTCTGTTTCACCTTTGTTGCTCTGGTTGGTGTAGCACTATCCTATCACGTGCAGAGGGATTTTGAAAGACAACCGTTTATCCCGCCCCTCGGATTGAGCCCTGTCTATGGTGAGTTTCCAGACCAAACATCTTGATGTGGGTCTGGCTTGTCAGGCTACTTTTTTCCCCCTTGTGTTATGGATTCACAAGATTTACATAAGAAGTAGGAGGCGATGATGTTTGAGACTCACAGTATGTGATGTCCATGTACTGAACTCTTATTATTTCACCATGGCAAGATTAATTAAATTTTCCATTCAAGGTACCTTTATTATTTCAATATTCATAATTATGTTGTTTTTTATTATTACAATTAGGCCTATATCTGCATTTATGTTAACCTACAGACTTTCAAACAAAAAAATGTAATTTATTAATATATATATTCATGTTAAAATGACATAAACATCTTTTCCTATTCTATTTTGCCTGGAAACGCTTCCAACACGCTCGCGTGTGGAGTGAAAAATAGGCTTCTCTTCGATTTGAAGCATGCACGCGTTCGAGCCGCGCGTCACGCAGGCAGTGTGCAAGCTCTAACCGGTTAACATGGGAGCCGATATAAAAACGGACACGCCACGCAGCCGAGACGCTCACGCCACGCTTGCAGTGTGTCCCCGGCCTAAGGGAACATAAGATGCTCACCGGTAACATGTGGTCAAATCTTCGCATGGCACTTTCCCCACAGTCCCAAAGCTCAAAGCGGAAAAACAGCACACGGCCACTGTCCTTTAGTCTCACAGGCCAGAAGACCACTGTTGTCTCTATGCCTGCAGGGATCAATGACAGGCAATGACCACCTAAAGGACTGATATCTATTTGTTAGCTAATACTGTGTTTGACACCCTTTCGCCTTAAGAACTGCCTTAATTCTATGTGGCATTGATTCATCAAGGTGCTGAAAGCATTCTTTAGAAATGTTGGCCCATATTGATAGGATAGCTTCTTGCAGTTGATGGAGATTTGTGGGATGCACATCCAGGGCACAAAGCTCCCGTTCCACCTCATCCCAAAGATACTCTATTGGGTTGAGATCTGGTGACGGTGCATGCCAGTTTAGTGCAGTTAACTCATTGTCATGTTCAAGAAACCAATTTGAAATGATTGAAGCTTTGTGACATGGTGCATTATCCCGCTGGAAGTAGCCATCAGAGGATGGGTACATGGTGGTCATAAAGGGATGGACATGGTCACAAACATTGCTCAGGTAGGCTGTGGCATTTAAAGGATACCCAATTGGCACTAAGGGGCCTAAAGTGTGCCAAGAAAACATCCCCCACACCATTATACCACCACCACCAGCCTGCACAGTTGTAACAAGGCATGATGGATCCTTGTTCTCATTCTGTTTACACCAAATTCTGGCTCTACCATCTGAATGTCTCAACCGAAATCGAGACTCATCAGACCAGGCAAGATTTTTGCAGTCTTCAACTGTCCAATTTTGGTGAGCTTGTGCAAATTGTAGCCTATTTTTCCTATTTGTAGTGGAGATGAGTGGTACCCGGTGGGGTATTCTGCTGTTGTAGCCCATCTGCCTCAAGGTTGTGCGTATTGTGGCTTTACAAATGCTTTTTGATACATCGGTTCTAACGAGTGGTTATTTCAGTCAAAGTTGCTCTTCTATCAGCTTGAATCAGTCGGCCCATTCTCCTCTGACCTCTAGCATCAACAAGGCATTTTCGCCCACAGGACTGCCGCATACTGGATATTTTTCCCTTTTCACACCATCCTTTGTAAACCCTAGAAATGGTTGTGGGTGAAAATCCCAGTAACTGAGCAGATTGAAATACTCAGACCGGCCCGTCTGGCACCAACAACCATGCCACGCTCAAAATTGCTTAAATCACCGTTCTTTCCCATTCTGACATTCAGTTTGGAGTTCAGGAGATTGTCTTGACCAGGACCACACCCCTAAATGCATTTAAACAACTGCCATGTGATTGGTTGATTAGATAATTGCATTAATGAGAAATTGAACAGTGGTTCCTAATAATCCTTTAGGTGAGTGTGTGTATATATACAGTGCCTTGCGAAAGTATTCGGCCCTGTTAGGGGTTAACAGCTTATGACCCAGGACCAGTAGTGAAGAAATGAAGACAGAGTCAGGATTCCAATTAAATAAAAGAAAAATTTACTTAAGAATAGTTTGCAGTTTCAAAAGCAGAAGCCAGCTTCAAGTCTCACAAGGAGTTCGTAGGCCGCGCTCCCTCTCTCACCGTCTCGTTGCCTCGCCCTATCATACATACAATTGTCCCAACAGTTATACCGTTTTCAAGGTCTTATCCACGTCATTACTGCAATGTGGATGGTTCTGATTGGCTCAGAGACAATGCATAGTCATGGTAAATTTCCACTCGAGTCAGTTAATCTGATGCACGTTTCCACCGACGTGTCACTTGTTGATGCTTTCACCGCAGAATTAGGCCCGTAGTGACCTTCCAGATCTGGAGCAGGCGCCAGCTTGCCCAGAACAACAAGTCCACCCATCTCTTAGGGTGCCCATTGAACACCATTCTGATCTGTAACATAGAATATTGCGCACATACACAGATACAAAGTCTCTCCAAGGTTGGAGCTGATTAAGCTCCAGTTTTAACTAGTTCTTACCAAAACATACTGATAACATGTGCTTTCCTTTAGTGAGAGGGACACACAATAGTACAGGCAATATTCATCTTGAGTCTTTAGTGTTTCAGTAAAAGGAAATATAAAAGGAATAAAACATAATAATTAGGATATAAATATATACAGGTATATTGAAGCGGCAGTGGATTTCAGAATCCCCCCCTTCAGCCCCCTTGAACTTTGCCACCTTTTACTACATTTCAGGCTTCAAACATAATGATATGAAACTGTAATTTTTTGTGAAGAATCAACAAGTGGGACAAAATCATGAAGTGGAATGAAATGTATTGGATATTTCAAACTTTTTTAACAAATCAAAAACTGAAAAATTGGGCGAGCAAAATTATTCAGCCCCCTTAAGTTAATATTTTGTAGCGCTACCTTTTGCTGCGATTACAGCTGTAAGTCGCTTGGGGTATGTCTCTATCAGTTTTGCACATCGAGAGAGACTGAGATTTTTGCCCATTCCTCCTTGCAGAACAGCTCGAGCTCAGTGAGGTTGGATGGAGAGCGTTTGTGAACAGCAGTTTTCAGTTCTTTCCACAGATTCTCGATTGGATTCAGGTCTGGACTTTGACTTGGCCATTCTAACACCTGGATATGTTTATTTTTGAACCATTCCATTGTAGATTTTGCTTTATGTCTTGGATCATTGTCTTGTTGGAAGACAAATCTCCGTCCCAGAATGGTCCTGTATTTGGCTCCATCCATCTTCCCATCAATTTGAACCATCTTCCCTGTCCCTGCTGAAGAAAAGCAGGCCCAAACCATGATGCTGCCACCACGATGTTTGACAGTGGGGATGGTGTGTTCAGGGTGATGAGCTGTGTTGCTTTTACGCCAAACATAACGTTTTGCATTGTTGCCAAAAAGTTCAATTTTGGTTTCATCTGACCAGATGATTTGGTGTCTCCCAGGTGTCTTGTGGCAAACTTAGAACGACACTTTTTATGGATATCTTTAAGAAATGGCTTTCTTCTTGCCACTCTTCCATAAAGGCCAGATTTGTGCAGTATACGACTAATGTGTCTCTCACCTAAGCAGTAGATCTCTGCAGTTCATCCAGAGTGATCATGGCTGCATCTCTGATCAGTCTTCTCCTCGTATGAGCTGAAAGTTTAGAGGGACGGCCAGGTCTTGGTAGATTTGCAGTGGTCTGATGCTCCTTCCATTTCAATATTATCGCTTGCACAGTGCTCCTTGGGATGTTTAAAGCTTGGGAAATCTTTTTGTATCCAAATCCGGCTTTAAACTTCTCCACAACAGTATCTCGGACCTACCTGCTGTGTTCCTAGTTCTTCATGATGCTCTCTGCGCTTTAAACGGACCTCTGAGACTATCACAGTGCAGGTGCATTTATACAGAGAATTGATTACACACAGGTGGATTCTATTTATCATCATTAGTCATTTAGGTCAACATTGGATCATTCAGAGATCCTCACTGAACTTCTGGAGAGAGTTTGCTGCACTGAAAGTAAAGGGGCCGAATAATTTTGCACACCAACTTTTTCAGTTTTTGATTTGTTAAAAAAGTTTTAAATATCCAATAAATGTCATTCTACTTCATGATTGTGTTCCACTTGTTGTTGATTCTTCACAAAAATTACAATTTTATATCTTTATGTTTGAAGCCTGAAATGTGGCAAAAGGTCGCAAAGTTCAAGGGGGCCGAATACTTTCGCAATTCACTGTGTATATATAAAATCAAAGCATTAATATATTTTTTCTAAAGTCGTATTTGGTCTCTGAGGAGTGACTGAGGGTGTGGCCCATGCCAGGAGTGCAGTAACAGTGCTTACTCACTTAGCCCAGAATATGGATTTGTCTTTCATTTTATATTATTTCCTTTTACAGAAACACTAAAGAATTATGGTGAATATTGTCTGTTCTAACTTACTGAGAGAAAGCACATGTTATCAGTATGTTTTGGGAAACATTCTGGTCAGAGCTGGGGCTCAGCCAAATCTAACCTCGGAGAAGTGCGTATGTGTGTGTGTGTGTGTGTGTGTGTGTGTGTGTGTGTGTGTGCTAGGGTTCTTATCTCTTAATTATTATTAGAGGTGTACAACGGGCATGTTTTGGACAAGCTGGCGCCTGCTCCAGACCTGGAAGGTCACTACGCGCCTAATTCCGGGGTGAAAGCGTCAACAAGTGATCTTTGGAGATGTGCATCTGATTAACTAAAAATGTTTGGAAATTTACTATGACTATCTATTTTCTCTTAGCCAAACAGAATCATTCAACCTACAGGAACGACATAACTAGTTAGACCTTGAAAAGAGTATTACTGTTGGGAAATTGTATATATGAAAAGCTGGTAGCGGGAGAGCGAGGCCAACAAACTCCTTGTGAGACATGGAGCTAGCTTCTGCTGATGAAACGGGAAACTATTCTTCAGTAAATTTTTCTTGAATTAATTGCACTCCTGACTCTTGGTCTTCATTCTTCACAACCTGTCTTGGGTCGTAAACTGTTGTCCCCTAACAAATCACTGATGTTCTTGTATTGATGCATACTGACTGACACCTATTGGTGTGGATGGAAAGCAGCATACAGTAATTCGAAAGCTTTCTATTAACAATGCCATTGAAGATATTCAAATATTGTATTAGTAAACATTTTTGTCATCATCCATTATTAATTTAATCCACCATCTCAAGGCCACCGATATGTACACAGAGATGCCACATTCGACCACTATAGACATGTCAGGGCCAGTCATCTTGGAACGTCACTACAGACGCAGTCAACTTGCTCTCGAGTGTTCACGGACCAGCTTTGACCATTCCAATATGGCAGATGACTATCTGTGTATATGGGTCATTCCTGGGATATGGTAATATTTCAGTCTCCCAGACTTTTTAAAGTGGTGATTCCCCAAATATAAATGTTAAAAGCTTTTTCACAAAACGTTATGTCCATCACAATAAATAATTATTGCATTTAAATAATATAATAAAATAATGACTTATTTCTACCTCCCACTTAGCATTTGTCATATCACTAAAGTATTTAACAAAATGTTCACTATATGTCTATAATTTTATTTAGGCTATAAAGTTATGTCCCCAACCCCAAGTCTGAACTCAACCCATCACGCCAACCAGTCTCCCTTTAATTTAGACTCCACCCATGCCTACCAGAATATACATCATTCGGGGTTTTGATATGTTGACCTAGAAAGAAGGGCACAATATGAGTGAGAAAAAAAAAATCTAAAATTGATGGTCTTGGGTCCTAAACTGTTGTCCCCTAACAAATCACTGATGATCTTTTATTGATGTCTTAATTCAAATCTGTTACAGTCTTCAACCCAATCACACTATTCTCAACCTTGTTAAATTTATATTTTTTGGGGGGGAAATTGTGAAGATAATTACAAATGAAGGGTGTTTTTTTGCTGATTACTACCACCTGACATAACTATTCTTTAGTAAATGTTTCTTTAATTAATCGCACTCCTGACTCTTGGTCTTCATTCTTCACAACTGGTCTTGGGTCGTAAACTGTTGTCCCCTAACAAATCGCTGATGTTCTTTTATTGATGCATACTGACTGACACCTACTGGTGTGGAAGGAAATTTTATGGATGGATGCAGACCTGAATTGAAAACATTTTTTGCAAAAAATAAAGAGACCACAGAACTGGTCTATAATTCACATAAAGTCCCATAAAAATATGAAAATGATCATGAATGTTATATTTGTAGTCATTAAATTGTTACGAGGGACACATGAGCAGTAGGTAAATGTTTGTTTTATTACAGGTTGTCTGTCAAATTATTAAAAAAATTAAATAAAAAAAGTGTCCGTTATGGGGTTGAGAATAAAAGGTGTTTAAATCTGGGAGAGAAAAAAACGACAATAATAAAACGTCTTTAAAGCCTGAGGTGGGTAAATATGATTTGTTGGATAATAATATAATATTACTTATATAATTGGATAGATTTTATATATATAGATAGATAGTACATGACATAATTATTAATTCTCTTAATATTAAGAAAATTAGTAATTATGTTATGTACTTAAATAAATCTTCTAAAATTAATAACCAAATAGTTTTTTATGGATCACTGATATTAAGATTAAATATTTTTAAACGAATTTATTAAAAGTACAATGGTTTTACTGAGGAGAATTTTATTACAAACCAGTTTAATTGTGCTGCTTTGTTTACCTGTGGTCTCATAATGCATTTTGGGGAGGTCGAAGCCTGCGAGCCGGGCAGCGAGAGCACTCTTCCCGACTCCAGTTTTACCCGAGATAAGAACCTTGTACCGAACGATGTCAACATTCATATGAGGAGGCATCATCGGCGCCTCCAAGAGCCCTTCACAAAATATGAAAAACCCTTCATTTATAAAGAATTGCATACGTTGGTTATAATTAATTTAGATGTTCTTTTCACAAATGAACAAAATAACGTTAAGAAATATCACACACAAGGTATAGACGCCTAACTGCTGTATCCATGGTAATCCTTACCAAACTTTCGCCGGCTCTTCTTGTGCAGTATTTTGCTGAAAAACTCTCTGCTGTCTGCACAGCGGTGCCAGTCCGACACGACTATGGATCCAGGTGGGATAGACATTTTAATTGAGCTAAATTAGGTAAACGAAGAGACTTTATATTATGTGATATCAAGTAACGTTAACTTATTCTGGGCGAACGTGAAGCCAACTAGTTTAAACGTTAACACAAATACGTCAAAATAAAAGTCCATTATCCAATGGAAAAAAGTACATTTTAGTTTAACCTGTTAGCCGTCTCCCGATTTTTTAAAAAGACGTGAAAATCTATTATTCTACTTTAAATGGTTATTCATTAATTCTTTGGAATGCAGACGGTCTAGAATTTATTTGTAATTTATGTATATCTTTTTTTAAATATCATTTTTTAAACAAAATGTATGCCTGTATTTAGAAAAAAAATCTGGCCCCTAAAACGACTATAAAATCATGTCTAACGAAGTTGTGTTCCAAATTTGAAGTTGGTGTGAAAAACGATTTCGTTTAGGCCACAGACTGGTTTAGGCGCCAGCCACAGCAGCGCCATCTTTAATGGAAATTAAAGTGTCAGTGTGTTTTACTTTTAATGTTTGGATTCTGCTGACGAAACATTAAAAATATATATTTTTCCAATTAATTTCAGTAGCCTATAAAACCATCAACCATGTGCAAGTGATCTAGGAGAATTATAGGCCTACGGGTTTTTTTTTTTTTTTTTTACTGTGGATGCCATAAACTAGCCCTCACAGCCTTGATTTTATACCTGTCATCATGGCACAGCTCAGAATCATAAGGTCTATACCAAAAATAACCTCCGGGTCACACCCATATTGCATTGATTTTTTATGCTCTCCTGTCACAAATTTTCACTTCTATCAGAACATTGACCAAATATGGAACAAAACTATGTTTTGTCAAGGTTAGACATTAACATATTAAATTATATAATAGTGCATTAATCTGTAACATAAGACGGGTAAATGCACTGTCCAATTAAAAAACAGGTTGGATTTTATGTTTAAGCTTAGAAATTCTACTAATTTCTGATAAATTTGTTTTTTTAGTAAATATGAAAAAGGGGCCAATTAGGACCTCGAGGTTATCTAATAAAAGGGGTCACTGAATGAATACCGCTGTAGATTATTGCATTGAGACATTCAAACCTGAATTTAAGGACGTCTGAAAACAATACAGTTAAATTAGTACATCATGTTATCTTTATTGAGAGGCCACAGCTCTTGCATATTACAACTGTTGGCTTTGATAAGGCAAACGCAAGAATGAATCCACCAGCTAATTGACACAATAAAACAAAAAAAGCTTTTGGAGAAGGTGGATCCCACAGGCATGCAGCGATGGCTCAGAATGCAATGTACAGCATCATATATACAAAAACAATAGTGAGACCCCAAAAATGGCACATAGCAATTTCAACAGATCTACATAAAGAGAATGGCTTTAATTGGAAACACAAACTTAAAAAAGAGAGATAGATAGAGATCCTCTGTAAAAGTGAAACTGAACCAAAAATATAGCCATTTTTCGTTGTCATTTCTGACATCTAATTAAAAGACGTCTCCAATGAGATATCAAAATGGAGGTATGACAATATTGCATTTCTAGAATACCAATTCATTTTCATTTTCATATGCCTGTGAGACAATGGCTAGTTGGATATTTGCAACATAGGGCCACAGAGCCTCGACACAAATAAGGAAAAAAGTACAATGGAAGTGTGCAGACACAGAAGACATTTACAGTTAACAGTTTTGAACTTAAATACAGAGGTTCATTTTTAGTTTTGAAGCAGTTGGCATCCACTTTAAAAACAGACAAGACAAAGAAAAGGGTCCATACACTCATCTTCACAACAATGTACCATTAATGTATGTAAGATACGTCAAAGAAGCGCCATATATGTTATCGCATAGGACAGGGACACACCTAATAATCTCACTCGACATTATCAAACAAATGGTACTCCATATTGCTTAGGAACACATAGAAACAAATTCCTCAAATAAATGAGTTGGAAAAATTGGTGCTAGTTTGTTGTTCTTTATTATTATATGACACAGCTAAAATTTCCAATCATGGTCTTTGCAACGTTCTTTTTACTTTTTAGTACAATTAATTGATTTTTATTGTTTTTTAGCTTCGCTTGTGGGTAATTCGAGCTGATGGGGGAAATCCTAGAGTGGCTAACTGGGTAATCAGAGTTGTTACATGCATCTTACGTTATCAGGCTAAGTTTAAAGTGTTAGGATAGGGTAGGGTAAGGTAGGGTTGGAGATGGGTCAGGTTCAGGGTGGTGGGTGGCACCGGATGGCTCGATGCTCTAATCGTCCTCCTCATCTTCCTCGTCGCTGTCCTTCATCGAGATGCCCGCCATGCCCCCCTCCCTGACAGAGGCAGTGGCTTCCTCCAAGGTCAGCCGGTTCCGTACCGTATCGTACGACTTGCTGTTCAGTGTAGAGTCAAGAACGCCTTGCAGCCTAAAATCTCGGTATTTTTTCTACAAGAATGAGAGATATCAGCCGGCATTGTAGCTTTTTTTCCCACACAGTACTATATATCAGATTTATTTGCCCCAGTATGCTAAATAATAAACATATGTCAAACGAGACCAGAAAAAGCAAGACTATGGAGGCAAGATTTAAAAAATCTACAAAATACCAATACATAGTTGATATTAAAATTCTATACTACTTTGTTTAAATTCATTCATTTAAATTCATTGATACCCATTGATTACTGTATGAAAAAATACGTAGATTTGCAGTGTTATTAAATTACTATTAAGCTTAACTTTAAGTCAGTGTTAGACATCTAAATCTAAAAAGGGAGGAAATGAACATAATTTGATATCTAATACAGTGAATATTCAGTAGACCAACATTTAAAACTCAGCCATTAAATTAGATGGAACCAATATTGTGTCTAAATTAATTTTAAAATAATCATTTTAAATGCTGCAAGTGAATTTAGGAAGCACAACATTATATGTACAGCATGGAAAATGGATGTTCATGTTGAGATTTGCAGTGTTATTAAATTATTACTACTACCGAGCATAACTTAGATGACAGCAAAGGTAAATTAAAAATATGGGAAATTAACATGCATAATTTAATATTATTCCAATAGACCTAAATAAAAAAATAAAAAATAAAAATCAAGTAAATTGAGGAAGCACAGTATTAAAACGTTCAGTATGAAAAATGGATGATAATGTTGAGATTTGCAGTGTTATTATGTTAAAATTGAACTGCAAAGGTAATCTAAATGTAAAAACAGGAAATGAGCATGCATAATTTAATATCTAATAATATAGTGAATATACACTAGACCAAAAAAAAAAAAAAAAAAGCCAATTAACGATATGGGACCAATATTGTGCATATCCCTAAGCAAGACCTGAATCACAGACTGAAATCTAAAATAAGATGATATGGTTTTACTTTGACTAGAATCATATCATGCCAGCTTCAGTGCATAAACAATTCCATGTATGTTAGAAAGGAATACCTTTACAATCCTGATGAGGATTTTGAGTTGATAGACATGAAGCTGTTGTTCCATGCGCTCAGTCAGCCAGGTCGCCAGCAGATTCATAGTGGCTGTATACCATTGCTGCAAAGCACAAAAACACAGCATTCTCCAGCAAAACACAGACAGACAAACAAACGCATGCAAAAGACCAGCGAGTGTAGACATACAGTAAGACGTACAGTAACAGCCACACAGGCAGACATGAGTAATCAAACAAAACGCATTGCGCACACCATTCATACACACATACACACACACATATCTGATAACAACATTTACAAGATCACACCCTCACTTAAGACCAAGGTTAGTCAGACAATTTGAAATTAATTTCAAGAGCCAGCAGTACGACCATCTGAAAAAATAAATCATGCATTAGGAAACTGCATAATTAATAATAAAACAATTACTTAATCTGCCCTGCATTTACAGCTTAGCCCGTAAAGTTTAAAGGAGTGCTTAAACAAAAGCCTTATTCAAATCAAAGGTCTTTAGCTTTAAGAAGCTAAACGAGCAGAAAAAAAACCCTATTCAGTGCAATGCTTTCCCCCCTTTACCATTAATCAGCACTTGTGTATGAATGACTGTACATTTAAAAGTTAAAAAATCTCCCACAAACCCAAAAGCAATTCCCAAGATGCAAAAAACAAAATAAATGCAACCACAATCAGAATTCTCAGAAACAAACTAACAAAAAAAAGTGAGAATACGGCACTTGCAGGCAAAAGTGTTGTACTGTTATCTTAAACCATATTTATCTTTATGTAAATCGCTAAATCTGAGAACCATGCATATTCAGAATGACCTAAATGCTTTGTAGTTCCAAGAGAACAGCACATGTGTGGTTGAATGAATGATGTAAACTATCATCTAGAAGAGGAAGTGCTGTATCCTACTGTATATGAACAGATCAATCTGAGGATTTTGAAGTGGGCTATTATCAGTTCTCAAGAGGTACAAAAAGCCTTTACTGTTTAACTGAAGGCTTGCCAATTCATCTTTAAGTCTTTACGTATTGTACATTTGATTGCTCGATATGTGATCATGTGGATTAAATCAGATTTCTTCTTGTATTGTATTAGGGTCATTTGATGGTTTGATTGGCGATTTCTGTTTTGGCCTGTCCACTTCAAAGAGGTGACTGGTCAGAGCGTGCAGTGCATGCAGAGAGTGCAGGTGAGTGTACAGGGCTGAGAGCTGTGTGTGTTGTGTGCATGAGGTGGGATTTTTAGGAGGTGGGTCATGCTAGAAGATGTACACAGGAAGATTATTTGATTAGAACTCATGCCACTCGACAGAATGTGATCAAACATCAGGACATTTAGAGATAAGTTCCACTTTGTCCTAGAAGGAATGCAGAATGAGTCAGGATGCTGTCTTAGGGTTAGGATAACGTGAGTACAAAGTGTTTCGAGAGGGAGAATGTAATGTAAATGATATAACAGACATACAGAAATGTAGTTGCATGCAACTAAATCTATAAAAATCATCACAGTTCCCCATTCAGACCATGATGCTAAGAGAGATATATTCAGCTTGAAAGATAGAGGCTTGTAGATCCCATTGATGTGCTAGTGCCAAGATATGGGATTTTTTTATTTGGCTATTTTTTCCCAACAAGCCACGCAATTGTATCATTCATGTCCATATACTGAAAAAAACTTTGTAGAATCTACTAGTGTAGAATTTACATTGAAACGTGTTTGACTCAGAAATAGAGAGTATGCACGTGATGTCACCGTTAGGCAGAGTGACTGCGGTTACGCCCACTGAGTGACAGAAAGAAAAAAACGAAACAAAAAAACCTTCTAAAATGTGAAAGAGCTTTGAGATTGACTGTACAAATAGATTTGACAAAAAATCTGGAGAATATTTTCTACAGAAAAGAGAAGAAAATGGATCTCTGTAATTCACAGATACATCTGGACTCCAGGCAGCAAAAACGTGGATTTACATTTATCATTTTGAATTTTGGGGTAAAAATCATACCCTATATAGTGTTGTTATATATTGAATTGATAACTCATCAGTTAAATATTTACCATCTTATATTCTGCATGATTTCACGATTTCAAGTGTAGATTTAGATCTATATTGTATTTATATGAAGCATTCACAGGCAAATTTGCATTGTGTATTTCCCAGGCATTGAATTTAGGCTCATATAAATGTCAGGAAATATGATTTCCACAACAATATTCATGAATCACTTGATGTTTAGTAAGGCGTATGGAACACTATATGGAGTCCAAACTTTAGTTTAAACTGATAAACATTTGTTTTAATCGCGCTTTCGCAGTTTCCCCTATTAAATCCATTCAAGCAGCAGCTCTTTTGCCACTCAGTCCGGCTGAGGGAGAGTGTTCTGGCGGGAAAGTGACGTCAAGTCATACCCTCTATTGCTAATTTCACAAATAATTACAAAGAAGTGGCAAGGAACACACTGAATTAAACATCAAATTTTGAAGGAGAACTACTGAAATAGTGTTTTCTAGTAAAAAACAAAAACAAACTATTTTTACAGTGTAGCACAAATTAAATTATTAAAGTTATGTACGCTTTGAGTTACATACACTTAAAAATGTAACACTTTGGGTGAGTGGTTTGTTAAAACATTGAATAATGTTAATGTAATGTAAATTATAATGTAAATAGCTGAATTAGCATTTAATAGTGACTAATCAATTCTGGTAATTGTTTTTGACGTATAGCCGTCAGCTGAATATGCCTTTGACAACTGACCTCAAAAAACCACACTGAACCTTACACAATTCCACAGTTTTAGTCTCCGTTTGACGCAAATGTTTAAGCCAGAATTCACTTAAAGCAAACTGGAATGACTCTGTAAATCATTGCATTCACAAACAAGCATGTTTCTATCTGCTATTCGGTTATAGCCATTAAAATGTTCAATATCAATTGTTACAACATAGCAGCTGCCATTCTAAATTGTACTCTTTTTTTTTAAATAATTGCTTATGATTTCATATCTCTAAGCCTTTCACTGATGATGACTAGTTTGGACAGAATACTTGAGAGGACGTTTTAACAGGGCCAGACTGAACTATAGAGCAAAAACACGAGGAATCATGCCAGATTCATTGTGGGTCTTTGAGGGTGGATGTTAGATGCATTATTACAAACTCCGTGTGTAGAACAAAAAAATATAATGCCCATAACAGGCACTACATTTTAAATACAAAAGGCAGATCAACAGGCATGCATAAGATGTGTGTCACAAATGTTCCAAACACAAGCAAGTAAAGCTGCAAAAAGCTAAGCAATACACTTTCTTAACAGTCAAACAGACACTCACACACACATACACACCTTTTCCCTACAATATTCTGCTACATACGACTTATTACAGTATGGTATGATACACAAATAAATGTTCAGACGCACATTTATACTGGAAACAAAATAGAAGATGAAATAATAATAAAAACGCTGACAAATCCCTTACACACACTCACGTATCCAAAACAACCACTGGTCCACACATCTGTTAGATTTCTTATTAAAATATATAAACACACATGTATGCCATTGTGTAACGAAGACACATGTTCACAAAATCACAAAGGATTATTTGTTCTAAATCGAACAGTGCTCTCTTCTCTAAAATTAAGGCTGTCAATCAATTACAAATTTTAATCGAATGAATCACATTCATTGATTGACAAATAAAGTCAATTAAAGCAGTGAGGAATTGCTTTTTTGGACTTGCAAAAACATTTTTTAAATAACATTCTATGCTTGAATCGATGGTTTAAAAATCCCTTATTACCGCATGGGTAAAAGTACTATTACTTAATTATTTCTTTAATTAATCATTATTTTTATATATAATTAAATAATAATAAATGAATATGAATATGCCCTTTTTATTTATCTATGTTGTTTTTTGAGTTAGCGATGTTGCTAATAAGTAAAATTTCTGGGATTTTAATAAATCTCCCACTTTTGAGAGCACTGTCTTATAAATAATCCACTTGGTGACACTTTGCCTCTTAAACAAGAAACTGCTGTGTGCATAAAGTCCAACGAACGTTAGCTAAGACAACACCAGAGCACAAAGGTCCAATGCGTCGTGGCTAATGAAACACCAGAGCACAGAGAGCTGGAACAGGAAGTCACAGCAATGAGACATTAGGGAGCTGACTGAAAGCTTCAGGTCATGATTGGCCTTATGCGTCTGGATGTAAGTTCTCCAGACTCGGCACTCAAAATGTGACTTATCCCTCATATGCCCCATTGTTTTGCCACATTTTGGATGGGCCCTCCTGTTAGGCACGGAGGCTACGGCATCTTACTTACATCAAATAATCTCTCTATATACACCTCCTCATTGACCTTATCTCTCAGAATGTCCTGAGAGTGACGGACAAAGGTCACATAGCCATCTGCAACGTCCATCCCTGGTTTCTGTGGAAGGGGGTCGGAAAGAGCAAAAGTTAGTTTTGCAAGAAAATGGATTTGAAAAAAGGAGAAAAATCAGTGACGGCATGTTCAATTTTTTATACTCACAGGGACATCCACATATTTTGATGCTGCTTTCACCTGAAAATGAATAAAGAGTCCCTTCAAGGTGCAAATAAGTTTAACGCCTAAAGATATTTTCAGTATATACAGTAAAGCTCAGTACCACTGTCATTTTGAAATACAGAAATAGTTAAACAAAAATGACCAGAGGAATATGAAAGAGATCATTCTTACCGTGAAGGAGAGGAAGGAGGAGAAGAGGGTTCCCTCATCATACCTGGAGATCTTGGCAAGTACGCTCTCCAGAATGACCACAAACTGTTCAGATGGCACAAAACCAATAACTCAATGACCAAACAATTCAACCATACTCGTACCAATCCAGTAATGTCAGCCATTTTCTCAAAACGTACCTTTGCCACCAAAAGAGAAATCATGTCTTTTACGCTTTCTTCAATAAGATCATCGATTTGAGAGTGATACTGTTTCTAAAAGGTGGAGACAGGTTTAAATACTTAGCTTATACAGTGCATATATAAAGCCTGTGTTCACTGCACAGCAGTTTGAACCAAAGATAATTCTATATACTGTAGAAACAGAATGGTCCAATTCAGATTTATCTTAAAGATGCAGATGCCTATGACTAAATTTACTGGTTTATACATTAAAACATGTGGCCTTGCAAAATAAAGACTAACTAATGGGGTTGACCAAACATGAAATTGTAATTAACAGAGAACAAAATCTGGTTTCTTTTGGAAAAGAACATATTCTTTACAAATTTATAATTCAATGAAAGTATTCTCATTTACCTCCTGGCCCATTTCCATGGCACACAGTTTAGCAGACTGGTCCTTGGCGTCCACCATCACATTGAACATGGTGCATAAGGACAGTGGGATGCGGAAGTCTGTGGAACGGCTGCTTTTGGTCAGCTTCGATTCAAAGGCTGACTTGGTGCTGTTGACCAGCAAATGGTGTGAAATAGATGAGTCATCTTGCATTAAATCTCATTCATATCTAAAAGACATTAAATCTTCATGTGTTCCATCAATCATTTTGAGTCTGTATAGTTATGAGATACTATTTTACCGTTTAACGCTCGTTTCAATCATGTCACTTGACATGAGCTTCATACGGTTATCCAGGTGTTTGGCAAACTCTTCTTCGGGCCAATGTAGGTCCCTGATGAAGGTCTGTAGGGCATCCAACTTCCAGAACAAATCTTCTGATGTTCCCGAGCCATTGCTGCCAGGTATAGCAAGACATTAGATGTCAAGAGTTCAAGAAATTCAGGTATTAAGAAAGATGCAGTGTATCTATAACTTGAAGATCGCTTTATTTTAGCCATACACCAATTGGTAGTCCTAAAGTTTGACCCTCAGAAACGGAATGAGTAATTTAAAGGAAATGTGACCGCACAATCAGTGCATGGCAAAATAAAAGAAAGGTGTGTTTACAAAACACATCAATAACCTCGCATTTTTGCGTGGTTATTAAACCTTGAAGGGCTGACCTAAATTCATGCATTCTTTGCTCTGTCAACTTGCTCTAAAGGAGAGGGGTCTGGGAATGTCATGGTGAGAGAAGGCTTGCACAGGTACAGTTGCAAACTAACAGATGTCTAGCAAGATGATGCTTTAAGATGAAGCCAATGCTTTTAATGACATCTTGGTCTTCAATACTCCTTAGAGTTAACATTAAAGACATCTCATAATATTATTCTTAAAAAGTTGAACCTAAAATTGAAATTCTGAATAATTTGCTATTCCAAATACATGTCTTCTTTGGAACACAAAATATAATATGTTGAAGAGTGTTTTTATCCATATAATAAAAGTCAATGGGGTCTTAAACATTGAGTTTCATTGTGTGGACAAAAAAAGAAGGTTTGGAATTGCATGAAGAGTGTAAATGATTTCACTTTTGGTTGAACTATACATTTAAGACAAAATATTACAGTAGGTAAAGGCTCTCTCTCACCACCCATGCCCACCAAGACTAAAGGAGCTCCCAAGATCAAAACACACCATGCAGTCGACTCTGAGGACGCTGCCATCCTGAGTAGAAAGATGTTTCGTAAAGGCCAGGGAAGAGTTAAAACATAAGAGTGAATCATGCTGCTATCTTGGTTAGGTTCAAGAAATGTAGAAATGTAATTTTAATTTTAATACTAAGATGGGTATGATTCAGCGAAACACTGTAAATGTGATGGCGTTCTAGTGTATTTGTTGCAAAAGAAGCCCACTCTGATGTTTAAACTCTTTGGGTGTTAGTTTCTACTGCCTTGGATGCCAGCTACACTGAAGTAATGTCTACTTCAGAGCATTAGCTACCAACGCAGTGACAGAGCTACAACTAGGTAGGGAGTTCCATCAACCCACACCCACTGGTACTTTCCACACAGAATAAAACTTAATGTCTCAACTATTTAGAACACCTTTCTGTTTCAGTTATTTTTCAAGTAACAATTTTCTTACCATTGACATTCTAATGATTCTACCAGTTCTTCTGAATAAAGACTTAACAAGACCTAATGTTCCACTTTTAGAAATCACTTACTAAAAGAGAATAAAATAGTAGCTAAATATTGACTACAATGGGCCCTATTTTAAGGATCTGAGAGCATGGTCTGAAGGGCATGGCGCAGGTGCACTTAGGGTGTGTCCGTATCCACTTTCGCTACTTTAACAATGCGTCTGCGCAAAGTGCATTGTCCAAAAGGATTCTACATAGTCTCTTAATGAGTCATGGGTGTGTTTTGGGCGTGATGTGCATTAAACCAATCAGAGTCTCATCTCCTATTCCCTTTAAAATACAGTTGCGCTTGCACCATGGTGGATTCACTATTTACATGGTGGAATTTGCAAGTGGGAAGACTGAACACTTCTCCAGAGAGGAATCCTTTTATTTTTTATATTTAAAAATGTGTGTAACAAGTGTGTATGTGCGCTGTGCATCTACCTAAAGGCGCAATTTATTAACTTTAAATAACACAAAAAATACTGCGGTATTGACTTTAGACCAGGGTTTTGTTGGTTAATGGCGCAGTCGATTTCATTGGCTTTAAAATAGAAATGTAGAAACACACTTTGTTTTCAAGACCGGCATGCCCATGGGCAAATATATGGGCACGAGTCCATTTGCTATTTAAACAACATGGCGCTGAAAATGATAACTGTGTTGGGCTGAAACTAGCACAAAAAAACACTTGTGTTGCGCAGGGTGTATGATAGGGCCCAATGATGTTGGTAAGAAACCTTTTTTAAATAACTGAATACTAAGAGGAGAAATGAGAGGGATAACTAGAGCTTACTTATAGTGGTAGTCGAAAATGAATAGCTGTTGGTCAATGTGTCTTAGTTTTAAGGCCATCTATAGTATTTGCTATATTGTATAGATTTTATAGAATTGTATTTAAATAAAACACTATTGGCTTGACTGTAGGTTTGGGTTGCAATCCAGATCTCACCACCCCAGACTAACCTCAATGGCATGCTCATTGAGGAAAATGAAGAGCTTTTCAGTTCTCATTTCAAATAACAAAATCACATTAGCCTGTCTAGAACCCTTTGCAGGCTACTTGTCATGAGAATGATTCTAGAGGCAAGTCTTCTTGACTTGTAGTTATCTTATATATAGCAATGATCTGAGTGCCATGATTTAACTATTTACAAATTTAGCAAATATCTTGCAATGCAATAATGCTTAACTGCCGATAAGTTAACTAACCCCACTCAAAACATTTTCATGCCAAGAAGACTTTTGAATGCATCAGATCTCAGGTAAATGCATTGAATACACACTCAGAGTCATAAATAGCAGCCATCCAGGACGGAGTGGAAAAGCTAGGCATTTGTGGAAGGTTAACAGATAGTCCTGCTACTGGCACGGGAAGATTTGGTACTTTGGGAATTTGAAGGTTCACATTTGGTAGATTCACATTGGGCAGATTACTTGTTAAACTCCTGCAGAAACAGACAAAAAAAGAAACAAAAAAATTCCATAACAGTGGCAGTGTGGAATGCTGCAAATAAGCAATGTAAGACATACAGTACAAAAAATAGAAACTGAGAAATGGAGAAGACCATCTTTACACAAAGAGCAGACACATACAAACTGGTCATTAAATGTATGGAGGGAATCTACAGCACATTTAAACAGAAGACCTGAGTAGAAAGAAACTTGTGGTCGATAATATAGAAAACAGCACACTTGTATAAAAAGGAAGTAAAAGCAGAATTTTCCAGAGCAAGAACAAACAGCAGCTTGAAAGATTTGAGGACGGTGGTGGGGTTTTACACATACAAACAGACAGCAAACAAATGAAGGAAATCATACTGACATATTTCTCAAGGGGCATCAGCTTAACTGACAGAAGAGTATCGCGTTAGACTGGTAATATTTGAGTAGGCTCTATCTTTTCTAAATATAGCAGGTCATCTAAATATTGTGATCTGTTCGCTGGGATCTTATTTAAAATGATTGAAATCAACATGCAAACCAAAATCAAGCATGACAGAACAATTGATTAGGAGATAAAAAGCATTTTGTTTAAAGCGCACAATATGAGGGTTAGTTCACCAAAAAAAAAGAGATGGAAACCGGCAAGACACTGACTGAAATATCCTGATAGATTGTGGACTTTGTGAACTTCCTCTGATGTTTGGCAGCATTCTCATATTAGGCATGTTTAAGGAGGTCACTCTACTTTTATTACTTTAATTATATTAATTATAATGGTTCCAACGGTGTAAGCAAACTGGTTTTAGACTTCACCTTAGAAATCTAACTGGATACTAACGGTTTCATCCAATTAACTGCATGGATTTTTTCAGAGAACAATATCTGTCAAAGGATGACAGATGCACCTGCTGCTATCTCAATATTTCGTTTTTTGTTTTTGATGTTTTTGTTCTGAAAGGCCCTGGCTCCTGGTCACCGCACACATCGTTGAGAAAGTGGTGTCTTACTTTACAGGCTCCCATGACTCCCGCTCAAATCCCCTGTGAATGGACTGAGCGATGGAGGACTCCATAAGATCCACATATCGCACCACAAGTGGGGCGTACAGGTCCTGCAGATGTTTGTGAAACTTTCCATTACACAGGTGATCTGACAAAACAGGAAAAATACCAGGTTATGGCAATTTTGAGATATACATACCCAGCTTTACATTATAATAGCTATTCTATCCAGAGTTATAGCACTTCTACTTTCAAAGGATGGAAGAAGTGCTTACAGTCATTACGGAGGAAATCATTTAGAAGTTGAAAGAGCGGGAAACTGTCCCAGCTCTCAGGAGACTGGATCTCAAGAGCAGCATCCATATCAACACCGTAGAGTGAGAGGAAGTTCTCAGCGTGCTCAGTCATCAGGTCTGACCACCATGCAAAGGCCTTGATAGTCCAGTAAAGAAAGAATGGAAAAAGAAGCAGAGAGTTAGAAATCACAAGGTCACCTAAGGCAAGAAAAAGATTGTAAACTGGTTAAGGGTCCGCCATATGATATTTCACATGTTCACTTTGTAAATCTGTTTGTAAAGTTAAAGCCCTTCATTTGAGCCATAAGATTGAAGTAAGAGTTTTGGTCTGAGTATTTATATTTTACATTTGAGTTTGAGGTCATAATGTCAATTAAATAGATAAGGCATTCAAGTAACCAGTTTACAAGGGTATAGGTAAAAAGTTCAGCGTTATGGACTTTAAAACGACTTACATTAAACCATTTATAAATTTGCAACACAGAAAATTCTACTATACATCTTTTAAAATATTGTGAAAAACATTTCACCATAAGAAGAAATGTATAAATCTTTTATATAAAGTTGCATATCTCAAGAATTCCGAGGCCCTCTAAAGTAAGCATGTTAATCAAAATAAGAGAAACACTAAAACTCCTTTTATAAGAGGGCCTGTCATTCAAATCTAAAAAAAAATGACGATACACCTTAAATCTTGTGTTGCAAATGTTTGTATATTTGTGAACAGAGGTCATTCCGTTTTTCCATTATCAGGTGAATTCCCAGTGGAGTCAAGATGCCAGAGGAGGTGCAGTTCTCATGCAAGTGAGGTAGAAATCCCTGCATGCTTTTGCCCTCCAAATGGAAGATGTATTTCAACCGTTCACATCACTGCATCCCTACCGTCGGGATGGGGATGTGTCTTGCGATCATGCAACATTGCCGTCCCTGATACGCCAAAGACTGCAAGCAAGCAGCAGGCTTCTTTACTTGGCAAAGCATATGGGTGAATGAATATTTCGTCTTTAATCTCTTAAAGTGACCATAAATTTTGGGCCTGTAGTGGGGTATTGACCAGGGGTTTCTTGAATCAATCAGGCTTACTTGCAGTCTTGGCATGAAACACTTTTCTTCTAATTAAAACAACCGACCAGTGATAAACCCATTCAGGGATCTGATCAGCCTTTTTAAGAGGCTTAATCCTTCCCTTTGGTTGCATGCTACGTCCTTTTTTACCCCTCTAAACCCACAGCTTCAAAGAGCCCCAAAACTTTTTTTTCCCCCCAAATCTGCTCTGCTTCAAAGGGATAGCAAGCTCTAAGACCAGACTTACCGCAGCACTTACCTGCATGCTTCATAATTAACTCTTGAAAAAGCTACTTGGTTCATAATGTTAGCACATAATATAGCATTTGCTAGTGGAGCAGGCCAATGCATTTGGCTGAGTTTAACCAGACAGACAAGTAGAAAGTGGGGTAAAGAGCGAAAAGAGACACCAAATCCAAGCAACCCATGAATCCTTCCCCAAGGCCCTTCTTGCTAATCTGGAAGATCGAGGTAAGTGTTAGCATTAACTTACTGATTGAATTCAAAAACTTTACTGTAACTTAAAAGCAGCAAGAGTGGTCCTGGGAAGAGGGCTATGTTATGACATTGGTTTGGTCATTTCGAGGGGTTGTTAAGTCCATGTTAGAGGTCTTCACGGGTCCACTTCAATCAGAAAACTTGACGTCCGACCCGAAACCTGAGCAGATTCGGGTCCAAAACTTTGACGAGTGCCTTAGACACATGACGGGTCACGTCGGACAGTAGTAGCCTCGGGTAATTTTAAACATTCTATTATTTGTTTAATGTGTTTATCAATTTAAAACAAATCTACATCAATATGCGTTTTATATACTGTATATAATAATGTAACTAAGGTTGGAAGATGGTAATCCTTTTAAATCTACACCTGCGTTGGTGTTTCTAATTTGTAGTCTCTGAGTTTAGCCTGTGTCAAACCAGGTTTAAAAAGTAACCTCTTGCCACTGGCATGCAAGCATGTGTAGATACTGCTGCCTCTGTTACAATCGGGTCCAGTTGGGTTTGAAAGAAAATGGTCTGATTTAAAAAATTCTCTTTTTAAACAAAACAAAAAAATGAATTTATGCACTTCTGGTTCAAGAAAGAATCGATTTGGATTGGGTAGGGTAGGACCTGAGAAGACCTCCAGTTCAAGTACACTAGCAGAAGGGAACACGCCTAATTGGGAAAGGTTAGGGTGGCACAACTAGTGTGGCGGGTGGGTAAATATGTAAACATTTCCCTCTGGAAGCAAAGGAATCATTGAGCATTGACCTTGCCAGTGGGGGAGACAAGCCTTTCAAGAAATTTGAAGGAAGACTTGACAGGCACAATGCTGAGGAATTAAGACAAACCCATGTTGGACGTGGCAATACATTCCCTCACGTTGTGAGGAATGGGACATTACAGGGGAAGGGAATCCTTCATAGCTCATGCACAAGCCAGTGATGGGCTTTTTTCATTGCATTCATTTTAGCCACATACCTCTTTTCCCTGCAACAACACCATGGAGTGAATGGTGAGGAAAAACATGAACATGTAGAGAGTGATGTATGTGCAAAGTGTTGATTATAAACAATTTTCTTCCAAATTTTTTTGATTCAAAAAGTCACAATTGAGAGATTGTGACATACTGTATAGTTTCATTGTGAATTATAAAGTCGCAATAATGAGAAACAAAGTCGCAATGGTGATATTTTTACTCTAAGTTTGAAATGGCCTTAAAATAGTTATATAGTATGATGCCACTAGTTTGGCAGCAATAAAGTTCTAGCATTGATGTTTCACAAATGTTAACAGTATGATTTACAGATGGTTCTATCATAATGTCTTGAAGATAAAGTGCTTAAACTGAAATATTTGCTCATTTGTGCATTCTGATCAGTGTGTGTGGTGGACATATTAAATTTCCCAGAAATCCAAGAGACCAAAGCTAAACACTTTATGTCAATTCCATCATGTTCTTTAAGCATCGTCTTGCCCCATCCACCCAGACATAACAGAAAAGCCCTTAACTGCGTGAATCGACATGCTTGAGGGAAAAGGTACACTATGTGATGACAACTTAAGAAAAAAAGAAACATGATACTGTACCGATTGGTCTCCTGTACTTGTGACCGCAGCCTGTTAAGCATATTCAGAAACATACAGTAAATCTATAAATCTCAGGAAGACCATGGATTACCTAATACTTTAAAATGCATCTCGGAATAATGCCAATTATGCATTTGTTCTTAGAGTAGTAACTGTTGAAACAGGTCAATTATTTTAATTACGGCTGAAACCCGTACTTGGCTCACTATTTATAATGCATCTTCAGTTTTCTTCTCAGATGTCTTTAGGCATTCCAAAGGAATCTGTCTAACTTTCAGAAGACAGAAACAATCTGTATTCTGAGGCTTTCTTTAGAGTATAGATCCAGGGAAAGTGGTTTATGGACCTGGACCTCACAGGAGAATGAATTCTTGTTGTTTCACTAATTTACACCAATACAAATTGCACTGTGCAAACTGCAGAGCTGCCTTTTTTTGTTAAAAGAGAGGAGCCACTGGCCCTTTAAATCAACCCTACTTTTTACTAGATAAAGAAAGAGAGAGTGAACATAAAAAGAAAGAGAGAGCGAGTCTAGACTCACCTCTGCGTGGTGGTCCTGGTTCTGATGTAGAACCTCAATGACTAACTCCGCCAGGCGGATGGCATGCTCCAGTTTTTTAGCAGGCGTAGCTAGGTTAGCTACATTCTCTGGAGCACAATGGTGGGAAGAAGGAGGATAGTTAATATTGCAGTGGTCGATTAATATATTTATTCTATGAATCTCTGATGTCATGAGCACTACAATGCAATCTGAAGAAGCTAAGGTCATAACTGAGCATGCAGAAATGACAACACTGTTGATGACACTCATAACACTTCAAGAAAAGATGCCTAACTGATGTCAGAGACACTAGAATGCTCCTGTAAATCAGTTATTTGCAATATTTGAGGTGGAAAAAAACCTTGCAACTAAATTGGGGTTTAAAAGTCTTGTTCTATTTAGCATTTTTCTTATTTAATATATATTTTGTCATTGCAAATGATATTATCAACATTGACATGAATACAAATGAATATAACATTTCTTAGTATTTTGCTTAAATGGAGAAAAAAACATCTGACCCTTAAATTTGTACCAAGTTGGGCAATGTCAAAAATTGCATAATTTTGCAGAAAAAATGCAGAATCATTACTATGCCATATTTGTTTCACGTCGTCACAGTGCTATATATGTTATTCCAGGTGTAAATTCTAGATATTTAATGTGGACACAGACTTTTAGACCCCACTGTATATTTATCTGTCTCGGTATATTAATATTAATTAGTAGGACTTCTCATTTAAGGCCAACACATGAGAGAAAGAGCAGACCAGATTGTCAGACATATGCAACACTTTGATGAAATGAGGACATCAGGACACACAATAGTGTTTCTGATTTTAACAAATAATTAGCTTTTGTCTGAACAAGATGAAATGAATAAGACAGAAAACCAAAAAAAAAAAAAAGCTAAAGAAATAAAGTAAAATACCGACCAACTCAGCAATGCTGAGGTCTCCACCGAAGGAGAAAAAAAATCTTTCATTTATTGACTGAAATGCAACTTCAGTCATGAAGGACATTACTTATTTATCATTTCGTCTGACTCTTTAATCTTGGTGTCTAGAGTGTGAAATGTCCACTTTTATGCCATTGGTTTATTGGTCTGTTTTGGGTTATTAATGGGGTTGTGGGGCACTGTACTGAAATTTACTACACTGAACCATTAATATCTGATAGAAGCTCATTCTAACTCTTCCTAAGGCCATGATGTCATCAACACAACATGATAAAGTAATGACAATGGATCTAATGATAATCTATGATTACCATTATCCAGATTTCATACTTTATCGATTTTCAATGTGTCCAAAATGTCAAATTTCTAAAACCAGGACTGGGAATTAAAGAAGCGAAATATCTTCTAGAAAAGTGGTTCTCAACTGGTGACTTGTGACAAAAAAGGTTTTCAAGTTTGGAACGAAATTCAATTTTTATTCCATTTTGTTGCTGATGGCGAATGTAGTGCGTACAATCATGTGTCACTGGATACATTCTAGCCAAATTAGGCATAGTTTCAAACTTAAAAAATATATGTCAATAAATTAAGTTTTAAGAGTTCACATATTTGGAGTAATATTAATAAAACTTTTTTTTTACATGACCAACATTTTGATACTTTTGGTGTAGGTTTACCGCTTGGTGCCCATTGAAACATCAGAGTCCTGAAGCAAAGCCAATTGAGAACCACTTATTTAGAAAATTCAGATTTTCTTCCATTGTTTTATTCCCAGTGCTTTAGAGAGACACATTTGCAAGTCATTCTCCACTCACATTTTAACACATTGAAAAAAAAAACTTCCACTGAAATATTTGTGAAAGATAGAATTACTTCTCCCAAGTCTGCATAATGTAACACCATTAGGCAGACTGTGTAGTGCTAAGAGGCTCCATTTCAATTTCTAAAGTCATAATATAACACAAAATAAGTTTTTACCCAAATTTTGTGCATATATTGATAGAAGAATACTATCTTCACAATAAAAGGATTGCACAAGGGTGGACCTTGTGTCATGGTGTATACACTTTCAGACTAAAAAAGTTCTCTCTGTAATTGTGTCATGTGCATATGCCAGGATGTGTTGAAGGGGACAGGGGATGACATCAAACATAGCTTCACCTGGATCCTTCTGATCCTTTAGAGTTTTCTCAACTTGAGAGAGAAAGAGAGAGAGAGAGAAAGAGAGAAAAAGAGAGTCAGAGCAACATAAGGAGAGGGAGAAATAAGGGAGAGAGAGAAGGCGAGAACTGGAGGGAAAAGGTTGCATGTTTTAGCCCAAAGTCACTGCAGCATCCCTGGTCATTTCCCCCTTGGTTGCGCTCCAGAGAATAAGTATGTATTTGATATAGAATAAATATAATAATAATAATAACAAAAAAAGTAATGGAAAATAAACACACATGAAGATATTTACCTGGAACGACAAGAACAAAAACACATAGCACAGTAGCAACTGAACGACGTACTGAACAAAGAGACAATAGCCATTGTTCGGTTGCATGACAAATTGAACATAGCTGTAGTAATCACGAACAAGACAAACTTGTGATGTTGGAACACATAAGTTATAGCTCGTACACGTGTACTAACTCCTGCTCTCCCGGTAGCTCAGTCACCTGTTGACGTGTCTGGAACCCCCCAGTGAAACCACCTACCACACCACAGTAACGATATACACTCAGACAAAGTAAAATAGCGAGCAAAGTAAAAATGCATTCAAGTCACAAACAGGAGCTTCAACCAAAAATGAACAAGAGGAAGCAGAACGGATGCATCAGTCATGTCGTATTACAAACAGATGGAACATCTCTGCCAAAAAAATTGGAATCGGAACATTGCGTATCGTTCTCTACTCAGTGTCTGTCATCTGTATGAATGTGGCAAAACAGAAAAGTTCAGAGAAGGACGCGACATGGAGGGTTGATCTGATGAAAGAGAGGTAAAGAATGAGGGGTGAGGAGTTGTTACTCACGGATGGTTAAATCCATCACTTGTGTTGCCAAGGAGTAGACAGGATGATCATACATTTCCCTCTTTTTTCCTAAAGAAAAAGAGGATTCCGGCATGCAAGAGTTTGGGGTCAGAGGAAAGGGGGTCAAGGGTTGGTTATGGTGAAGGTATGTCTTGCGTTAAGGGAAGTTCTCATTAAAGGTTCAGTGTGTAGTATTTCTAGGAGGATCTATGACAGAAATGCAATGTAATATACATAATGTTTTCAGTTGTATATAAAGACCTTACATAATGTGTTTATGTAATGAGCCATTTCGATCTAGATACACTGCGGGTCTCCTTACAGTGAAATCACCATCTTGCGCCGTCATGTTTTTACAGTGGAAACATTCTATCTCACCACTAGAATTTACACACTGCCCCTTTAAGAGCAATAAATCAGTTTTTGGAAAATGTTGGATAATACAACATGATTTGATGTTTAAAACCCTTAAACCACAATTACCCTTAAATTCTCACTTAGAGACTCCAAAAATAAAGAATAAAGTGGAAGTGGAAAACTTTTAAATGTGCAATACTGTACAAATATATAGGGCAAGTAAGATTTATTTTTATTTTTTTGGAAATAAATAAATAAATACTCATTTAGCAAGGACGCTTGAAATAGATTTAAAGTAAAGACTTTTATATTGTTACAGAAAATTATATTTCAAATATATGTTGTTATTTTGATTCTCAAGCATCACAATTGTTTTTAACATTGGTAACAATAAGGATATATTTTGGAGCAAATCAGCATATTCTAATTATTTCTGAAGGATCATGTGACACTGAAGTATCTTAAAATAAATGCAGTATTGATAAGCATAAGAGACTGTACAAAATCTTACTAACCTTAAACTTTTGAACAGTAGTGTATTGTTCACCCAAATTAAAACTCTTGTCATGTGAAACGCATCACAATTTTTCTTCCATGGATTTCAAAATCCAACTGATTGTATGCTATACTTTTATTGTGTTTTTGTACAAAAAACCTTTTCAGAGCCGCAAGCCATTTTTGTTGTATGGAAAATGGCAGAGTGAAATATCTCCTATGTGTTTTGTTCCACTAAAGAATAGAAAACCATGTGCATTTCAATTGACATGAGGGTGAGTAATTGATGACAGATTCATATTTAGGTGAGTTATTATTTTAAGGAAATTCTGTCACTTTATTTCATCAGGGAACAAGCAGTCAAGGTCCATTAGAAAGGCACACTTGTAAACTGATTCTGTGTTCAGCCATTTGTGACATTTGTATCATTGGTTTGTCACCTTGTTCGAAATAAGCGACAGAACCAGTGACTTGAGCATTCAATCAGAGAGATGATTTAAAAATATCTTCAAACATCTAAACCCACAAACATCCTCCTTAAAACCAGCCCACAATACCTTCCACTCCTCTACAAACAGAAACCCGTCATTATTGCCCATCCCTTGCTTCTTTTTAATCCTCTTTCACGGTTGTTGCCCAGCCTGGCATTGTTTCATGGATGCTTCCCTCCTTATCTCATTGCTCTTTCCCTCAACCTGTTTTCCTCTAATAGGCTCTTCTACCCTTCAGCCGCTCCTTCCCACATACTTAATTTATTTCACCGCAAGATTCGTCCCCATTCCTGCATTCCTTTCTATTCACTGACTCATTTTCTCCTCCGTAACAATTTCTCTACCCTGATGTCGTTTATCACCCTGATCTGAGCCATGATAATAGAAAAGAGAATGTGTGGAGAGCCTCTGAAAAATGTCCAATTTCCAATCTTCTATGTTATCGCAACACATAGGAAATGGTCTGAAGCTCTTCTTTGTGTGGATTTGAATGCATTTTTACACACAAGTCCACAAAAGGAGAAAGGACAAGAAGACATTTAAACTTTTCTTGAAAACAGGAAAGGAACAAAAGCAGTAATTGACCTTAGAATAAACAAGTATAGTATTTCAAACAAGACAGATGCTGCGTAATTCAAGAATGTGTTCTGGTGTATAATAAATACAAATAAAATCATGCAGGCATTTCATTTATTTATATATATATATATATATATATATATATATATATATATATATATATATATATATATATATATATATATATATATATATATATATATGAACTGCAAACCATCAAAATAAATTTACAATTTAAACAAAAGCTTAATTACCCAAACCTAAATTTATTTTCCTTTCACATACTGAAAGTAGAAGAACAGATTATTTACTTAAAGCACATTATTCAAATATGGACCACAGTTGATATAAATAAATTGATTAAAATGACTGGAAACTGAGTGAAAAAAAGTGAAAAAGTACAAAAGTTCCCTTCTAGTTCAAATCATCATGGTTAAGTGCTTTAAAATCATAACGCTTTGAAAAAAGAGGGTAATGATAGTCACCTTCCACTCTGGCGTATTCAGTGATGCGCTGGTAGTTAATTTGAGCTGCTTGCTCTAAGCATTTCCGAATGACAGCCTTGACTTCCTCCTGCGGCACTGGGGTCACAATGTCCTTCATAAGCACCTGTGAAAAAAACACAAATCTGAGTTTTTTTAATCTAGTGACATAAATGTTGTTGTCCTGGTATAAATGAGTCATACTTTTAAAAACTTTTTTTATTTGAAATAATGATGCACAGCAGAACAAGTAAACAGAGGCAGGTGGTACTGAACAAAATACCATCAATTGCTTCTCTTTTCCTTCTACTGCTGCTATTCTGAATCAATATAAGTCAATGTTGTCATTACCCTCTCCAGCAAAGACAGAGTGGCTTTCAATGCTCCCTCAGGGCGACCAAATGGAAAGCAATACCTACAACAACAAAAATTGCATTGTGTCTGTAGAAAATCCTATACACTTATATTTTTGGATGCAATGTCGAGAGGAAACAAAACGGTGTACACCAGTGGTTCTTAACTGATGGGCAGAGTACCAAAAATGGATTATGGACAGCAAGGTAAAAGACGAACTGAGAAAAAAATTAAACCGCATGAAAGTGTCTGGTTTGATTCCCAAAGGCTATAATTTGAGCTCTGTTGTTGAAATCACAGTGATATGTATATGCACTTCTCATATTCAGCCTAATACAATATTTGGCCCAGTATTTTTTCTATGCATTAAGCTGATTAATCACCTCTGTTGTTTGTGTGTTTACAAAATTGCCAATTTCCCTATTCTGCTTAATAATTTGCATACTGTTGGGACTAGGCTGTCTATGATGATATCATTTTTAATGTATGATTTTAAAGTGCATTTTTTTTCTATTTTTGTAGACTAAACCTTTTAATGAGATGTTGGATTGCACCTGATGTTCAATATAAAATCTGTGTCATGAAACAAGACCAAGAGAACCACTGGTGTACACAGTCTTCTTGCTATAATTCAGGTTGTGAAATGTTCAATAAAGGCCTTACGTCTACATACTCACCTAAAGTTTGTGATCTGATTCTCCAGAAGGACACGTAATCGTTCTTTGATTTCCTCAAAGCGCTCTTTTTCTTCCACCGCAACCGTTCCAAGACCGTCAGGCCTATTTTACAAGCAAAACATGCCATTATTTGCAAATTGATTAGGAAGAAAGATCCATTTTGAGCCAAGGCGAAAGTAATAACAATCAAAAGAAAGTCTTGAACTGATTTATTATTACAACTAATTATATTATATATACTACATAATTGGTTTATAAAGCCCTGTATATTTTCAGTGAAACCTAATCAAACCACATTAAAATTTCAGTATGCAGTATATCACACTTGTAACAATAAAATACCGGCCTGGCACACTGAGCGCAGAAAGAACATCTAACCAGAAGCAATGTCTGGCTTTCTTAAATCTAATACACTGGCTCTAAATGTATTTGTACCCAGCAGATGGGACCCTGTTGTGATACACTTGGGGGACATTGTTTCCAACCCATTTTTTTTATTTACTGCTATTGATGTCACAAAACTACACTTGGGGACCATATTGCATTAAATATATTTAATAGACACCTAGTTGCAGCACAATAATAAATATACTTTCAACAAGTCAGTGGGAAGAGAAAACTAAACTGAACATGCTGTATCAAACGCAAATCAAATCAAAATTGATCCAAAAAATTATCTTAATGCAGGATCTTTCAATATTATGCAATACCATGACTTTAAAGGAATAATTCTGCCAAAAAATGTACACTCACCTAAAGGATTATTAAGACTAATACTGTTTTTGACTCTCTTTCGCCTTCAGAACTGCCTTAATTCTACATGATTTGAGCTTTGTAACATGGTGCATTACCCTGCTGGAAGTAGCCATCAGATGATTGGTACATGTTGGTCATAAAGGGATGGACATGGTCAGAAACAATGCTCGGGTAGGCTGTGGCATTTAAACGAAGCCCAATTGGCACCAAGGGGCCTAAAGTGTGCCAAGAAAACATCTCCCACACCATTACACCACCACCACCAGCCTGCACAGTGGTAACAAGGCATGATGGATCCATGTTCTCATTCTGTTTACACCAAATTCTGACTCTACCATCTAAATGTCTCAATAAAAATCGAGACTCATCAGACCAGGCAACATTTTTCCAGTCTTCAACTGTCCAATTTTGGTGAGCTCGTGCAAATTGTAGCCTCTTTTTTCTATTTGTAGTGGAGATGAGTGGTAGCCGGTGGGGTCTTCTGCTGTTGTAGCCCATCTGCCTCAAGGTTGTGCATGTTGTGGCTTCAAAAATGCTTTGCTGCATACCTCGGTTGTAACGAGTGGTTATTTCAGTCAAAGTTGCTCTTCTATCAGCTTGAATCAGTCGGCCCATTCTTCTCTGACCTTTAGCATCAACAAGGCATTTCCACCCACAGGACTGTCGCATACTGGATGTTTTTTCCTTTTCACGCCATTCTTTGTAAACCCTAGAAATGGTAGTGCATGAAAATCCCAGTAACTGAGCAGATTGTGAAATACTCAGTACGGCCCATCTGGCACCAACAACCATGCCACGCTCAAAATTGCTTAAATCACCGTTCTTTCCCATTCTGACATTCAGTTTGGAGTTCAGGAGATTGTCTTGACCAGGACCACACCCCTAAATGCATTGAAGCAACTGCCATGTGATTGGTTGATTAGATAATTGCATTAATTTTAAACTGAACAGGTGTTCCTAATAATCCTTTAGGTGAGTATATGTCAATGTTTATAGCTCTTTTTTTCTTTTCTTTTTTATTTTGGGGTGAACTACAATATACTTTTAAGATATCCTAAGCTGTTTAAGCAATTTCACCATTTGTGAGATACATTTGCTGCCATTGCACAATGTAAAATATGATGCTGTTGATATGAATATATCCTTGATAAGCCCTCTTACCTTGCGCTTTCAAGGGACAGCTGTGTTTTACATTTCCTCTTTTTTTTAGACTCCTTTTTCCCTCCTGACTTTGAGCCAGCCCCCTGTAACTCAGACCCCCTCTGACTATCAGGAACATGTAATGAATGAGCAACACAATGAGATTTGGAAATTAAAATAACAAAACAAGGAGAATGGAAAATGTAGTGGCTGAAAGAATACTGCTGAGGTTTGGAAAGTGGAAAAGAAATGAAAAATGATTGAGAACAAAAGACACAACAAATCAAACAAAATTTGGCAAAATTATAAAGAACATTCACATGGGAAAATATAATAAACTCTAAAAAAAAAAACTACAAAAATATGCTGATCACTTGCAAAGAGACCTTGGTTCTGCACTCTCGTTCACCCTGCTTCCATGATAGTATCTCGCCCAACATCTAAAATCCCAATAACACAGTGTATCTTTACGCAAGCCTGTACCTGTTTCCGTGAACATGGGAGGCACAAAACGCGAAGCTGTAGTGCAACAGCGTCGGGTCAATCATGTGCCCAGCATCTGCCCTCTCCAGTAGGTCGCCAAGATAACACAGATGTCTATGGCATCCTCTCACCCCGTTCCGAGCGCAGTACTCATCCAGAACAAACACTTGACCCGGGCTGAACCATCCCTACAATTAAAAAACAATTTTATTTTCATTCTAAAGTGCAGTTTGATTAGATAAAAATATGTGTAGCACAGCATGAGTTTCCTTTAAAAGAAACAAATTGAAATTTTGACCATAAACACTACTGTATTAAAGGTTATTGTTGATATATAAAAAAAAATGTATTGGTATTTAATGATTTTGAAAAGTGATCACCACGACGGAATTTATGTGATCAAAAATACAGTAAAAAATAAAGTGAAATAATAAATGGTTAAAATGTTTATATATTTAAAGGAATTGTATGTAAGAAATATATTTCAATTAATCATAAAATGGCCCTGATGTGTCACTAGAGAAATCATGTTAATCTCAAATACTTATATCACTGACAACAGTAGTCCGGCCAGAATATAGTCATTTAAAAGTTGTTGTTGCAGCCCTCAACTGGTGTTGATGTTGTCATGTTGTGTTTTGGCCTGAAGCTCCACCCTCCACCTATCAACCAATCATGAAGTCAGTAGTGTTTCTGCATCCGGGTTGCCAGCTCTGCTCTAGTTACCACAGCTGCAGCTACAAACGTTTCTGCTGGATCCTGCAACCTATCTGGCAACCTCGAGTCAGGGGCGAGGGGGAGAGGGGATACACCTGCAGTACCAGTTTTGGCCACAAACTTACATACACTTCCTTTAAATGCAATTTATTTCTGATATGGCAAAACTGAATTTTCAGCATCATTAATTAATCCTTCAGAAATTTGATAAATAATATGTTGATTTGGTGCTTGGGGTTAGAGCGGGACTGTTTTTTAGGTCCCGCTCCCGCTGGGGTTATATTCCGCAGGTTATATATATATACACTCTTTGTTCACCTGCTGTCTGCTTAGAATAATTTTCTTCCCGACCATCCTGCTAAATTTAGATCTCGTTTCCAGAATTTCACATTTAAATTTCCACAGAGAAAATAAAAATGTAGTTTCCACAAAAATTGTATTTTTTAATTTTATTCACCCTGTTTTTTACATTATTTTTATTTATTTTTTACAAAATTTTATATTTTGCAGCCAACACAGTAGGGGGAAAAATGTTGCAGAGAAAGAAAAAAAAGTACAAAAATTTAAGCCTATAGGCTATTTGTTATTTTTATTCGTATTGTCAAAATACAAAATTCTTAACATTTTGCTGTCAACACAGTTTCTCTCATAAAAAAGACTCCCATACATTAGACTTGCCTGATGTGGGGTTCTTAGCAGTAAACTGACCATTTTTTCCAGTCCAAGCTGAACGTCCTTCAAGGACAGCGCATCCACACTTTGCTCTGCTATCCTTATATTCTGCTCTGCCGGTCATCAACAACCTGCCTGTTCTAGGGCCGTATATTTACCACCGGTACAGTCTGCCCTGAGGACCGTTATGCACAGACCCCGCAGATACAATGCATGACGCAGAAAGAACTGGTCCATGTGTGCAGCGTGTGCATACCGGTCCTGAGAGCATGCTGTATACCAGGTCGATAAGATTAAGATTAAGTAAAACGAAGATATGCTGTTCTGAAAGGATGTCAGTGATATTGAATGACTGACGTCTCCTGTTCAAATTACACCAGGAGTCACCGACCACTACCGTGTTTCAGTCGGAAATTTAAACCTGCGGTGCAAAATATCAGCCACGGGAATCCAGACCTCCACTTGGGGTGTGACGAGATCTTATGCCACTAGATCTCACAAAAGTCTAAAAAGCTGTCTCACGATATTGCCATAACAGAGTGTGAGGGTGAAATTAGCATAGAAAATGCCACCGCTATGTTTACATTACATTATGGTGCCCACCATAATGCCTCCACTGTCGTTTTGCTGCAGAGTTGCACACAATGCAGCAGGAATCACATTTCACTGATCACGTGACAAGAGTAAGGCAAGATGACTGACAAGACCATCCCCATACACAGAGCATGTGCAATCGCGAAAGTAAAACGCAAGCTCCCTGATGTGCGCAAATTAGGCTACATACATACAATAATATCCTGTCTCCCAATATCAGACTTATCTTAGGCTAGGCTGTGTAGTTGTATCCACCTCTTAGCTCTGGACTCTGTATGCAGTATGAATACCGAGAGAGTACTTTGATTATGGTAGCACTTTTTGGGTCAGATTTACTGAACAGGGTAAATTAGCGTAAGAGCGTAAGCAATTCCAATAAAGCACAGATGGAAGTGGAAAGTTCTGCGCATGATCTACTGACAACGCACAAATTAAAGACCACATACGCAGCCAGATCATTTCCATAATGACCAACACAAGATGCCAGTTAAAGGGTTAGTTCAACCAAAAATGAAATTTCTTTCATTAATGACTCACCCCAATGTCGTTCCACACCCGTAAGACCTCTGTTCATCCTCGGAACACAGTTTACGATATTTCAGATTTAGTCTGAGGCCTTTCTGTCCTTTGAATGTAAGTGTATGCCCACTTGCTGTCCACATCCAGAAGGTAATGAAAACATCATCAAAGTAGTCCATATGTGACATCAGTGGGTTAGTTAGACTCTTTTGAAACATCGACAATACATTTTGGTCTAAAAATAACAAAAAATATGACTTTATTCAGCATTATTGTCTTCTCTTCCGTGTTCCTCAAATAAGGAATCAAACGGTCATGATTCAAGATTCGGATCGCGTGAGAAACTGTTGAAATCACGTGACATTGGCGATATGAATCACGAATCAATCTGCTGATTCGCGACCGTTTGATTCTTTATTTGAGGTTTGAAAACAAACGCGGAAGAGAAGACAATGCTGAATAAAGTCGTATTGTTTGTTATTTTTGGACCAAAATGCATTGTCGACGCTTCAAAAGAGTCTAACTAACCCTCTGATGTCACATATGGACTACTTTGATGATGTTTTCATTACCTTCTGGATGTGGACAGCAAGTGGGCACACACTTACATTCAAAGGACAGAAAAGCCTCGAACTAAATCTGAAATATCTTAAACTGTGTTCCGAGGATGAACAGAGATCTTACGGGTGTGGAAAGACATTGGGGTGAGTCATTAATGAAAGAAATGTCATTTTTGGGTGAACTAACCCTTTAAAGACATGCTTTTTTAGATGGGAAATAATGGTGCAAACACCAGAAAATTGACAAGCACAAACCTTGCATGATTCATTTAAATAATTAACTGTCCACGCCTTTTCAACGCAATTTTTTGTATATATATTTTTGTATATTGTTGTCTTTCAATGGATAATGTCACCAATGGTCGGGGTCGTATCCTTGTACTGTCTACGTCTTCCGTTCCCCTATGACTTCTATGTGGTATGTGTTCAGTTTCAGTTTATGTATTTTCTAGTTACGTTTTCCCCCTCGTGGGTTTTGTTTTGCATTTATGTTTTATTTGTTATGAATAAATGTTATTCTTCTTGCACTTGAGTCCTCGCACCCATTCCTTTGTGTGTACGTGACAGATAATTCATACTCAGAAAGTAGAACTGAAATGACATTTCAAACATTTCAAAACCCACCTGTAGACTATTTTGTCATTGAGGATTTCTTAAAAATATTGTGCAAAAATACTGTCTTGTTCTCGTGAAACCAATCTTGTGTCTCATCTCGTGAGCTGAGTGTCTCATCACACCCCAAATTGGTGCTCAAGAACTTTTTTTATTATCGCTGCTGAAAACTGAACCCATGTTGGATTTAGTTGTTTTGCATTTAAGTCAGCAAAAAAAAAAAAAAAAACAGTAACATGTTAATTTAAGGTGATATTGTTACACGTTACTACATTAAAGAGATAGTTCACCCAAAAATGAAAATTCTGTCATCATTTACTAACCCCTCATGTTGTTCCAAACCTGTTTGAGTTTCTTTCTTCTGCCAAACACAAAAGAAGATATTTTGAAGAATGTTTGTAACCAGGCAGATAGAACATCCATTCACTACCATATATAGGGGAAAAAATTGTATGGTAGTAAATGGTTGCTCTATCTGCTTTGTTACAAACATTCTTCAAAATATCTTCTTTTGTGTTAGGCAGAAGATAGAAACTCAAACAGGTTTGGAACAACATGAGGGGTGAGTAAATGATGACAGAATTTTCATTTTTGGGTGAACTATCTCTTTAACTTAGAGTAATAACAGTAAACTATGCATAATTACAAGTAACTAACCCTAACCATAACCGTATAGTAAGTACATGTAGTTAATTCATATACTTTTTGAATAAATACAATGTAACTACGTCACCTTGAAATGAAGTTTAACCAAAAAAAAAAAAAAAACACTTACCAGACATGCAAAGTTGTCATTTAGCCTGTGGTCCAACGTGAGCCTCTGCACCATCTCGAACAACGAGGCATGATCGAAGCTACATGGGTTAGCTGAGATAAACTCATCCATGCCATGCTTCTGTGCTCTGTCAGCATCTATTCCAGCCATTCATGGGAGAAGAAGGGAGAGGGGGTGGGTTCAAGGAACAGGAAATTATTAAACAGTAAGGAGAATGATTTGTTCCCCTCTCACCACAAAAACTAAACACCTAGAATGAGCCCTCTATGGCAAATCAAGGACATTGAGCTTTCACATTGTCAACTTGCAGCAAAAGTCAAGCAGAGTTCAATCGGACCTAGCAAATGTGGAACTGAGTGATAACCCTCAGCTCACATTCATTCTGGACGTGCATGCATGAGCTGATCAGGGCGTGGTCTCTTCCTGTTCTCTCAATCAAAAGCTTTTGAACGTAAAAGCCACCGATGGCTTTGAGGAAGTGGTGCAATTCCAAATGTAGTTTCTTTCATATGAATACAATAGATTCTGCCATTCGCAATTGATTAATGTCACTCATTTTAAGAGAGAAGATGGATTGTGTGCTCGTAAAAGTGCAAATGCCGAAAAGAAAAAAAATCAGGGGCGATATGTTAGCCATTTTTCATTTATTATAATTAACTAACCTGGTAAGTCTCCAAAAGTCATCTTTAAGATAATATTTAAAGACCCCATGAAAAGGCCTGACCAGCACAGGTTTATTTTCATTCTAGAGAGTCACTTGATTAAATAAAAATATAATATAATATACACTACCGTTTAAAAGTTTGGGGGTTTTAATGTTTTTGAAATAAGTCTCTTATGCTCACCAAGGCTGCATTTATTTGATCAAAATACAGTTAAAACAGAAATACTGCAAAATATTACAAAAAATACAAAAAAATTAATTTATTCCTGTGATGGAAAAGCTGATTTTTTAGCATCATCACTCCAGTCTTCAGTGTCACACAATCCTTCAGAAATCATTCTAATATGCTGATTTGCTGCTCAATAAAACATTTACTGTTAACTAAAAAAAAACAGTAAAAACTGTTACTGTTTTTTCTTATTATTATTATTATTAAAGTGCCACTATTAAGCTATTTTTTAGGTTCCTTACAACAGGTTCATGCACTGTAAAACATTATTTTTAGAAAAAGTTACCTGGTTGCATTAAAATTTAGAGTTCATTGAAATAAAAAATGTAAGTTAATACAATGAACATTTTTTGAGATTCGACAACCTTTATTAAAATAATATTAAAAGATTTTGTAAGCATATTGGGTAATTGTGTGTGTGTTTTATTTCTGATGACGCAGTGAAACATGCCAAATAGTGCTATTTTCATGATTTATCCAATTTTTTATGTGGTTCAGGCACAATAATATTTTGAGTTTCTATTTATTAAACAAATTTCCTTCATTGTATCAACTCAAATTTATAATTTCAATAAACTAAAAATTTTAAGGTAACCAGGTTACTTACTTTTTTAAGTTAAACCAACAATTTTTTTACAGTTTGCATCAAAGTTTAGAAAACAGTTACATTTTCTCATAATATACATTGCACATCACCACTATATTCAATGATTCTCAAATGACTCGACAGATGAATTTCTCTCTAAATCCCTCCTTTCCGTGAGCCTATCTGCTCTGATTAGCCAAGTCTGTTGTTATTGGTCTACCGCGTACAACGCTTATTTACCATAACTGAACTCCAGCTCCGTCTGGCGTCCGAGGTAATAGTACACACTGTAAAGATAATAATAACAAGGAAGTTGATTTTACACCAATCCCAGAGCAAGTCCGAAAAAATGACACATTGGAAGAATTAATTTCTCCAACCGAACTTTGAGCAGGTATATTATGAGATGTTTCAACTGTAATTCCTTACCATCAGCATTAACGCGTGCGTGTGTTTGTGTGTGTTTCTAATTTATTGCGGTGCACATGCAGGAACTGTATTAATAACAGCCCCGTTAGCTGAGCACTAACGTGAATAACTGACGAAACATTAAAGTTTGCAAAACAAATCTTGATCCATCCTTTATCTTAACTCAAAGTAGTAAGAATGACAGACATTTATGCATTAACAGACAGTTTAGGTAATAGTGGCCCACAGATGATTTAAAATAGTATTTCAATTAGCCGGTTAGCCGGATACCTACACCATATGAAACACAATAAACACATTGTAGAGCACAGAGACATGATGCTATCCAGTATCTGCCGCAGTGTTTGAGGTGGTTCAAATTTTCCTGGTGTCTGCAGGCAATAAGTGGACAGGCTATATGCTAATGTTTCGTCTTGACATAAAAACAAAACTGCTTAGGACTTAAAAAGCAGTTTCAGGATTTAAAAATTATTTGTATAATTGACTCAGAGTCGACTGTTACTTTAGAGAGACCATATCTAATATATATATAAGGTGCACTTTCAGATTTAAACTTTGCAGGATGTTTTCATTCACTTAAAGCTATGTAACACTACATGAAAGGTAGTTTTCAAAAATCCATAATAGGGGCACTTTAATATTGAAAACGTCTCGGTTACGTATGTAACCCTCGTTCCCTGAAGGAGGGAACGGAGACGTACGTCAGAACTGAACCGACGAATGGGATCTTACTTTAGAGACCAATCCTACTTCGAGCATCTAACAACGAGCCAATGAAATTTGGTATGCGATCACGCATTCCACGCTCCGCCCCGCAGCGCGGGTATAAATAGGAAGTGGAATGGTAGATCAGCGCTTTTCCTACTGAGGAGCCGAAGGTGACCGGACTCCCAGCGGAAGCACAGCATCTGGCGACGGGACGTACGTCTCCGTTCCCTCCTTCAGGGAACGAGGGTTACATACGTAACCGAGACGTTCCCTTTCAGTCGGTCACGTTCGACGTACGTCAGAACTGAACCGACGAATGGGATCCCTATGGAAAACGCCAGGATGCTGGCCCTTCCAGCGTCCTGCTTGAGCGCACTGCACCGTCTAGTATGGTACGGAAGTCAGGGCTCCAAGCAGGGAGTACAGTCACTGCTGTTTCTGCAAGACCCACTCAGAATGACTATTGGATAACGCTGGGAAAGCGTGCCTACCTCGTTCTTGAGAGAGAGGGTACGCTGCGGGGCCACGTCCTTCAGGAAAGGAGAGGTGGCAGAGTACACATAAGGACTAACCTGGCAGGGTAGTGCAACATATGGCAGTCTCTGGGGTGGTTCCAGCCTGATTGAAGGGGGGAAAGAACACGCCCAGAGACGACAGAGCGGGCTCTGTCGAGGGAAAGACACGGGGCTAGCCCGAAGGGTAGCTGATACCGTGGAAGAATACACATATGGGGTTGCCGTGAGGGAACCGCTACATATGGAACCCAGCCTACAGCCACGTTTCACAAGCATACGGGTGCAGGCCTGGCGTCGGACGGTCCGCAACGTCTGACACCGGAGGGGTGACGGAGGAGCTCGACAGGGTTAGCCGGTTTCCCGGGGAACACAACTGGAGACAATAGACGCACGTATCCGGCCCAGAGGGCGGGAGTGGCGTTTCGCAAGCCGACACTTAGAACGGGCACTTAGCGCTCCTGGCCCCTGGGGGCGAGGATGCGGGAAGATACCGGCTCTACACGTAAGCTATAGAATCTAGCAAACGTGTTAGGTGTCGCCCAGCCCGCAGCTCTACATATGTCTGTCAGCGAGGCGCCTTGAGCCAGCGCCCAGGAAGAAGCAACACTCCGAGTGGAGTGCGCTCTTATACCGAACGGGCAAGGCACGTCTTGGGACTGGTAGGCCAAGACTATAGCATCCACTATCCAGTGGGCTAACCTCTGCTTGGAGACAGCCTTTCTCTTCTGCTGGCCTCCGTAACAGACGAAGAGTTGCTCTGAGGTCCGAAGGCTTTGGGTCCGGTCAACGTAAGCGCGAAGAGCGCGGACCGGACACAGCAAAGCCAGGGCTGGGTCTGCCTCCTCCGAAGGCAGCGCTTGCAGGTTCACCACCTGATCCCGGAAGGGAGTGGTAGGAACCTTGGGCACATATCCGGGCCGGGGTCTCAGGACGACGTGAGAGTTACCTGGCCCGAACTCTAGGCACGATTCGTTGACCGAAAGTGCATGCAGGTCCCCTACCCTCTTGATCGAGGCCAATGCCGTCAGGAGCACTGTCTTCATTGACAAGATTTTCAACTCACAAGACGCCAAAGGCTCGAAGGGAGGGCTCTGAAGTGCTCTGAGCACTAGAGCTAAGTCCCAAGAGGGTATCGAGGATGGACGAGGAGGATTTAGTCTCCTCGCACCTCTGAGGAACCTGACGATTAGGTCGTGCTTCCCCACGGACTTACCTTCTACTACATCATGGTACGCTGCTATTGCTGCAGCATATACCTTGAGGGTGGAGGGAGACAGCCTTCTCTCCAACCCATCTTGCAGGAAGGAAAGCACGACACTGATCGAACACCTTCGGGGGTCTTCCCGGCGGGAAGCGCACCACTCAACGAACAGGTTCCACTTCAGAGCATAGAGGCGCCTCGTAGAGGGGGCTCTAGCTGAAGCGATGGTATCTACGACAGCTTGTGGTAGTCCATCTAGAACCTCCGCGTCCCGTCCAGGGACCAGACATGAAGATTCCAGAGGTCTGGACGCGGGTGCCATAGCGTGCCCCGTCCCTGAGAAAGAAGGTCCTTCCTCAGGGGAATCGGCCAAGGAGGGGCTGTCGCGAGGAGTGTGAGTTCTGGGAACCAGGTCCGGTTGGGCCAATACGGCGCAACTAACAAGACCTGCTCCTCGTCCTCCCTGACCTTGCACAGAGTCTGTGCAAGAAGGCTCACTGGGGGAAACGCATACTTGCGTAGGTCCCGGGGCCAGCTGTGCGCCAGTGCATCTGTGCCGAGGGTACCCCCGGTCAGGGAATAGTACCACTGGCAATGGGTCGAGTCCGGAGAGGCAAACAGGTCGACCTGTGCGGCTCCGAACTGGTCCCATATCAGCTGGACCGCCTGGGGGTGGAGTCGCCACTCTCCCGGAGGTGTCGGCTGACGAGAGAGCTCGTCGGCTGTCTGGTTCAGCACACCAGGGACATGAATGGCCCGAAGCGACCTCAGCTGCTTCTGACTCCACAGGAGGAGGTGGCGGGCGAGTTGGAGCAGACGACGGGAGTGTAGACCACCCTGACGGTTGATGTACGCAACGGCCGTGGTGCTGTCCGTACGGACCAGTACATGCTTGCCACGCAGCGGCCCCTTGAGGCGGCGGAGTGCCAGATGTACTGCCAGTAACTCGAGGCAATTGATATGCCAATGCAATTGCGGCCCCGTCCACAGACCAGCAACTGCATGCCCGTTGTACGTGGCCCCCCAGCCTGTGGTGGAGGCATCCGTGAATAGCACAGCATGCCTGGACACTTGTTCTAGGGGCACCCCGGCCCGGAGAAACGAAGTGCTGGACCACGGGCTGAAGGTTTGGCGGCAGTAAGGAGTCACTGGGACCCGGTACTGACCGCTCTGCCACGCCCACCTCGGGACTCGGCCATTGAGCCAGCGTTGAAGCGGTCTCATATGAAGCAATCCGAGCGGCGTGACCGCGGCTGCAGATGCCATATGCCCCAGGAGCCTCTGAAAGAATTTCAGTGGGACCGCTGTCCTGCTCTTGAACATATTCAAGCAGTTCAACACCGACTGGACTCGCTCCTCGGTGAGGCGCGCCGTCCGGTTGACCGAGTCCAGCTCCATACCGAGATAAGAGATCCTCTGTGTGGGACAGAGTTTGCTCTTCTCTCGGTTGACCCGAAGGCCCAACTGGCTGAGGTGACTGAGCACCAGGTCCCTGTGTTCGCACAACTGGTCCTTCGACTGGGCTAGGATCAGCCAATCGTCGAGGTAGTTGAGAATCCGAACGCCGCATTCTCTGAGTGGAACAATGGCTGCCTCCGCGACCTTCGTAAAGACGCGGGGCGACAGGGACAGCCCGAAGGGCAGGACCTTGTACTGATATGCTTTCCCCTCGAACGCAAAGCGTAGGAACGGTCTGTGTCGAGGGAGAATAGACACATGGAAGTACGCGCCCTTCAGGTTGATCGCTGCAAACCAATCCTGGGGACGGATGCATTGGAAAATGCGTTTCTGCGTCAACATCCTGAACGGGAGCTTGTGCAGGGCCCGATTCAGAACTCGCAGGTCCAGGATTGGCCGTAACCCACCCCCTTTCTTGGGCACAATGAAGTAGGGGCTGTAAAACCCCGTCTTCATATCGGCTGGAGGAACCGGCTCGATCGCGTCCTTCGCCAGTAGGACCTCGATCTCTGACCGAAAGACTTGAGCATTGCTGCTTCGCACGGAGGTGAAGAGGATGCCCTTGTACTTGGGTGGCCGGCGTGCGAACTGAATCGCGTAGCCGAGTCTGATGGTACGGATGAGCCAGCGAGACGGCCTGGGGAGACCTAGCCAGGCCCCCAGAGACCGTACAAGCGGGACCAACGGCACCACAGACGTGCCCGGGGTGGGGCAGCGAAGCGGAGTACTCTGGCCCGACTCGGGAGGCCCGGAGGCGGCCCGTAGTGTTGCCTGAGCACTCCTGGTTTGGACAGAGAGTGGGTGAGAAGGCCCGGGGGCGTCCTCGGAGCCCACTCTGCTGTCCACTGCCCGGAGGCAGGGAAGTGAAGCACTCAGCCCCGACCCGGAAGGCCCGTGGGCGGCCCGGAGTGTTGACTGAGTGCTCACGAGAGAGGCAGTGTGTGGGTGAGAAGGCCCGGGGGCGTCCTCGAGGCCCACACAGCTGCCCCCTGGCGACGGGAGGGTAGGAAAGGAGTGACAAGGCCCGTGGGCGTCGCACACTGCCAACCTGACCCTCTTGGGGCCCAGAGAGAGAGGAAATTGCTCTTTTGGTGAAAATGTGGGTACCGCTGGACTCCGGAGTCCAGCGGCAGAGATGTTGTAACCAGTGTTGCCCCCCCGGTCCTCCTCCGGGGGGGTGGGAGGGATGCGGACATCATCTCCCTCAGAGCAGCTCCTCTTCTCCCTGGGCTGCCCGTCTCAGGGCCGCTTCCCCTTACGCTTGCCGGCAGGTTTGGCGGGCCTTTGGACGGGTTGGGCGGCCCCCTTGCGTCCGGCGCCCTGCTTCGCGGGTGGAGGCTGCTGCTTGGGCTTGGCAGGGGCGGAGGCGGACGCTGGAGGACGCCCTCGGCGACGAGCAGACTGGGGGGCTGCCCCGGGCGGCTGGGTGGATGCAGCAGCGGGCCGCCGGGGCAGGATGTTTTTGATGGCCTCCGTCTGCTTCTTGGCCACCGAGAACTGCTGGGCAAAGTCCTCGATGGCGTCGCCGAAGAGGCCGGCCTGACAGACAGGGGCGTTTAGAAACCGAACCTTGTCCGAATCCCGCATGTCTGTCAGGTTCAGCCACAGGTGGCGTTCCTGGACCACCAAGGTGGACATCGCCCGACCCAGGGAGCGGGCCGTGACTTTCGTCGCCCGGAGGGCGAGGTCCGTCGCGGCTCGCAGTTCCTGCATAACTGCCTGGTCGGAACCACCCTCGTGCAGTTCCATGAGCGCTTTGGCCTGGTGGACCTGCAGGAGCGCCATGGCGTGCAAAGCTGATGCAGCTTCTCCGCAGGCTGAGTAAGCCTTGCCCGTCAAGCCGGACGAGAACTTACACGCCCGGGAGGGGAGACGCGGGGCGTGCCTCCAGTCCGCAGCGGTCTTAGGACACAGGTGCATCGCAACCGACCGCTCGACTGGAGGGATCCCCTCGTAACCCTTAGCTGCACCACCATCGAGAGTGGTGAGGATGGAGGAGTCAGTCGATCGCTGGCGTACGCTGTACGGCGCTACCCAGGACTTCGTGAGCTCCTGATGCACTTCCGGGAAGAAAGGCACCGGGGCGGGACGCTGAGAACCAGCGCGACCCGTCCCGAGAAACCAATCATCCAGCCGCGAAGGTTCGGGACGTGGTGGAGGGTTCCACTCAAGCCCGACACTTGCGGCGGCCCGGGCAAGCATAGCCGTAAGTTCCGGGTCAGACTCGGGCAACGCTGTCACACCCGAAGGGGGCAACGCAGCCGAGTCTTCATCCTCGGAACCCATTAGCTCATCCCCCGATGCAGCAACCGACATCTGGTCCTCCGCCGGAGCCCCAAAAGAGACGACTGGCGCTCCACGTGGGAGGTCAGCGCGCCCTTCCGGAAGCTCCACCGGTACAGTGGAGGGGGGAGGGGCCCGAGGAGCCGTGAGACCCGTCGGGTTTACCCTGACCGACACCCTCAGGTCCCCACCAAGGTCATCAGCCAAAGTAGTAGCCCTCTGCTTTGCAGCTGGAGGACCACTAGATCGGGGGATGGACTATGGCGTTCCACCTCTTCTGAGGTATTGGAGACGGGACCGCAACACTGCAATGGACATATTCCCGCAATGGGAACATGTCTCATCCACACGGCTTGAATGACATCTTGAAAAAGACGCAGGGTCAAACCGTGTTGCTCTTTTGTGAATGGAAGTTGCTCTTTTAGTGCTGAAGCACTCAGGGAGATGACCGCGGCTCCACGCAGTTCGATAGTGCAAGCCTGCGTGAGCTCTCAGTGATATGTGTGTAACGCCCAGCGAACCAACTGTAATGTAGTGTAATGCAAGGAAACGCTCAGCGAACCAACAGCTCTTTGTACACTCAGTCACTGATGTGGACGGTCTCTCGCTGACGCGCCGTATCACCCGCACTGGCAAACTCTCGTTCACAGGAATTTGACTCGTAGTCAGAAAGCTCTTCGTAGAAACAGCAAATGAAACTGTTCGGCTCCGAAGTAGAAAGCGCTGATCTACCATTCCACTTCCTATTTATACCCGCGCTGCGGGGCGGAGCGTGGAATGCGTGATCGCATGCCAAATTTCATTGGCTCGTTGTTAGATGCTCGAAGTAGGATTGGTCTCTAAAGTAAGATCCCATTCGTCGGTTCAGTTCTGACGTACGTCGAACGTGACCGACTGAAAGGGAACAGTTGTGCTGCTTAATATTTTTGTGGAATAATGAATAGAATACAAAGTTTAAAATAACAGATTGATCTAAAAATGTCTTTACTGTCAATTTAGATCCATTTAATGCATCCTTGCTGAATAAAGATATTTATTAAATACAAAAAAGAAATTAAAACCTCAATTTTTTTTGGTAGTGTAAATGCCTCAATGCTATTAGGCATAAAGGTAAAAAAAACATTTTTTATTTATTTTATTTTTTATTTCATGGGTTCTTTAATATGCTTAATGTTATAGGCTAAATGAAACTAAAATCATCTTGTCTATGTCGTCTTTTAAGTTCTATGCACATGCTTGAGAAAGAAGTAAAAGAAAAGTGAAGAAAAGTTATTCTTAATAAACTGGCCCCCTGATGAATTACTAATAACAGAATGATAGAATCTAAATCTGTGCAGTGATGAGGTGCTCTAATGAGAGAAAATGTGAGGAAAGAATGTGCATCGTGCTACACCAATGATTAGAGTGTGTCTAGATAACAATAATTGAACACCTTTTTTGTGAATACATATGGCTAAAAATAAAGTGCAAAAACAAAAAAATACTATCCGGATCTGCTTGATTAGAGGAACTTTAATAAAGCATTGCTACAAATATAGAGACGTAGACTAAACTAAAAGAGGACAAAAAAAGAAAGAATAGAGGCACAGGAAAAGACACAGGATTGTAGGAATGAAGAACTCAGTGAGGAAATGAGCTAGGATAGACAACGGACAAACTGAGAATAGATAAACATCAGAATGAATGACAAAAAAGCCTTATATAACTGAGCAACTTAGGATAATAAAGTAATTGGAAAAAGAAAGTGTAAAAATGCATAACAGACTATATGAACTGTAGAATTGAAGGGAAGAAATAAGAAACAGTGTCCTAATTATAGGGGAAACCTACAGGATTAAAGGATGTGCCTTATTCATTTGCATTTTTACATTTCATAATTATACATTAATTAAAATAATGTACTTCCACATTCCACAGTTTAGAATCGGCTTATGCACAAACCGCTGTGCTGCATTAAAGATTAGGACTAGGATTTATGGGGATACTGCTAAGCTTGGAACCATTTCCTACCCTGTTATTAATATTATTTTACTATAAAATAACTCCTTTTTTAATGGTTATATATGATATTTCATTGAAAATGGATGTCTTTTACATGCAGGAATACAGTCACTCCACTGTCCTTTCCAATGTCATGCAAGAAATTAAAAAACTGCTAAAACATTTCCCGCTTGCCTATCTATTAGCATTCCGTCTTTTTCTCTTAGCATTTGCAAGTTGACAATACTGGAGAAATTTTCAGTGTTTTCATAAGGGTTGCTGAGCACACTGACAAGCAAGCCACTTCAGTGGCGTGCCAACAGGTTAGCATTACACGGCTTTAGCAGGAAGCCAACAAAGGCTAAAAAGTAATTAATTCATTCTCTGTGAAAAAAATATGGAGAATAATCAAAAAGGAAGAACATGAACTTGTCTTTCCATCAGCATCTGAATGGATAACATGACATCAAAATGCTCACCTACTCAAGCAGTATAAGGGCAAACACACACAGGTGCAAATAATGAACTATATCTTTGCTAAGTTCTACATTGGGCTTAGGGACTACTTCAAAGAGGCCCACTTCCTCCGGACGAAAGATAATTAGGAGTATTTCTTGGTGAGGAGGGACGGCAGTGCCTGCTCCTTCACATTGGCATTCAGAATACTCCACTTACATATTTGCCAACTCTTGTGAAGCTCATATAAAGTACAAATATAAAGAAATCAGTTGAAAGGCAACTGAACCCTCAAGAGTAAAGTAGTCAAAAATGTACAGTGCTTCACTGCTGCTGTTACTGTAGACAGAATTGATTTTCAAACATAGGAAAAGCCGAATTTCACTTAGTTAGTCATCCCAAACACTGTAAAACTCTTAGAATTGTCTCAATCACATTTTTTTTCAGAATGAAATGCCACCAAAACAAGTCAAACCCCATCTTTTACTTTACTCTGAGGGGTCTTGTGAGGCTAGTGATGTATATGTAGAGAAGGCAATTATGCAAAAAAATCATAAACCAGATTAACTTAGCTAAATAATAAGTACAAACGCACTAATTTACATGCAACCTAAGCTGGCAGAAATAATGAAAGTTTGTAGTCTTAACCATCATCAAAAAAAGTTCAACGGAAAAGTAAAATAATCTACTTAGGTCTAAAGCATGAGGAGTGAGATTTGAGAGGAGGAGAAAAAGAACGAGAGAAAGAGGATAAAGAGAGCACGTTGCATAGGTCAGATAATGGTTTTAGGATTATCTGACTGGTGCTAGCTAACAGGTTAGCACTTACCCTTGAGTCCAGCTAGAAGACAGCAGGGTAAGAAGGGACAAACCAGAATAACATAAAGACTAGCAACAAGGCTGAAGGAAAAAGCAGACACGAAAACCCTGACTCCACTACAGCTGCAGGACTAAAGAAGGGTACAAGCAAAGCATGAACGAAGAAAAAAAACAAAAACACAACGTAAAATACAACAACCTGTACCGACATGATAGTGCAGTTTGAACTGGTGGGTGGTCAGATCGAGTAGTGAAAGAAAGAAAGAAAGAAAGAAAGAAAGAAAGAAAGAAAGAAAGAAAGAAAGAAAGAAAGAAAGAAAGAAAGAAAGAAAGAAAGAAAGAAAGAAAGAAAGAAAGAAAGAAAGAAAGAAAGAAAGAAAGAAAGAAAGAAAGAAAGAAACTATTTCAGTGCATTACGTTGTGTTCTGCTGCAGCTGATTTTGACAGGATTCTCATTGGGTTATCTAACACTAATACAATCTAGATCAGACTCAACTAGATCACTGGAACATTTACTAACACTGTACTGGCAAATACACTTACCTTCAGACATAGAGTTGAATGCTGGTCAAATGTGTATTTGATGCCAGTATCAGTTTCTAAATTGATTCTATGAAGGTACTGAATCCGCTAAAAACCAATTAGCAAATCGGCTTCTGACTGTAAATTTAGGTAGGGCAGATTCTGGGCCTTAGTGCTAGTTTATGATATATATTCTATAAACTAATTCATTCTAATTGCTAAACGTGCTGACACGCTTTTGGCAGCAGTCTAGTGTCCTTGCGTTATTCAGCCTGAGGGTGGCACTCTAATGTTGACTGACAGGCATGCGTAGAATGCTACATTAATGTAGGATTTATTGCCTCCAAATGTTGTTTTAGAATGCTACAAATTGTCAAGGAATTCCAGTGAGGAAAAGAAAGTTTGTTCTATTCTCAGAATAAATATTAAAAAAACACAGCAAAACTATATAAAGGCTATTCATATTAGCACATTTAAACTTTCATTAATCTGATTTGAAGAACAGACATGCCAACAAGTTACTGATGCAGACCAAAGCCGTGTTTCCACCGCAGGAACTTTGCAACTTTTGGAACTTTTTGGTCATGGTAATATAAGAATATCCTGTAAGTTTCAGAGCTGAAAAAGTTTGAGAGCAAAAGAGGCTCTCAAATCAATGACGTATTAGAAGGGTGAAATGCCGCTTCTATTCCTGGGACAAATTTTTCAAGGTAATTTCGATGGAAATGGGGCTTAATATACACATAGGTGAATGATAGCTGGAAAATGTTGAGGCATTGTAGAGCTCGGCAGGGCTAAGGCACTCGCTACCATAATACATGGTATAGTATCATAATACATGTATCATAATAGTATCATAATACATGCCTGCCAATGTCATATACAAAATTCTTAAAGTCGTCTAGAAAATCCGAAAATATTTGTCACAGAATGCTGTTTTGTCACAGAAACACATTTACAATTTATTATTTATTCAGTTTATGGAGGGCTAGGTTTTGAATGAATATTTTGGTGGCTCTGCCCCACCTGCCCTTACAGTCACCTTTTAAAAAATTCAATTTTGAAGCATGAAAATAATTCAGGCTATCAGCCTAATGCCATTACATTCAAAAGTACAAAAGCATAGGTAACACTTTACAATAAATCACATGCTGAAATATTTATGAAATATGAGTCATCAATACATTTTCAGCATGCATTTATCTATATGTTAATGTTTATTTCTACTTACACAAATACATTTTGACAGTTTTATTAATTACCTTTAGTCATAATGGATCATAATGAATGAACATGAAATAATAATAATGAACTGTGTATTTATAAATGAACATTCCATTAGATTAATGACCATGATAACAAAAACACTAAGTAATGTTAACAAAGTGAACCTTATTGTGAAGTGTTCCCAAAACTCCTCTGGGTTTATCATTACCTTAATCATTGTATGTTATTAAAATGTACTCTGTAATCAATCAGAGTAATGTATATATATATATATATATATATATATAAACTGTTGTCAGAACCTTCATAGTATTCTAGAATCCATGAAAACCTTCTGCAGCAAAGGAATGTTTGCTCATAGGAGTGTGTGCAGCATGTAATATTCCACTACTCTGTGCCATTCAAGACCACCTGGGGTGTGTTAAGGTGGAAGGTGAAACATTTACACAGTGTAACAATGTTTCAGAGGGGAGAGGGTCTGTCTTAGAGTGAAAAAATTGAATGGCATCTGAACTTGTGAGGGAATCATCTGACCACAAGAAACATTCACAAACAGGACAAATAAATCAATGGAAAAACAACACAGAACCTCTACCTTTAGATGTTAAAACGTGAGCTATATTTTATTGAACTTATTAGAACAGTGTATAAAATCTGTTAAGAGACATTTTGTGATTTAAGACATTGCTATGGACAGATGCTGAAGTAGATGCACACCAAAAGACAAGGTTCTGAATAGCAGGATCTATTATTATTTAGAGGCTTCAAAGTGACTTGATATTAGTTTTTTTTTTTTTTTTTTTTTTTACTTAAACAGGTGTTTCAATTGTTGGTGAGAACATTTGTGGCAGAATCGTAATTCAAAGAAAGTTGCCATTTAAGCCTTAAAGGGACAGTACACCCAAAAATAAAAAAACAGTCATTATTTACTGATTCTCATGTCATTCCAAAGGACAAAACTTTCTTTCTTCTGTGGAACATAACAGAACACAATATATATTTTTTGCATGCAAATGAACAGGGTTCAAGCTTAATTTCCAAATCTTCTGTAGCCATGTTATTGCTTTGTGTAAGAAACAGACCAAAATGTATGTGTTTTGGAGAAGAAAGAGTTTTTATAACATGAGGGTGAGTAAAAAATGTCATCATTTTAATTTTGGGGTTATTCATATCTTTATATTGAACAATTTAAATTATTTTAAATTGGCAAAAAAATCTTACACGCGGATGTTAAAGCTAATCAGGAGTGCGTATGGGCAAAAACAAAGACATGGACATTGAAATAAACACATTGCTCCACTATTCACACTCGCTCTTACCTTTTCTTGCTACTTGTGAGAGTGCAAGTGGACATCACTATAACATCATGAGTTACTAACTCAACCTGACAACAACCTGAAATCATTTATTAATTAATATCTACTTTGTGACGTGTTGTCATGGGAACAGTTACTGTACATTAGTGGTTGAGGGCATGGGGGCTCTAACCTAAATAACAGAACGGCCTATAAAAGATGGAGATTAACAAGCCTTACTATGCAGTTAATTTACTTGTCATCTCAGCTTCAGTCCATTTTAGTTGTGATTGACATTATAATGAAATGCTTTACTGGTATGTTTACTTACAGAACTGAGAGATGGGGGCGTCCATCTGTGCCGCAGCTCCGCTCTTAGAATTCAGTTTCTGGACCTGGGTGGGCGGGACGGGTTTGTGTGATTGGCCAGTAGCTCGATACATGGCCTGCACCCATAGGATGCGGTCCTGCTCATCATCACTGGCAAAGATCACAGTGTCACCCTCCTTCACTGCATTGAAAAAAGCCCGGCCTCCATCCAGACCTGCACACAGTACAAAAACAAGAATACAATTCAGTGGAGGACACTCTTAAAAATGCACTTTTGCTGCAATATAAATAAAAAAAATCAGCTCGGACTCTTTCTCGGAATTGGATTTACTTTTATGAAGCTTTTTGCCGTTACTTTTAACCAGTTGCACCAAAGGGTGATGTATAAAGTCAGCTTCCCTCAATTGCACACAGGTTTCTCAGCAGAGTAAACAAAGATGTAGTCCATTACATTAACGGACACTGCGTTTGACAACCAGAAAGTGAGAATAGTTCCATTAAGGAGAGGGTAATCTGTAAATGTGAGAGAATTACCTGGCTGTGGGTCTGTGTAATCCACAGTATAGCCATCTAACTGCAGCAGCTCCTGCGGTTCTGACTTCTTCTCTCGATAGCTGCACATGGCAAAGGTATACTGACTTACCTATGGAAAAAGAGAAACAAATAGTATTAAAATGCTTAATATGCCATATGCAGGCATTAGGTTCTCCGGTTAAATCTGTTATATTATACATTAACTAAAATTGGACACTGAAAACACTGAACTTCAGAGTATCGCATTGAATTATAAAGTCAAACTCAAAATTTGAATGTATAAAAAGATATACCTGAACCAGGACAAAGAAGCGCTTTTTCCAGCGTTTCCAAACATTTTTGCCAACGGCCCATAAATACCTGATGGAATGTTCACAGGATTAATCAGTATTTTACTTTATTCATTTAACACATATACCAAAAAAATTTGGGGTCAATTTTTTTTTTTTTTAAAGAATCAAATCTTTTATTCAGCAAGGATTAGGAAAAAAGACATGTTCAAATAAATGCTACTCTTTTGAAATTTCTGTTCATCAGAGAATCCTGAAAACATAAGACACTTCTTTCAAAAACATCAAAAAAAGAAATCTTACCGACCCCAAACTTTTGAATATTACATTTTTTTTTTAAAGGGGGGGTGAAACACTCAGTTTCAGTCAATCTCATGTCAATCTTGAGTACCTATAGAGTAGTATTGCATCCTTCATATCTCCTAAAAGTCTTTAGTTTTATTATATTTATAAAATAAATATGGGCTGTACCGAGTCTTTCCGGAAAAAACAGAGCGCCTGGAGGCTTATCGAGTGGGCGGAGCTAAAGAATGACGATTGTGAACAAAGCGGTGACGTCCTCAAGCGTGGAGAAACCCATGGCTATCGATCTCAGCTAATAGATATGATCCAGAATCATTCGGAGGCTGAAATAAATTGAACAGGAGAAACAGCAACACAGGACGTCCGTCTCTGTGGTATGTACTGTATTTAGTGGCCTGTCAACATTTGTGTGTCTTTACTCGCAGTTTATGAGGACATGATTCGGTTTATGGACTATTGTATGTGACTAAACCTTAGCAGTATAGCAAGCAAAACGGTTTTGCACGTCAGACTAATTGTAACGTTATACATTGAACAGCAATAGAGTCCGTTAGCGCATTTGAATGACGAAGCACGCGATCGTGTCGTTTACTGATGTTTACTCACGCGACGAGCCAACAGCACAGACATTTGAAGCAGTTTTACTCACCGGCTGCTTCCAAAGCAGGACCGAACCTTTATCGCTGGGACCGCTCCGTCAAAAACACACTTCTTTGGTATGATTTGGTCAAGTCCTGACAGCAGTGAACGGTGGAGATCCACTTTTGCGACGCGACTGAAACGATGTTGTGAAGCTTCCCGTCATTTCTGCGTTCAAATCGGTTCAAATGCAGCGCTGCCTTCCCGGAATGCTGTGCTGAAGCGTTGAAGTCACCCATAGGAATAAAGTGGAGTGCGGCGCCTGGAACGACTGGATCTGCAGCTGAGCGTTTATGAGCGTGCATTTCCTCTCTCGCAAGGACCTTCCGATCTATTAACGTCAACCCGAGCCATACTCGAAAAAAACTCTCCGAAACTTGTGAGAAACCGGAAGGAGTATTTTTAACACAGAAATACTCCATCAAACGTCCAAAATTAGTTTTTGAAACTATGTCTATGTTTAGGGTGGGAATCCAAGTCTTTAACAGTGTAAAAAGCTCAGTATGCATGAAACAGCATTTCACCCCCCCTTTAAGTTAATCATGAAACAAAAGATGCTAAGTGTGGATGGAACTGTAATCTCCATTTGAACAGAAGACTTTTACAGAGAAGTATTCCTGTACAGCCCTTACCCACAAGCCTTCATGTTCTGAGGCTTGTCCATGCGGACGGCAAGTTTGATCTTCAGATCTTGATCAGGGCAGGCCTTTGTCACAGTCATCTTGTGGAGTTCTGCCTGCTTTGGGCTGTTTGGAGTTGGGTGAAGAACCACCTAATCATTTAACATAAGAGAACATGATTACTAGTCCATATGATCACAATTCATGAGAGCAAAGCTATCAACATTAAAAGGAACAGCACACACAAAATAGAAATTCAGCTATTATTTATTTACCTAAATGTCTTTCCAAACCCGTATGACCTTCTTTCAGGACACAATGACAGAACTTTCATTTTTGGGTGAACTATCCCTTTAACATGTAATCCTATAGCCAGTGTCTGCCCTAGAAATGCTAAGACATTTTCACACATGAAGCATTCAGTAAACGGATAAACAGGTTGTGTGGGTGTGGGAAAATATCCCTGAGTCTGGGTGTGAGCTGATAATGACATATTACTCTTCCAGTCAGCGCTTTTAGTGAAATTCCCAACATTCAATTAATTTTGTCTCATGCCTCTATGTACTGAGAGTTAGGATGTGCAGCTCTTCTTTTGGCACCTTATCAGAGAAGAGCCAGTTTCTCTCACATTCTCTCCTGTGCTTTTTTATTTGCTCTCTTCTCTCTATCCGTTAAGTTGGCATAATCTATTTCTTAGCTAGAGTTGAATCCTCAGAGATGTCTGCCTACCTTAGTCTTAAAGAAAACGCAGACACATTTATAAACCATGTCCCATCCATCAGTCAAGGTCAAAATGTTAAAAATTTCAAAATTAGAGGACCTCTGGGTCCTTGAATGTAGAATGCTTTTTACATTTTTCTAATCAAGGTTGCAAACATAAAGGACAAGAAGCAATTCAAATCTGAATTAAACATTTTTGAAGTAATTGCTGCTGAAAATTCATCTATTTGCCATCAAAGACATACATTATCAATTCATTCACACATTTTAAAATGTAAAGAAAAAATACATAATCTTTTTTTTTTAATGTTTTTTAAATTGTATTTATATTTTGCAATATTACTGTTTTTTTCCAAATAAATGCAGCCTTGAGCCTATATCTATCCATCTAAACAAAATTAAATATAATTTTGATGAAAAATACATAACAGATACTTAAAGTACAACAATACTTACAATATATATGTATTTATGATATGTAATAATGTATATATTTGACAGAAAAGCTGAGTTTTCAGCAGCCATTACTCTGAATAGATATATTTTGGTCTACATTATTAATGTATTTACAGTCACTTTTGATCAATTTAATGCATCTTTAAATAAACATAATTTTTTTCATAAAAAGAAAAAAATATCACCCAAATGTTTGGTAGTTATGCTTAATAAAATAGCTTTTCATTTTTATGTAGAAAAGCATGCTATTTCTCAGAACGATATAATTTACTCTATATAACCAGTTGATTCGAAATGTGCTGCTTATTATGTCCGAAATATTTGGACATTCATGGGCAAAATGATCTGTTCTGATGTCAGAGGTTAATTGTTTTGACAGTATTGTTCTTATCATGGAATTTTTAATAAACAGACATAATTAGCCTAAATAAATTATCATTTGGTTATTTGTTTTATTACAACAATTCAACATAAAGAGGGGTGTAGTTAATTCAATTCAAATTCTAAATCATGAATTAAAAGGAAGACAAATGTTCACTGTAGAAACAGAGCAGAGGTTCAACTTAAAATCCACACGTCTTGGATTTTCAAGACTGGAGATTTACAGGCATCAATAAGTAGGAGAATGAAGCAAAAGGAGAATTACAAAGCAACTCGTCACTTCTACAACTTCACCATAACAACTTCAAACAAACTTCAAAAAACCTATACAGAACGACAGATGTCCAAAGCCACCAGAAAGAAAAAAAGGATTGAGTGTTACCCGTCCCAGCTCCTTGTCCTCCAGGGCTAGAACCCCTGTGCTCTCTGTGAAGAGCTTCACTTTGACCGCTGGCAGAGGGTGGGTGGTGGTAAAGTCTCCTTGGGTTCCCCAACTGTGAACACACACACACAAACACCATTCATGTCTTTGATGGTAGGCTTCTATGTGCTTTCTACACTTATTTTCATCCATATCAAACACAAAAAATAGAAAAACACAAAAATACAGCCACCAAGGGTTACTTCCAGCGGCTCTTGCGCCAGCCAAACTCGCGTTGAGATGTTAATGCATGGCTTTCTCCAGGTATAATAGATCTCCTTGACACTCGGCCGCTCTTTATTACTTTATCACTGCGTAACTGCTGCACACAGAGACATCTCACAACCCTTGTTTTCATTGTATTACTTTGATCAGCGAGGAAAACAATCTCCGCAGTCCTATTCGGGTACATGGCAGGGCTGATGAAATCGTTCGCCAACAAATCATTTGATAAGGTCATAAAAATCTAATACTGAATGTCAAGTGCATGAGAGACAGACCAGTGGGTAAAGCGTATCATCTGACGTTTTCTCCATAACACATTCAGCTGAGGATATTCTCTGGTCATTACTTGTATGAGATTATCTCACACAACAGACAAGTCTGACATTTGGAAAATAAATAAATAAATAAATGAATAACCTAAAGAAGATTTCAAAAGTTCACATTCACAGTCCATTATTTACTCTTTCTGTAACGTTCAATGACGTTGGCAGACCCGAGGCAAAGTTTTTTTTGTTATTGATGCTGTTCAGTCAAGAGTTCTGTAAATGTATGTCTTATACAATGTGGACAGATGCTTTAGAAGCATAGTTTTATTATTCTAATATTCTTAAACAGTTGTCTAGCTGAATTAAATACATTGTCTTAACTGTCTTAACTGCCTTCTTTTTTTATACTAAAACAATTTCACTTTACTTGAAGAAAAGATGGAACCCGAAATTCATATTGACAATAAGGATAATAAATATGTATGATATCCAACCATGTTATATTAAATGAATAAAGTAAACGTACTATAAAATATTAAGTAACATTAGTAAACCTTCTAGAGTGTATTAACTGAATCTGACATAGTAAAATAACTTGATATTTATTATTTACCAACTTACTCCTTTAGCTGACTCCTTTAATCAGTTACTTACTAAAAAGTAACTTTTTTGGAAAGTAATGCATTACATTACTTTTGCATTACTTTTTCTCACCTGGTTTGCTTTTTTGTTTTTGGCCCCACTTTATATTAGGTGGCCTTAAGTACTAAAAAATAAGTACAATGTATTTACTGTTTTCAAATTGCATTGCAAAACACATTTGCTGATATTAAGGTGAGATACAGGTAAAGTAGTGGTGGTGTGGGTCAGTTTAAAGGTAGGGTTAGGTGTAAGGGAAGTGCCAACTGTGTAATTACAAATGTAACTACAGAAATTAAATACAGGCGTATTTACATGCAGGTATTTTTTTAAATGTAAGTACAATGTAAAAACATGTATGTACACAATAAGTGCATTTTATCAAATGATTAATTAAAATGTTACTACATAGTAGTTAAGGCCACCTAATATAAAGTGTGTCCTTGTTTTTTAATAACAAAAAAAGTTATATTTATGGCAAATGTAAAGGCCCTTTCACACCTCAAACTAAAGGAAATGCAAAATCACACCTGTACAGTAGAGGTAACTCAAAATAATGATTCAGCTGTGCTGCCATTCTGGATTGCAGAAGAATAGGACGCAGGAGAAGAAAGTTCAATACTCTGGCTGCATTCAAAATCGCATACTTCCCTACTCTATAGTAGGCGAAAAACAGTATGTGACAAGAGTAGTATGTAGAACTTCACAGCACTCATAAAAAAGTAAGCAAAAAGTACCCAGATGACCTATTTATTTCAGTGAGATTTTGAAGTGTACATGCAATGGACACTTAACTATCCCATGAGGACACAGGAGAGGATTTGTGAATGTGTGAAGCTAGTGAAGCGACGCAACTGATGCTGGTAGTTCATGATAATGACAACATGACGAATGTAGTACATCCAGATTACATTCATACTACACACATTCCTACCAGACTGTACTTTTTTCTTGGTCGTTAAGTAATTACTTCACTTACTTAACTCAAATTGCTCCACTTACACCTACTCAAGAGAGTATGCGATTTCAGACTTCTGCAGCAAAAATCTAATATTTCACTTAAGTAATTCTCCCTTAGTGTGGTTAAATTGGATCATCAAAGGTCTGATGCCTATACATTGGTTAATAAAGTGAGATTAAATACATAACGTGTATTTGTGTTATTTAAAATTTAATTATTGCAGTTTTGCGTCACATTTTGAGTTTAATAATAATAATTTGAGTGAGATGAGTAAATACATGCTCACATTTAGTCTATAACTACAATTACCATGTGGGGACAAGAGCAATGTACATCAATAAATGGGAAAACAAAGTACTTATTTGGACAAGAAACAATATTTTGATGTAAATTTAAAATGAATGCATTTGCTAGTTACATTATTAGGTTACAATTTTTTTAAAATCTAATTACATAACTTGTGATACTTGTAATGTCTTATCCTCAACACTAACGCTATACTATCTCAATGACGCTAAAGAGATGGTGCATCCATCTAAAACTTTATCTGCTAGTGTCATGTATATGATTATTTTTTCATCCAGATTTTTCTGAGGATGCACTGCCTCCTTTGCCTCCTTGAAGAAAGCACCCCAGTTATAATCTCTCTACTCCCCTAATCCATATGCATGTAGTGTAAAACCGTCATAAAGGGAGAAATATAATAACTCATGCATGTATGAGAGATTGCACTGTAGCAGGGCTCAGCGAGAGTAAGAAAAGACTAACTCACACCATGCTTTATATGATCAGTATTGATATAATAAATAATAAATGGACACAATCTCAGAACAATGACGCAACAGTATAGAAACGTTCACCTAGGAAAACACAGATATACTCTCTGCTGAACACACACACACAGGGTGAGGGGTAGAGCTGGCCTAGTAAAACTGGAACACGTGACATGATCTGCTGCCGTGGAAACAGGCTGCACGTTTCAGACTCAGCAGTCAAATGAGACAGAAAGGGGGAGAGAAAAAAAGAGATGAAAAAGAGGACAAAAATGGAAAGCTAGTGCAGGAGGGGAAAAAAATTGTGTGTTGGGAAGTGTGATTTATCACAGAGAAGTGACAAATGCAACGAAGGGAGAATACAATCGTCAATCTGCTTGATGACCAACAGGGGGCGATAATCATAACGGCTGGGTGGAGACCAATAGAAATCAGCAAAAACATAATTAGCATGTGAAAATATGAGCTTTAGGGTAAATTTGTTGGCCTAATGTTTGCCACTATATTTTTTCTAAGGGCCTACAAGGGATATTAAATATTTTATAATTCAAGGGAAAGAAATCACTAAGAATGAATTGTACCCGCTATTAATTTTCAGATGCCGTCTGCATTATTGTAGCACCAGATTCACAAAAAAGAACTATGCAAATTACTCTAGGCCTGGTAATGGAGCAATACATCCAAATAAATAATGCAATTTACAGTAACAGCGCACTGCTAAATGTAAATATTGTGAATTAGGCGCAATCTATAATTTACATAATAGGGAGTGAAATTAATTTACTCTATATAGAAAAAATAGACTTGATAGCATTGGGAATAATTACAAAGACTTAATCTAAATACGCTATAGCGCTATATCATTGAGTTTAGCACCTGGTTGACCATGCAGGATTGTGGATGCTTGGCCAATAAGAAGCAGGTTTTTGCACCGATAATAGCAATGTGTTATGTTAATGAATGAAAAATGTTTCGCTTCTGGTTAAGTGTATCTATGATTCCCGTGGATATGGATGGGTTAGCATTCTAACAGTGCTAACGGCAAGTGTCAGGAAGGTTGCTGACACTGCACAAGGCCATGCATGACTGAACCGTGTGTGTATGTGTGAGATCGCCTTTGGGACAGCGTAAAATATGTTTATTCTTGAACAGCTGACTGAATAACATTTTCGGAGTACTTCTGAATGTCAAATTTCCTTTTCTCTTCGATTCTGCCTCGTCCGCTCTCCTCGATCTCCTCCTCCTCTTAATCTCTCTCCTTCAGCATGTCTGTTTGATGTGACACATTCTTGTGTGTCCATTAGCGCTGTTATGCTTTGCCAAAATGAGCCAATTCTCTCCGTTTCCAACCGCCAGTGACAGCATGAATACATGAATATAGACAGAGTTCTATGACTCATAATCATAAGGCTTTTATAAGAGCTAAGTGCTTTAGAGTTGAAAGAAGAAAAGAGAGAGAGCGGGAAGCAAAATTTTAGTTACAAAAAGAGGAAAAGAATGGAACAGAATCATGGATACAGAATAAAAGAGGAGCAGGGGAGCTCTGAAATGGGAGCAGAAATAGAGCTGGGAGACGTACTGAATATCCATGATAAATTTTTGATTTTGCTTTTGATGTTAAATGAAACAACATTGTGAACATTTCAATAGTATCTTCATAAATGCGTGATTCATTTAGCAAATCCATTCAAATGAATCTGTATTAATATATCAACTGATTCAATGATTCATTTGCACTTCAAATGTATCTGCATGGCATTATTCATATAATTAAAAACATAACAAAATAGTGAAATATAATTCTAAAATTGTTAGCATGTATATTATTATAATTGGTGCAATAAGTAAATACATTCATAAACTCTTCCTTGTTGTTGTGATCAAATAATGAAAAGCAGTGTGGAAAAAATGTTTACTAAATATTGTCAAAATATATTGAGATTTTTTTTTTTGCCTTATTTCCCAGCCTTGTAAGGAAAGGATGAAAGGGATAAAACAAGGGGAAAGAAATGTCCTAGAAGACGACGCTTCATTGTAGGTTTTCCTCCCTATGAGAGGCAAGAAGGTGACCTTGTATATGAAGCAGATTTTATTCCCGTCAAAGGCGTGCTATACGGTGCATGTGTGTATGTGCGTGCATGTTCTCACTTACACACACACACACAAGTGAAGGTTGATGCGTGTGATCACAGAATTTTAAATGCTAATTCTCACGTGACGTCATTATTCTTCAGCGGTGCCGGAGACTCGTTCTCTCGCTCTCTTTCCCTTCTCCCCCTCCGCTGGGATACGCACTCCTAATCAGTTTCTCCACAGCTGATTACTTTTCTGAGGGGACATGGAGGCTGTGTCTTGTATTCTCTGATTCTTTCTCGCTCTCTCACACTCTACCAGGCCCCCTCTCACTCTTTAGCTCGTTATAAATTGGCATCTGATCCAATGATGGAACGTAGGGCCCAAAAATAGCACCACATCATGTGCTCATCCCTTGAGTAACTGCCTCTGGCCAAATAAGAGAGTTCTAGTTGGAGGACACAGCACCTGAAACTGCACTGCCATTAGAAAACTATAATATATTCAATTCTGAACTCATTCTGAAAATGTTAAAGACTGTATTTTGTATAGCCATAATTGTAGTCTAATAAAACTGATTTATGGGGAAAATTCTGAAGAAATCTGAAAAGCATATAAATAAAAATGAGCTTATTACTAAGTAATAAGCTGACGCCGTCCATCGTGCTCCCCAGATATCGGCACTAGCCACTGAAAGACCCATATCTCCATTCATTTACACATATTTTAAAGGCCATACACATAGATGTAACATTACAACAATACACACTGTTCAAAAGTTTGGGGTTAGTAAAATAAAAATGGTAGTATGGGTAAGTGACAGTAAAGATATGTATAATCCTTTTGAACTTTCTATTAATCAAATAATCTTGAAAAATGATCATGGTTTCCACAAAATATTTAGTGTTTTAAACATTTATAATTGTAAGAAATGTTTCTTGAGCAGCAAATCAGCTTATTAGAATGATTTCTGAGGGATCGTGTGACACTGAAGACTGGAGTAATGGTGTCTGAAAATTCAGCTTTGCAATCACAGGAATAAAGTACATTTTAATTACGTATTAAAGTAGAAAACAGTTGTGCTTAATTGTAATAATATTTCATAGTATTGCTGTTTCTACTGTATTTTTGATCAGAGCATAAGACTTATTTCATAAACACCCCCAATCTTTTGAAAAGGCAGTGTAGATGTTAATTATGATCATCAAAATTGTTTGAATCTTAACATTAATGGCCTACGTTGGTTTGGATGCTTCAGCCTGGTCTGTTTGTAGCTTCTCTCCACCCTCAACCTCCATTGTGCAGTACACGATGCGGTTGGGAGCCAGCGACTTCAACCCTTGAACTTCCATAATCACCACCTACACAAAAGGAATATTTGGTTTCATTTCATATGCAGGTATGTGTTGTAATAATCACATAAGCAGTTTCCGTAGATGCTGTCATTTACCATGTCGTTAGCAGCCAATCAGGACCCACCTCAACCTTTTGACCACATTTTGACAACTTTTATTATCATTCAACTTTCTTGTTCTTGACACTCACTGAATAAGCACTGTTTACGTCTGGACCGAAAATCAATCCACATACCCAGAGCACCTATAAAATGTGCCAGCTCGTAGCTCCTCAAAACAAAATAGACTCCAAAGACACAAGCCAGACTATCAAATCCATAAAACACTGCTCCGTCAGCCTCTGTGACTACTAAAGCCATGCCATGCTATAATCCAGTGCCCTGAAAATGAGCTAGCTCAAGGTAGTATAATTACAGCAAAACCACAGACTTGAGAGGGGAGAATTCTCAGACGCATTCAATATTCTCAGGAATCATTTATCAAAAATGCAGTATAACCTTTTTTTAATATGCTGCAGCCCTTTCTGTCTGAAGTCGATCCATAATTTATGCAATAGGAAGGGCTGGAAACTCAGTAAAGATTAAAATCTCATAGACGCATGTTTTAAACTAATGCTGCAGCTGCTAATGTTGCTAAATGTATCATCACGGCTCATTTAAATTCTCTATCAAAACTAAGGAGTGTTCAATAATTCGAAATGATGAGAGGCAAACCCTTAGACTTAGATATTTACGATCAGTGGCTGTAACGCAACTTGATATTTAATGTTAAAAAGCAGCAATTTGGTTTCCACTATATAACACAGGCTACTGACTTCTTAAATTAGGGTTCAAATCAGCACATTTCAATGATCCAAATGATAAAACAGCAACTAAACCCTAAAAAAATATTTGTTAAAGTTTGCAATTTGTTAAAGTTTCTATGCCACTAGCACCTAAAATGCTTAAAGTTTCCCAAACAGGCTTCTCAAACACTTCTGCCACCCCTTCTGTATCTGCCGCTGTCTCACAATGTTGTTTTCATGTTTTACACCTAATAGTTAATTGTGTGCGAAACAAATAACGTCTAAATAAGGCAAAATGTGACAAATCTTCACAAAAGAAAGTCAAATGTATGAAAACCTTGAGCAGGACCACCACTATACATCACTCACTCCCTTGGGCCCGATGAAAAGGCATACTATACTGAACCCTGGCCTTGAGCACAAAAATAATACACTGCCTGAAGGCCAGAACAATTCTTACCTCAAGTGTGAAAGACAGCACAACATCAGACTTGGACAGCTGGTTTTCATCTTCCTGCCCCATATCAATGATGGAGGTGTTGTGTCCCCTCTTTAGCTTTTGCAGTTTGAACTCTCCTCCCTTTGAAACCGGCATGCTCTCCAGGTTAGCCATCAGCTGGTTGACTGAACTTTTCAGCTCCTCGATATACATAGCCTCCATCTCCTTCGACACAAACTTGGGGAATTTGCCAGCCTGAAGATGTAAAGAAATAGCAAAAAAAGTATAACATTTTAATAACTGTTATTAACGACTATTAAAAATACTATTTTAAAAATAAAAAAGAGATGTAGAAATATACTTTCAAGCTCAAAGCTTAGACGAAGAGGTTATTCAAATAGTTTACATGATGATCATCCCACCATAAAGTATTTAAATGATGTATTATTTTTGTTATGAAATAATGTCATTGTTTGTATGAGGGAAAAGTATATCACAAAAAAAGTATGATATAATGTTATGCTTTTAGTCTGATCAGTGTATTAGTGTGTTTGAGATGCTATTTATAACTTTATTTGATCAGAATTTATGGTTATTAACCTGCTCTATATTAACTGTATATTCATCTATACAAGATATAAATATGAGATGAAAAACTTTAAATAAAAATGATTAAATGTTGTTACTGATGTAACCCTTGTTTTCTGATGGGGGAATGGAGACGTTATGCCAACTGACAAATGGGGTCTCACTTGGGAGCCCCAGTAACCTCTGAGTTTTAGAAACACAGCCAATGGAATTGGCGAGTGAGATTTGCATGCTGAGCAACTGCCCCGTTCATACACTGTCAGAAAAAAAGGTACAGCGCTGTCACCGGGGTAGTACTCTAAGGTACAAAAGCAAAAAGGTACTAATATGTACCATTTATGGGTAAGTGTCACTTAGGGTACTGCCCCAGTGACAGCGCTGTCCTTTTTTATCTGAGAGTGTACGGGTATATAAGTAATTATTGACAGAATTTTCATTTTTGGGTAAACTAACCCTTTAACACTGGGGAAGATTATTCCATTTGAAAGGGACACTACGGAGGCCACATCCTACCCGTAGGGAGGAGCGTGTGGAAATACACATATGGACTAACATGTGGGGCAGTGCTACATGGAAAGATCCCTGTGGTAGGTCCTGCCTAGACAGGGATGAAACTAGTACAGACAGAGATGGGGCAGAGAAGAATCTGCCCAGGGAAAGACACTTGTTTACCAACAGGGAAACCGTACCGTACCGTGGAAGAATATCCATATAAGATTAACAAGGGGAAATCACAACATATGGGGCATCTAGCCCAGTACAAGTGATCAGATGCCTCTGCTGTATCTGACTGCCGAAGGATGCTCAGAGGAAACTCAATCCAGGGTTTACCAAATGGGGATTTTACCTGGACAGCAAAGAAGGCGCTTATATCCCTCTGGAATGGTGCTGCATGCAAGATACCAAGCCAGGCTTCCCGCACAGTACCTGTTTGTACCCAACACACAGGAAGAAACCAGCTCCACCTAAACATTGTAAAATCTTGCTTAAGTATTAGGTGCCAAGTTTAAAGTATTTTAAAAGGCGCTGCGCACCCAAACCCAGGAGGAGGCAACACTCCGAGTCGAGTGAGCACGGCTCGCCTTGGGACTGGTACGGCAAGCTGATGGCATCCATTATCAAGTATGCCAACCTCTGTTTGGAGACAGCCTTTCCCTTTTGCTGACCTCCAACGCAGACAAAGAGCTGCTCAGTGCTTCTGAAGCTCTGCATGTGGTCCATGTAAACACGGAAATGGGACACAGCAATGCACGGGCTGGGTTTGCTTCTTCTGGGGGCAGCTCAGCTCAACTTGCAAGTTAACCAAATGGTCCTGAAAAGGAGTAGTGGAAACTTCGGGCATGTATCCGGGCCTGAGTCTGAGGATCACGTGAGAAGAGGCCGGCCTGAAATCAAGGCGGGTCCCCCACCCTCTTGATGGAAGTGAGCTGAGTCAGGAGGGCTGTCTTCAGAGACAGGCTCTTAAGCTCAACTGACTCAAGCAGCTCAAAGGGAGCTCTCTGCAGACCTGAAAGGACCGCAGAGAGATCCCAAGAGGGAATGAGGCACAGCCTGGGAGGATTTAAGGAACCTGACATCCAGATTGTGCTTTCCTAGTGATTTACTATCAACTGCAACGAGATGTGCCGCAATGGCAAAATACAAAGGGGGATAGCATCAACTCCAACCATTCTTCTAGGAAGGAAACAACCGCATCCAGAAACACACAAAAAGAAAGGCATCTTTAAAAAGATGCTTGCCGGCCATGCTTGCTGTTTTAAGGAAATCTGCTCTTTGCGCTGAAGCACCCTGGGGAATTTTCGCTGCACTTAACTGTATACTGCTCTCTTTGTGAATGGAAAAACCCGCTGAATGCGCCCTCTCCACCAGCAAGAGAGATCTCCTCCATTGCACACTCTTATCGTTGCTTGGTGACTGGAAAGAATGATTACTGTCTGCAACAGCTCGGCTGCAAAAATCTGAATGAGTGGATACATGCTATCATCTTATATACCTATATGTACAGAGGAGTGGTTCAGCATGCAAATTTCACTCTCCCATTCCTTTGGCCATTTTTCTAAAACTCAGAGGTGATTGGGGCTCTCAAGTGAGACTTTATTTATTAGTCAACATAACGTTGTGAAAGACAGATGGGGAAATGAAGATACAAAAATAACAGCTAATTAAAATATAACTAAATGCTATAATAGTGTGTATTAATAAATAAAAAAATAATAAACAAAAAAGATAATGACATAACATATAATAAAATAAAAATCTAAATATAATATAAGAAAACTAAAAGATTAGTATTAATCTCAAAATGTTATTACATACCATCAGCTTGTGAGGGAAAGCTAAACTGAACTGAATTCTGAATGTCTGAACTGAATTTAATTTTTTTTTTGTAATTCACAAATTCAAAACAAAAAATTGAGAATGAAAAGACATTGATTAAGGAAGAAGTCCTACTTGACAAAATCCTGGTTTGCATTATGAATTGAATGTGGGTACATAAACTGAATTGACGGAGTTGCAGTAAAACAGATGTCAGTTCTGTTTACACCATCTCCGGAGCATCTCTGTAAGTGTTCAAATCATGAGACTTACCCGGGCAATCTGATCGGCCATCTGCAGACGCCCATCCAGTTCTCTCCTGATCTGAGCTGCTTGTTCGTCCAGATTATCCAACTGCAACCACATATACACACAAACACTGGTTACCATCAGCCCTCACAACTCAACACACTAATACCAACCTATACATCTCCAGAAAGCAGCTAATCAGTTCTAAGTTCTGCAAACGAGATCCCTGCAAACGCTTCCCTGTCCCAGATATATGACATAACGGGTCACACTTTAAAAGATAAATGGTCACCCATATTCTGAAAGTAGAAAATTCAACTGTTCCTTATTACTTTAAAGTCATCATGAAAGAGAAGTGATTGTCCATTGGTAATTGATTGGATCATTGTGGCTTGTTATTGCTTTGATTTCATGTGAGGCCCTATTTACAGCTGGTATTAAGATTGTTGTTTGTCAATCAGATCACAAGTAGTTATGGGAGACATTCCTATTTACACCTGGTTAATAATTCATCTCTTTTTCCACTTTCTACCACTTCTGTCCTGATTTCTTTGTGGAGAGGTGCGTAAACATATGGGCTTTATAAACTTGTACAATTTACATATTGAACACGAAAGGAGACAACAGACATATGGAGGGCAGCAGCTTTTGTATCTGCTCTGACAGTTAGAAATCCAGAATGGTGAGAAAACATTGTGCTTGGTACATTTTTCGTCTTCAAACCTAATAACTTCTGTCTTCAGCCGACAAGGTTTAAATCCTGCAAGCGCACTTCCCAGAATGTTTATGCATTAGGTCAGTAGGCGGAGAGTAGGCAGTCTTTTGTGGTTGTTCGAATGCACATGAGCTTCTACAATCCAGTCGAATGCGTTTTCGACTACTTGGAAACGGTCGGAAGGGGAGCAGAACCTCTTTCCACCATGTGCAACATGTTCCTGCATCATGGAACAACAATCAAACAAACATTTTTGAGGGACAAGTTTACGGTTTATGTCAAGTTTAGGCTTACAACCAGGGTTGGGTGCTTTTACATCAGCATTATTTGTCATTTTAGGGATAAATAGGGGTAGGTTTGAAACTAGGGATATGATTCAGATTAAATTCTCAGACAGGAATGTTTACTCAGGAATACATCTAACTCAGCAAAATCAGAACGTGTGAAAGTGGACAAGTTTAAAATGTTTTAGACCTTGTTTACATCTGTCTTTAGCGTTGTACTTGTGATTAGTTTGATGAAAAAACATCTTAATACGAGGTATAAACATGGCCTGAGTGAAAGGTTGTCCTGCCCTCACACCGGTAAACACATCATTAGAGAAGAGATGTCACTGCGGTAGAGGTAGAGGAAGTCATTTTAATGAAAGATCATAAGCAAATGAATTTAAAAATAATAATAATGATGTGCATGGAAACATCATTTCAAAATTAGAGATGAATAACAAAATGATTAACTTTTAACTTAACAACATTATGATATTCCTTTATTTACCAGGTAAGTCAATTGAGAACAGGTTCTCATTTACAATGACGATCTGGCCAAGAGGTAGCATAAGAAGCAGGTATAATACGGTAAAAACATAAAATTAATACAAAAATACAGCATAAACATAACATGTAAAACAAACAAATAACTAAAAACAAGTACAGCAATCTTGTATCATTGACCAAATTGAATTCTTAAAGGAGGATAGTGAAATAAATGAACTAAGCTTTAAAGTCTGCTGCAAAGGATTCCAATCGTAGGCAGCAGAAAAGTGAAAAGAATAACGACCAAAAGCGGTAGGGACTTTAGGTATACATAAATTAACATTCATTTGTTCATTTTTACCAACTGATGTGTCAAAATGTACATCTTTTTATTTTTCTGCCTTACAGAATTCTGTAACCCACATATAGCATCAATAAAAAAATCTAATATATTCCATCTGTAACCAATTTTTGTACTGCTTTTATATACAGCCTCTCATACATAAATATATGCCCATAAATCCTGTTGTAAAGCATAAATTATATCACATCCACAAGGACCCCGGAGAAAGATGGAGAACCCCTATGGAGAGGAAAATCTGATGTGATGGAATAGGAAATAATCTCTTCACCCCCGATAACTCTGTTGACTGTGTGTGGGCGTGCGAGCGTGTCACTGTCTGTTTGTGTGTTATGACATCTGAAGCCTCCCCATCCAAAGCCATCACTTCCTGTCTTTGTCACTCTCCTGCTCCTGTCCACACAGAATCCAGGGGCGACAGCACCAAGGCAACCCTTGCCATGGCGACAGTCAGTCTGGAGTGGGAAATCCTGTCACATGGGGCAGAGTTGAGTCCTCGTCCCCGGAGCCCTGTCTATCTTCTGCCCTGCTCTCCAGGGACTGTGTTCTAATTAAGCATGGCTCTGCAAATACAGGAACCCTCTTGTGGGCGCATTTCTGCTAGTGCAGACCCCAGAACAGCATGAAAGACGGCATTGTGAGGCCAATGAAAAGAGGAGGTCTGTATTTCCAGTTTTACAGAGCAGAATTTTCAGCTATATTGTGTTTGACTAAAAGCTTTTGTTTAAATTATTGATCATAACCCCCTTGGTCTTCAAAAGTCTCTCTCGCATGGGTTTTTTAAGCTAAAAGAATCCAGAATGAACATTAATGGCACGCTGGGTGCACTGCAATGACCCAATAACCTGTTTCATGATCGCATTGTTCTCCAGGCTGCTCGGGTCAGAGTAGCTGTGGAAGGGTGTGCCATAATTCATTGGAAACAGCAAACCTCTACTCTCAGTTTATGCCAAATGACTATCTCTATAGCTCTTGAGCATTTTATGCACGTAACAAATAAGCCATAATAAATAATTTACAGGAGACATCTGCAAACATGACTGAAATGCTGGTCAGGAATCACCTGGTAGTTTACAAACCAGCTCAATTTCCTCATTTACTCTGCATGCTTTTGTTCGCAGGTAAATACCTCTTTCATCAAAAAGCTTGGCCTTAATAAAGCTTGGCCTTGGCCAAACAAAACCAAATAAAACATGAAGGTTGGGTGTCTATAGAGGTCATTAGTGTATTTAGCTCATCAGTTCTTCATTCAACAGCTGTAGCTCTGGTGTGAAGGCCATGTTAGGGGCATATGTTTAACATGAATAAGTGGTGTCAATCAATTTAAAAAAACAAACAAATTAATCACATTTTTTTGAAATAAATTGCTGCGTTTTAAATAATAATAATAATAATAATAATAATAATAATAATATGTTTGATTTATATAGTGCTTTCAAGGCACTCAAAGCGCTTTACATTGAAGGGGGGAATCTCCTCAAACCACCACCAATGTGCAGCATCCACCTGAATGCTGCGACGGCAGCCATATTGCGCCAGAACGCTCACCACACACCAGCTGATTGGTGGAGAGGAGACAGAGTGATGAAGCCAATCCGGATATGGGGATGATTAGGAGGCCATGATGGACAGAGGCCAATTGGCTAATTTGGCCAGGATGCCGGGGTTACACCCCTACTCTTTTTCCGAAGGACACCCTGGGATTTTTAATGACCACAGAGAGTCACAACCACGGTTTAACGTCTCATCCGAAGGACGGCTTTAATTATTTTTATATTGAAATAATTTCACATTTACTCTCCAAATTAATGTAAACAACTGAAATACAGTATATTTGAAATATCGGTAGTAATGGCATGATCTTTTTATGAAGTCTAGTATCACTGATAATAAAACTGCCACTGATGTCTCTGAAATTTATTTTTTAATTATTTATCCAACATTACAGTATAATAAAAGCAATTTCAAATGTGAACTTAAAACAATCTTTACATAAAACACATTATAATAAATGGCTAGGAAACATACATAATTTGAAAATTGAATAGTTGAAGTTAAAATTGAAGTTATCAAACTGTATAAATGATAAATTAAATATAAAATAACTTTTCTTTGTTACCTTTGTGATGAACATTAATGACGGACCGAATTAGTCGCTGTTCCTTTAAGGCAGGGGTGTCCAATCCTGCCATGTTTGGCCCTGTCCTAAATGGCACACTTCATGTGTGGACTTCTTCCCGGCAGTCAAAGCCGCATTACCTTGTGAAAGTGTGGACTCAGAGGAAGACCGTAGGGTGCCATCTGGGACAGGGCCTTTAGCTCCACCAACCCCAATTAAACACACCTGAACCAGCTAATCAAGGTCTTACTAAGAATAGAAACTTCTAGGCAGGTGTGTTGAGGCAAGTTGGATCTAAACTCTGCAGGACAGTGGCACTCCAGGACCGAGTTTGGAAACACCTGCTTTAACGAACATGACATGGATCGGACACACTGTCGCACATCTCATTCTCCACAACCCTTTTAAGTTCAAGGTGGTATTTAACTCATTTAAGACTGCTCTTGTCAAAATACTTGACAAAATGGACTTTTTGGCAAAATTCTGTTATTGTTTGTTCAAGTGCGACAAAAATAAATTCTGGAACGTGTCTTTTAGACAAGGGGTGCATCTCAATCATGCATAAAAACGGATTTGGGTATTGTTAAAGTAGTGAACCTTAACATTGCTAAAATCACTGTGGATTATTTATTAATAATTATTCCATCGTGTTCGATCCAAACACTTCAAATTATTCAGAAACTCTCTTCATCTCAAGCTCAGCACCCGCATACTTTGACTCGCTCTTACAAGTCTACACCCCCACAAGAAGCCTTCGCTCAGCATGTGGTGCCATCACAGAGAGGCATGAAATCCCTTTCCAGAACACTTTCAATCACTGTTCCTTGCTGGTGGCATGATGGTCCCACCCCCTTCCGGTAGGCAGAATCACTGACGACATTCAAAAAACAGCTGAAAACTCATCTCTTCCATGAGCACTTAATCTATATAAAAAATCTATATAAAAAATGATATATATAAAAATGTCCCTCTATCCCCTCACTATTCTAACTTACGCTACTCTAAGTAATGTCCAAAACGTACTATGTTAGGCTCTTTTTTGTGTTTCTTCTTTCTTTAAATAAAGCAATAATGACCACTGATGACTTGAATTAAAATAAAACAAACTGTTTACTGAAGTTTAGAAACAGGATTACAAATTGTTGCTGCACACACCCGTTGAATCAATCTCATTTCTCTTCTTCGGTTCTGCATACTCTCGCTCTGTCATTAAGCATTATGGGTATACTTTTCTTAAAGCTGAACAACCTAATAAACAGCCATTTAAACTGTTTCTGTTATTATTGAAGACAATTAATTAAACATTATATTACTCAAGTTGTCGCTTCGGATAAAAGTGTCTGCTAAATCCATTAATGTTAATTTAATAATTAAAATATAATTTATAATTATGTTGCGATCTGCACCATTAAAAAAAGTTGCTTCCTCAAATATTTAAGTACATTCAGCTTGGATGTTTAAGTAATTTCAACTTAAATTCCGTTAAACTGACTTGATTCATGACTTAAATGAATTAAATCTTGTATAACTTACCAAAAAAATATATATTTTTAAATTTCCGCATTTCAATTTATAGTATAATTTATAATAATAATAATACATTTTATTTATAAAGTAGCTTTCACAAGCTCAAAGTCACTGAAAAGTTAACAACTGAATTTTATACAGAAGCAGAAACAAGTAGCCAATGCAGATTATAGAGCAAAGGGGTAATGTGATTAGATTTCATAACTTGATTGATGACTCTGGCGGCAGAATTTTAAACATACTGTAATCTAGTGACTGTTTAGTGGCCAGCCCAATAATAAGCTAATTACAGTAGTCGAGACGAGAAGTTATCAAGCATTAATTAGTTTCAGTGTTTTAGTGACTGAGAGCAGCTTTTTTTAAAGGGATAGTAGACCAAAAACACGTTTCTATTAAACCAGATTTTAATGTCAGCACAGATATTCAGTGAGTCTAGGGGAAGACAGAGCGGGCTGATATGTAAATTTGCAAGTCATCGGCATAACAATGATAGCCGAGACCATGACTATGGATAATGAGACTAAGAGGTAACAGATAAATATTGAACAAAAGTGGTCCAAGAACAGAGAGAGAGAGAGAGAGAGAGAGAGAGAGAGAGAGAGAGAGAGAGAGAGAGAGAGAGAGAGAGAGAGAGAGAGAGTTTTGACTTTTAAAGGTCTTTTTATTTACAAATTAGGTTAAAAAGCAAACATTATATATTTTTAAACTTTAACAATAATGTTTCTTAAGATTGACAAAAAAAACAAACATTTAAACATAAATTTGCAACGTGCCATCATCATCAACGTCACAAATACATCGATTTACTTCCCATTTGTATTTGAAAATATCCATGTCATCAACCAATCTATAGTAAGTAAATTCTTTTTTGATCCATGATTTTAGTAAACCCTTTAAAATGGCCACATCAGTTGACCCATCACCTCTCAAAATATTTTTCCGTGAAAGCCATATGGCCAGTTTTGCTTGGCCAAATACATTTTTTATTAAAACATGAACCTCCCTCCAATTTCTACTATAGTTTGGGCTATAGATTAATAAAACTGGTTTAAACACTTCCCTCAGAGTATTACACCACTCTTCCAATTTCTGAAAAAGTGGCTGAAGCCTTTCACACTTTAAAAACAGATGAAAAACGTTTCCTGCTCTCCACATAAAGGACAACCCCTCCCTACCTGTGAATCAAGGTGTGCTCTGTATCTGTCTGTAGCTGTACAATTCTCCACTGAAGGTCTCCAGACCTTTTCTCCAGCGGTGGTTGTACAGGGCCCGCCAGCTACCTTTAGGGGAAGTGTCTACAACTCCACAAGCCCGAACAACTCCAGCCATTTGGACTCTTTGACACTCTCAAGTGTATTCAAGTGCCATGTTTTAACACACAGGTTATAAATGTCTTTTTTTCCAGCATCCCGAAACAACAACAGCTGAGGTATCTTAAAAGATAGCAAGCTACCTTCCTTTTCTTGCCATATTCCAGTCTCAGCAGAAACACTCAGGTCTGGAAACACACATTTGTCCACCTCTTCATCAAAACGTTCCAATGCCAGTCTATAGTCTTGTTAGCCTGACAAGCCAGACCCACATCAAGATGTTTGGTCTGGAAACTCACCATAGACAGGGCTCAATCCGAGGGGCGGGATAAACAGTTGTCTTTCAAACTCCCTCTGCACGTGATAGGATAGTGCTACACCAACCAGAGCAACGAAGGTTAAACGGAGCTCGTTGATAGATTAAACATTCGCCGTATCCGGTCGGTAAAACTCCGAACACATCTTCCCTTCTTAAGAATGACTTCAGTGCCGTTCTTTGTTCTTTTCTAAGAGAAAGGCTTAACTCCAAGTCTTCCAGAGTCACGGTCAGTTTCTGTGTTTACTAGAAGCACGCAAGCGCAACTCTGGCGTCATTATGTTAAGCCCCACCCACCGACTCTATACACGATGTGATTGGCCCGTCAAGAGCTTGGCGTTTACAGCTCAGATGGGTATTGAGAGTTGCTAGATGACACTCGCGGGCAGAAAATATTTGCTGCCGCTAGGGTGCGTCTAGATTTCTAGGCTATAGTCTTGTGGCAGAGACTCTAAAATCTTATTTAACACTTTCTGTGCCAATCGGAATGATTTTATTCTCAGATTTAAAGCAAAGTTTTTCACTGTTATCCATCCTTTTGTTTCCATTAGATGTCCAATTTTTGTTATGTTTGCTTTCCAAATGGCTTTTCTGAAAGTATCTGATTTATGTCCAAATCCAAATTGAGATTAAAAAGTAGTGGTTCTTCTTTCAGCCATAAGATCTGTCTCATTTACATTCCGTGAAGACTTGAACAAGAGAGAGAGAGAGAGAGAGAGAGAGAGAGAGAGAGAGAGAGAGAGAGAGAGAGAGAGAGAGAGAGAGAGAGAGAGAAATTGTCTATATGATATAAACCAAGATAAAGCACTATCTGTTATGCCAAAATGTATGAATTGTTTTAAGAAAAGGACTTCGATGTGTGTGCATTTGGAGGTTTAGCAGAAATAACATTCAATGAGGTAAATACTTTCAGTAATTAATTAAAAAGCTCTCTTTGCTATTGTTGTTCTCTGTTGCAAGCAGTAAGCAGAAAAATCCAGGCCTGGTATAATCCCCGGACCTGTTATTGGATTAGTTTGGACCCTTTCATTCTAAAGACATTGAATTTCTGTTGGTTTCACGTACAGCACCCACCCATCCAACACAACAGGCACAAGGTTGGAACGGTAATGTTCTCTTCAGGGCTATGATCTGATAGAGTTAGACGGCATCTGAGCAGTGGGAGCTCCCGACAGCTGTTACCCCGATTCCTCGGTTCTCGCCGAAAAGGAGCAAGTGCAACTCAGAGACTCACCGCATTAATAATGCATTCGCACATTTAGATTTGCTGATGGCAGACTGTGTTCTCAGCCTCGCTCGTTTCTTCCTTCTCTCTCTCACTCTCCCTCTCTCACACTGTTTTCTGCTGTCACCACACTCCTTCATGGCATCTCTCTCAAACACCTCTCCACCTGTCTTGATTCTCTCTCTTCCCTTTAAGGTTCCTCTGCTTCGTGTGCGAGAGCAACATCTGTGACATTGTGTGAAGTAATAGGGCAGACGGCACAAGATCTAGTCATGTGACTAAACCCAACAGCGTGACCTTCGGCTGTCCACTGATATATTCGAAAGACTGAACATCTTGGCTACTATATTATTGATCTACTGGTCAGTCTGGCAGATAGGAAATGACAGAGGGTGTGTGTGTGTGGTCCTGTTATACCCTATGTGATGGGGACAAAATGTCCCCACAAGAATGGCAATATCTGAAATCCTTGTCCTTGTGGGGACATTTATCTCCATGAGGAAAACAGCTTATAAATCATGTTTTTTGAAAATGGAAAAATGCTGAAAGTTTTCTGTGATGGGTAGGTTTAGGGGAGAAATCTCACAGTTTGTACAGTATAAAAATCATTATGTACTTGGAATGTCCCCATAAAACATGAAAACACAACGGTTGTGTGCGCGTGGGGTTAGATTAGAAAACATGTTGCAAGCAATGAGTTTACAGGAAATAAAAACACCAAAAAAAGAAAAAAGGAAGGATTTGGTGTACTGTGTAAAAAGGCAATTTTACACAGTACACCATTACAAAAGGTTTACATTTCATTTTCAATGAGACAGAGGCGGCAGAACGGAGGCGGCACCGAAAGACACTGGTTGCCGTGCTTGTGCTCAAAAATCCCACTGATTTCTGGTTCATGTGGAAAAATAAATAAAACATTTAAAGAGGTCATGAATCTAGAAATACAATTTTCCTTGATTTTCCTTGATACAATAAGAGGTCATTGTACTATAAAAAATATCCTGTAAGTTTTAGAACACAAACATTTCCCAGATAGTACAAAAACAGCTTTTATAGAAACCAAGCTGCCAAAATGATTAGTTTTGAAATTTTGTCTCAGTAGGACATCCCAGTACGATGAAAGATTGCATCTGCAGAAGATCATTGCATCTTTTGCCCCACCCACCGATCCACACATGTAGTAGGAAGTGAGTAAATATAAGGGAGACGAAAACCGGTTTACTCAAGCAACAAAACGATAGAGATGCCTCAGAGTATTACAAGTGTTTTGCAGTGCCAAGTTGCGGGAAACAGTCTTTACATAGCATTGCTTTCCTTTTGATCCTAACATTGAGAAAGCTCCAGTTTGCATCAGTAAGACAATATTAGTTTGTTCGCTTCATTTTACTGCGGATTCATTTTTAAACAACACACAGTTCGACGCAGGCTTTTCAGGGAGGCTGAAAATAAAAGATACAGTGCCGAGTGCTATATTGGATCTGACAGTAAGAGAGTAACAATGTTTTTACCATGTGTCACTACTGCTCTCTCTGTTACAGATCATTAATGTAGTAGAAATGTGAAATTATTTTTTAATTTGGTGACTCCTAGACTGAGAATTGACAGAAAATGTATTTTTGTCTCACGGGGATGAAAGACAACAACTCCCAGAATGCACTTGCTTCGCTGCCCTAAGAGGCCACTCCCAAAGCCACCGCTGGATTACTACAATTAAAAACTGAACGTGTCTGTTCAATATAATGTGAGTGAGCCGGTGAGCGAGTGAATGAGCTCTCCTGATGAGAGCTGAGGTAAGTTCGGCCGCAGCATACATTCAAAAGTGCATGTTCAGTCTGGCGCGTTTTCAGTTTATGCCTTTGGAAGATTAACTTTCACAGGAATTGATTTGGAATTGATTTGAAAAGTTGAAACACTCACTTTGCTCCTCACCGCTCCGTTTACATGAATCCCCGCAGCTGCCCAAACCGAGCGCTGTGAGTGAGATCCCACCCCCCATGAGTTGAAAACATGCGGAAATAGCTCCTCCTCCTCTTAGCCTCTGGCCAAAAAAATAATCTGATGATGCAAATTGACGATATTTTCATCATCTGAGGATTTTTCCCAGAAATAAAATACATAAATCTCTTGTCTTAGGGGTATATGTGGGGGCGAGGATCTCAAGTGGAAGCACGATAATTCGAATATACTCGGGTTTCTACTGATACAAAGCCATATGCTAAATCGCTGAAGTAACCCTTTAATTAGTAGACCAGAAATGAGAAACATCACATTACTAAAATTATTGTATTTCAATCCAATGGCAAAAAAAATGGCTGGAGTAACTGTGCCAAAAACAATAAGATGACACAACGCAAAATGCTTCCAGAGTAGACCACTCCAATGACTATAATGGAAGCGATTTAGTTGCATGTGTTATTTCATCAGCTATCACTTACATGCAACCAAAAATAAGCTTACAGCCTAGCATGCACTGTGTAAAATGACTTAAGACCGGGAAAAAAGGAGAGAGGAAAAAAGAGACACATAGAGCTATACGCTGACTGATGCTTTCCATATTAATAGTTAAGTGTCAAATATGCCACAGTTCGTCATGTACTGTAAAATAATGAAGGGACAGAACACCAGAACTGTTCTTTTAAAAAGGGCAGAGGCAGACACATTCTTTAAGGGACAATGAGGAAAAAAGACAACCAATTATGCACATTATTATATAGAACAAATGCATCGTTTCGGTGCAAGATAGCATAGAAATATGAATGATAATTTGCAGTGTGTGTGTGTGTGTGTGTGTGTGTGTGTGTGCGGCTGTGAGCGCATGCTGTAACCCTGCTGGTTCATTCTGAGCTGTTGATTAGTGGAGCACATAATCAGCTCCTGTCACCGGCAGCAATGAACCAACCTCTCTTTTTCTCTATTTCTGCACTGTTACTGTTTCCAACACACACTAACACAAACTGCATTTGTTGTTGGGTCAGCTTGACTGCTATGGGTTGTCTCAAGTTTTCTAACTGCTTTTGAGGAGTTAAAAAGGAGCTTTAAATGCAAAGCAATGGACCTGACAAATTAAAGGAGCTTTTTAGAGAGAGAGGAAGTCTGACGGAACAATATCACTGCCATATGAACGCAATAATTACTGTATGTAGGCTTGGTAATGACAACTTACTGTTATTGTATAAACTTATGTTAGGTATATTTTTAATAAGTGTTTCATCGTCTCAGATCATTTTTGTTCATTTACTGTGAATCAAGCTGCTCTGAGACACACTGTATCATGAGCTGCACATGTGCAGGCACATACAAATAAAAAAAAATTGTGTAAAAAAATATTTATTTGCTGGTAATCAAACACAAAATGTGAATATTTCACCCCAATAATTCTAGAAAAACTAATTTTTAATATTCCAGACGCAGTGTATATTGCAGAAAAGCAAAATATCACAATCCAACAAGCTTTTTCCATTATTGTGCAGCCCTATACATCTATCTAGATTGTAAATACCATCAGACAGCTCCTTACATACATTTTCTAAGCTGTCAGAGAAGCCAACATTCAAAGTAATAAAAGTCCCTAAACAACAAAGAACAGACAACAATGAGAGAGAAGAAACAGGAAAGGCTGAATGAATCTATTCAGTAATTCAATGAGCAGGCTCTTGAGAGCACCAGAGGTGTGCATCACAGAGAAAATCTATTTGTGACTGCAGGGAGTAAGCATGAACGGACCAGTTTATGAGCTAGCACTAACTACAGTGCACAGGACATTCACTCTTTTCTAAGACTTATTAATACCAAGCAGTATTATTTAAAAGTAATCCAAAAATATCTTCTATGATAACTGAATCCAAACATGCTACCCATAAAATGCAGCTTTTAATGTTGTCTGTATGACTAATAGTATTGTTGCCTTATAGTAAGACTTGTTGACTTTGCTTTCAGTCGCTATGGCACCAGCAAACATTAAATGCTTCATCCATGCTGCTTTGTTTGCAAAATTATTTGACAAAACACTACCGCCACAACTGCCCGCCACGATTCATTAACCATTGCGTGGCGAAATAATCAGAAAGCAATCCTACCCTCATACTCATCCATCCTAATTTGACAGGTTTCCTGTAAAAGGTTTCTGTTTATTAATGCACAAATGGCTGATAATAACGCTCGGAGATGGTTCAGTATTCAAATGGCTTGCAGTGTTTGCTGTTGAAGTACGCAGTAAATCTTAACACACAGTAAGCCAAAAAAAAGCCACACTAAAATTAGGTTACACTGCATTATTTATAGTTATATTACTAAAGTAACTAGATTTATTGTGTAAGAACACTAAAATAAAGTGTTACCAAAAATTGTCAAATTAAAAAACTAGCATCGAGTCTTGCATCATTTGCTTTCAGATGTTCTGTTGTTTAATGTAATTGTAGACATTTTAAGTGTCCAAATCATTTTTGGTGGCTGAACGTATGATTTCAGCTCTGAAAACCGAGCCAGAGGAGAGGCTGGTGGTGAAATGAATGCAATGGATCGCTGGTTTTTATTTGCGAATGATGGGTATGTGTATGTTCAGGGCAGTCAACAGCGCAGTTGCTCCAGCTGTATGCACAGAGCGCCAGACAATTTTTGCCAATTATGTGTGATTGTGCTTTCATTAAATACACTGCAGGTGGTGTATGAAGCATCTTTTGGCAGCCGAGAGAGAACGCCTCCCACACATGGCCTTGCGACCCACACAACAGAGTCCTTCCTGAGGATAAAGGGAAAGAGCAAGAGAGAGGCTTTTCGTAACTCTACAAAAGCAAAATATGCTTGGTTTGATGTGGAGTGGCCCAATCGATTCTTGTTTAATGTGTAAACAAACTCATTGTAAACAGGTTTCTGATGTGTCTCGGATATACAACCTATTGCCTGCTTTGAAATCAGCTGAGAGTGCAAGTTGTAACATTTCTGAAATCATCAAGAAATTTAAGTAACCTTTTATCAAGTTAGTTTTTCAAAGCTAGTAGAAATCAATACTCATTAACCACCTAATTGATGATCTCCCAAAGCAATTACGAGGGCTTTTTGATCATAAAATAACTAGCCAGGATGATATGACACCCTAGCCTCTGAGTCCTCCTAAATGGTATGCCTGTGATCTATTCAATGTGGGGTTTAAATATATTTTAGCTGTGTCATGGAGTTCTCCATCTACACCAGGAAGTATATGCCTTGGAGGATTCTGTAAAATTATCTCTTATAAGCCAAAATTTATGACCATTTCTTTTAGCATTCACTAAGCCTAATAATGAATTTCAATCATAAGGTCCCAGGTACTCTATTGATCAAAATAAAGTAAAAATTGTGATACTGTGAAATAACATTACAATTTAAAACTGTTTTCTATTTGAATACATTTCAAAATGTAATTTAGGCTATTACTGTGATAGAAGCTGCATTTTAAGCAGACTTTAGATTCTTAAAGGGGTCATATCCTGAAAATCTGAGCGTGTTTAAGTGCTATAATCGGGTCCCCGGTGCATCTACCAACCCAGAAAAGCAAAAGCACCAACCCTTTTGGTAAGCCTTTCTCTGCAAGCACGTGAAAAAAAATTAGCCGCTCAGATTTCTCTCCCCTTCTGACATAGGAAGGGCATCTTATTATAATATCACCGGCCCTTAAAGGGTTAGTTCACCCAAAAAGGAAAATGTGATGTTTATCTGCTTACCCCCAGTGCATCCAACATGTAGGTGTATTTGTTTCTTCAGTAGAACACAAATGAAGATTTTTAACTCCAACCGTTGCTGTGCCAGTCATATAATGCATGTGAATAGGTAACAATTCTATGAGAGCAAAACAAACAAACAAAAAAACATGCTTAGAGAACATGCACAAAAACCCTGCTGCTCCTGACGACACTTTGATGTCTTAAGACACGAACCGATCGGTTTCTGTGAGAAACCGAACAGTATTTGTTATTTTTTTACCTCACATCCTGAGGAGTCTTATCTAGTGTTCCCATCCCCCATTACTTCCATCCAGTAAGGTCAAACTGATGCGATCCTAGATATATATTATGTAGATTACTCATTCGGCCGATCCGAACAGGCAATAATGAGAAATATATATATATACATGATCGCGCCAGCTTGACCTTACCAGACGGAAGTAATGGCGAATGGGAATACTAGATAAGATAAGGGATGTGAGGTAAAAAAATAACAGTTATTTTTATCGGTTTCTCACAGAAACCGATCGGTTCGTGTCTTAAGCCATCAAAGTGTCGTCAGGAGCAGCAGGGTTTTTGTGCATGTTCTCTAAGCATGTTTTTTTGTTTGTTTGTTTTGCTCTCATAGAATTGTTACCTATTCGCATGCATTATATGACTGGCACACAGCAACGGTTGGAGTTAAAAATCTTCATTTGTGTTCTACTGAAGAAACAAATACACCTACATGTTGGATGCACTGGGGGTAAGCAGATAAACATCACATTTTCATTTTTGGGTGAACTATCCCTTTAATCTACACGTTTGTGAACAAGACCCTTGTGTGTATTTGACAGTTTAAACCACAACAAATGTGAAACTATACTTGACGTCTGACAACCAGTTGTCTGTGAGCGTGTGCTTTAAAAAAGTGTGCTCAGAAAATATATGGAGCCAGAATGGTGACTTTAAAATTTGGCATCACAAATTAAAATTGTCATTGAAAACAAAAGCAGAACTGAAAAAGGAAACATTGGCATTGAAACATTTGCATTGAAAACAGTTGTATTGGCATTGAAACAAGTATTGGCACTGAAAAAATAAAATTATTAAAATATTACAATCGTATTCTTTTATTGAATTGGGATTTATTTGTATTTTTCAATGACAATCTTCAGATTTTTTCTTCATGTCACTCTTTTTCAGTGACAGTTTTTTTTTACAATGTCAGTTTTTTTCCAATGTCACTGATTTTCAGTTTCAACTTTCTGTCACTGTTTTGGCGTGGAGAGGGGCGGGGTCTGAGGGGAGGGGTAAGTAGAGCGTAGTTTGCATATCATTGCATATAGGTATACTGAAGCCGTCACCAGCTCTGAAGCCGCATGACAGATGTCCAGTTTACCGGGAACTTCCAAGCCGCAAGTCTGTTTTTTTTATCTGCCATTTACATGTTTATTCACGTGCAACCTGGCCGGTTTGCTTAACTTTTAACGGCCGTTATGCTAAAACATGTAAATTACTAACGCTGTGTTGGCTAACTTAACTGTGGTTAATGCAGGGTCAAATATAAACACCGGTCACCATATGCACAAAATAAGGCTAAAAGTCCGGTTTGGCAAAAAATAATTAACGTTAGGTGTCTGTCGAGTACATCACAACAGTGGCTAACAGTAACATAGCCTGTGACGTTAACACTGACATGATAATCAGCAGGGCGCAGGCTGTGTAACACTACTGACATCCCCAACCACACACACACACACACACACACACACACACAGGAGAGCCGCTAGTTCGGCTTAAACGCAGCGTTACACAGTAACTCCTAGGGCCGCGAATGTGCTTCTATCTGTATTTAATGGTGCTCATGTGACGGCACTGGATTCTGCTGTGCTGGTGTGATACTGCTGAACGTTTTGCGTTAGCACGTTTATGAGGTCTTGTGCAGCAGCACAACTAAATTAAATACAGATAAAAGCACACTCGCGGCCCTAGGAGTAACGTCTGTCTCCGGTGTGTGTGTGTGTGGTTGGGGATGTCAGTAGTGTAACTTACACAGCCGCATTAACCACAGTTAAGTTAGCCAACACGGCTAATGTTAGTAGGCTAATTTACATGTTCCAGTCGACGTCGGAAAAAACAAAACAGCATAACGGCCGTTAAAAGTTAACCAAGCCGGCCAGGTTGCACGAGAAAACATATAAATGGCAGATAAAAAATATTAAAAGAGACTTAAACTTGCGGCTTGGAAGTTCCCGGTAAACTGGACATTAGTCATGCAGCTTCAGAGCTGGTGACGGCTTCAGTATACCTATATGCAAATGATATGCAAACTACGCTCTACTTACCCCTCCCCTCAGACCCCGCCCCTCTCCACGCCAAAACAGTGACAGAAAGTTGAAACTGAAAATGAAAAAAAAACTGTCACTGAAAAAGAGTGACATGAAGAAAAAATCTGAAGATTGTCATTGAAAAATACAAATAAATCCCAATTCAATAAAAGAATACGATTGTAATATTTTAATAATTTTATTTTTTCAGTGCCAATACTTGTTTCAATGCCAATACAACTGTTTTCAATGCAAATGTTTCAATGCCAATGTTTCCTTTTTCAGTTCTGCTTTTGTTTTCAATGACAATTTTAATTTGTGATGCCAAATTTTAAAGTCACCATTCTGGCTCCATAAAAATATAGCTTTAAAACACATGGAAATAATAAACTTTAATGACGAAAGAAGAACTATGCTATCCGTGAGAGTGATCGCGATATAGATGATAACCAAAACCAAGCAGATGTCTTGTTAATATTTGGCAGAGAATCCGATTGAGGCGGATGTAGAGGGGGCGGCACGCAGCAGCTCATTTGCATTTAAAGGCACATACACAGAAACAGCCTGTTCATGACTATAGTCAGAAATGGGTATTTACAACATGGATTTATAAATGATCTGTGAGGTATTTTAAGATAAAACTTCATAGACACTTCTGGGACTTAAATTACGTCATGTAAAAATGGGCATAATCTGTTAATATGCTGATTTGCTATAATTTTTATAATATTATAATTTTTTATATAATATAATATAATTTTTTTTATAATTATCAACATTTAAAATGCTGCTTAATATTTTGTGGAAACCGTGATAATTTTCTTAAGATTCTTTGATGAATAGAAAATAAAAAGTTATTTGAAATATATATATATATATATATATATATATATATATATATATATATATATATATATATATATATATATATATAATTTCCTACTTTTATGGTGCTTTTGTAACTTGACCATATATGACTTTGTATGACATTAATATGGAAAAAAACAGCATGAACATTCTGGTTCATTTCCCAGAAGACCACATGGTTGATGAGCACATGAGTCTGACTAAATGATGACAGAACTTTCAGCTATTCCTGTAAGTGTATGTACCATCTGAATTCAAAGATATAAAAAAGTGCCTATGAAACTGGCAAAAAATCAAAAGCAAAACATTGTTTGTTTGTCACAGAAACAGTGCTTGCAGGTATACTTGTCAAACAGAAATGTATAAAAATGCTGGTTATGGGCTTATTTGCTGGCAGATGAAGCATTTTGCCCCTGCCAGCACTGTGATGTTTTGAATACACTGACACGAACACTGGCAGTACTGAAGAAATTTTATGCTGAGATTTTTATAACTTCCCTCCGCTCTTGTCCATCTTTGTCCATCTATCGTGAAGACCAGTTGATATATTAACGATTTCTTACATCACATTTCCCTGAAGGCATTTTTCAACGTGTTATAAATCCCATAAGTGCTTTCAACAAATGCCTATTTGCCCATTTTTACAAATGGAGATGTTTAATTAGGAAATAAACTTAGTCTCAAGTAAATGCTCCGTACCATCCCATCTGAGCAATATAAGATCCAATAAGAACAAAATAAACAAACACTGATTTTATGTCACTTTAGCTGTGCTTTTACAGCTTTCTGAGTGACGAACATGGGGAGACTGCATGCTAATTCCCCACCCTGAAGTCTGAGCTTGCAGGAAAAGTAGAAAAGCAAAAGTGGGTTAGCCATCTTCAAAGCACATTTGAAAGAGAGAGATTTAATGGTGGAGGCTCAGATGAGATCTCTCTCAATATAGCTGAGAAAGAAAAAAGAGCTAAAATATGAAGAAGACTATAAGAGTCTATAAGCCCAGTGCTTAATAAGTGTTTTCACATGGCTGTAACTTTTGGCTTAGCACTTTTTAACGATGCTGTCTAAAGGCGATGTGTGTGTATATTTTTTAAATACATTCTCATATCACAACTTCTGAAAGAATTAAGACAATGGTGACAGTTTGAGGTGGAACTACCTGTTTTGTCTAATAATGGAAGATAGTGTTCAGGAAAAGCTGAAACTTTTGCACAACTACATCAACCACAATCAAGCACAACTTTAAAACCCCCAGAAAACTCTACCTCAGTACAGACAAATGAGAAGCCATCTTACTTTCTGCAATCTAGAAATGTGTGAATACAAGGACACATGCAAATTTCTCTTGATTACTCTTTTTAACCTCCAAAGTCATTTCTGTACTTCTAGACAAATATCATAACTGTGCCAGCATTGAAGCTTCTATAAGGCAAGGGAATTTGATTTATTATGAACTCAAGGACAATAAAACCAAGCATGTCCTTCACTTGGGAAGAACATATTATTTTAGATCTAAAAATACTATGTTGTTTGAAGTAGTCATGAGGGATCTTTGCCTTACTTAGATCTTGATTCAGTAGGGATATTACTGTAACATTAAAATGTGAACAGTAAGGGGATGTTAACACAACACGTGTATTTGCATTTAAAGTAGATCAAGCGCAAACATTTGGAATGGAAAGCAGGAGTCTTGATATGCATAACACTTTTAAATAAAACAGCCAAAACATCATTCTGATGCATTTGTCCTTTAAACTAACAGTTAAAAAACAGCACAAGTGGGATGCTAGATCGCAACCTGTGTGAATGACCTTTCAAAGCAAAGCAAAGGAAAAAAAGAAGGAAATAGAAGTCTCAGACTGTCTTACTGTATGTTCTACCAAATTAAGTTATATATAACTAAAATACTGTAAAAAAAATCCTAGCATATCATGGTCAAATTTTATCTACAGGCTAAAATAGCTCCTCCGCTCGTTTCCCACCCACCTGGCAAGCCTGGTACAACAGCTGGTGCTCAAACTTCTTGATCCCCAGGATCTGCTGGAACATCTCGTAGAGTTGGTCTTTGCTCAGGATGAGCTCGGAAGCAGCGCTGGCTGTCATGCGCTGCTGAGCCTTTCGCGGGTCCTCGTCTCCGCGGTAGATGGTGTCAAACTTAGCCATCCAGGAACTCAGCACGGTCTCCTTGCTCAGACCATCGATCTCTGGCAGGCTTCGGACACGTTTCTCGATATGGCGCTTGAACACCTCGCGACAGTCCAGAGCGGATAAACCTCCTGTTTGGACCATTTTAGCAACACGGTCGCTCTTTAGAAAAACCTGCAAGTCATCAAGACAAGGGGAAGACAACAAATATATCAAGACATATTCAAAATTGGAGTTTTAGTAATCTATTTGCCACATAAACATTGACTTAATTCCCTTTTACATTACAAATATATTTGTATTATTATTATTATTTATGGTTTATTATTCTCTTCTGAAAAATGTATGAAAGCAAACAAATATTGGCAACTCTGACTACCAACTGTGGTACATGGCTCTAATGTACGTAAATAACTAAAGACTGAAAAAAGGGATGGGCCCTTAGATACGTCCCATCCAAACTTCCTTAATTCTATAGGAATAATTAACATAAAGGTGTGTTCATGCCATGTTGTAATTACAGCAATTACATGATTTCAACTTGTAAAAAGTCTTCAAGTTCACGTCCTCGTGGAGCTTGTTATTACAGCTTGTTGGGAATTGTCTGAGAGCTTCTACTTCTCCTGCTGAACCACCTGACCGTTTAGGCATTGATGGTGGTTCCATAGAAATGCATAATTCCCAGCCCAAGGACGTTGTGAACAGATCTGAATATGTAATCTCCGCTACCGTAATTATGACATAGCGTAAATGCAAGGTTAGAAATAAATCTGCACTCGCCAAAGCCATTTCATTGGACCTTTAAAGGTGAGATGGTGATAAAAGCAGGAAAACAATTCTGCCCTTCAAAAAGTTTCACTTGGGTGAATTTAAAACATTCATTGTGTTTTCAATCTCCAATCTGCTAGAGAAAATTATGCCTCAGTGCTTTGCTTTAATATTCTATGCTGTGATAGATACAACATCATCTACAGTGATATAGGGCAGTAATATAACCACTGCCATTAAAGCTATGGAAAGCAATGGTAACTGTAAATTTTCACTGCATTGAAATGATGGGATCAGTGTGGGCAAAAATGTTGCAGTCCTATGGGCTCTCTCGCTCTCTCTCTCTCTCTCTCTTTCTGAATTATTCAAAAGATATTTCCTAATTCAAACCAGAACATTTATGAAACTGAAATGACTCGAGTTCCAACTGCCTCCTCTTTTCCTTTTCCTATTCCTATTCAAATGTGGTTTTATAGAGGTGAGAGTAAAACATGATTTATGTTTTTCTCAACAATTGGTGTGCTTGGCAGCTGCTTTTCTTCGTTCCATTTAAAAGCCCTTCTATCGTTCTCCATTCAAGAAGACAAATAGAGCTTTAAATTGCTGTCTGGTCCCAATCCAGACTGTAGTTTACAGTGAGCCTCTGTTTCTTCGGCCTGCAATGAAAAACTGATTTGAAAATGAACAGTTCCACAAACAGGCCCTGAAATGACTTTTCTAGTTGAAACATTACAGAAACCCTACAGACGTCTTATTTCAGAGGTTTCAGAATTTTCAGGGGAGCATAACTAGGAGTTCACAAATGATCCATTTCATAACTAATTGCCTGTTAAAGCTGGCACTTGCTAGCACTGTAGAAAACCTTACAGATGTGCTTCACATGCATATATATTTATTTATTTTACTGTATATGTTTATATTTCTAACCATTTCTTAGTTAGCACTTATTTATACAGTGCAACACTCTTGTGAATCTTGGCTAAATTAAATAATTATTTACAACTATGACAATTAAACATAAAGCATTTGTATTAATTTCATATGCGAGGCAGTCTAAAGTGTTCTAATAACCACTTTCAGCCATATTGCTTTACATGCACAGAGGCCCAAAACGCAGCAACAGGATGTAGTAATGTAGTGACCTTACCACAATACTTGAATCCATTAGAATAGCAATCTCTTCATGGAGCATGTGTAAACACTTGTATGTGAGATGTGTTTTAGCTAAGGAGAGCCCTGAAGGGCTATTTAAGCACTCTCATCTCCATGATAATTCACTTACAAAGGCATGTGATCATCTAAATGTTTTGACTAATCCGTAGTGTGGTAACTTCAACTGGCTATGCAACATTTCAAGACACACAGTGCAATAATCAAGAGGCCAGTTCATGATATTGTTGCTTGCCATCATTACCCCGAGCTAATCACCTGAAGGAGAGGTTAACATTCCACGACCTCACACGGACAGAGACAAACTCATTTTCATTCATTCAGCGATTGCACTATTCTATAGAGAACAATTTGGTGAAAATTAATTTGCAAAGCACTTAGGTTATCTTTGGCTGCTTAAATATTTTAATACTTAACCTAATGTCAAATACTTTTAATGTTAAGATATTTCAGTTTAAAGGTGTTGTAAGCTATTTTTTGGGAAGCAAGCATAAAACAGCATTACCACCTGTCAGATACGGTATCACTGAAGTACAGTATGTGTAGTTGGGAAAACACACTTGTCTTTGTGATAGCAGGATCTGGTAGGCACAAAAAGAAAGTGTCCTGAACATTTTAAGCTAATCAGACAACATATTAAAGGTGGGGTAAGTGTTATTTCAAAACCGTTTTAGAAAAAGGACTCGGGCCGAGTGGAATAACAAACTTGTAGCCAATCAGCAGGTAAGGGGCGTGTCTATGGTGAGACGAGAGGCTCAGAGCACATCATGATTCAAAATACGAGTCACACAGGACGGACATTAGCCAAGAAAGAACTAATATATGCTGGCTTTTGCTTGAATATGCCCGTGTGTCATGTTGGCTTGTTTGTCCTTTTGCGATCGTATTGTCGTTCACTTCAGCGATGATAAAGAGTCGCTCATTTCCACACCGTATGGAGCATCTAAATCCCCTCACTTTTTCAAGCGTCAGCTCACAAAATGTGTCCGACAGGTAAGTACTATATTCCTAATATATGTTTGTTTCCTCTTTTCATCTATATAACCCATCCGTTTGGGTCATAATTGTAATAATAATTGTAATATGTTGTTAGCTGGACTATCGAGCTTGCATACTAACGTTATCGAGTTGTTCATAAGAACTGTTTGTGTTTTGTGATCGCTATAACTCTAATCTTGTCATAACTGTAATATGTCGTTAGTTGGACTGTTATGCCCGTGTAATATCAAGTTGTTCATGAGAACGGTTTGTGTTTTGTGATCGCTATAACTCTAATCTTGTCATAACTGTAATATGTCATTACCTGGACTATCAAGCGTGTGTTCTATCGAGTTGTTCATGAGAACGGTTTGTGTTTTGTGATCGCTATAACTCTAATCTTGTCATAACTGTAATATGTCGTTAGTTGGACTATCAAGTGTGTGTTCTATCGTGTTGTTCATGAGAACGGTTTGTGTTTTGTGATCGCTATAACTCTAATATTGTCATAATTGTAATATGTCGTTAGTTGGACTTGTGCTCGTGTACTATAGAGTTGTTCATGGGAAATGTCGAAAAGCCACTAAATCCAGTTACAGTACAACAGAGACGTCCTGCTGTGGCTGCTGCTTCTGTTCAATTTCATCCTCCGGATCAGATTCCGGATCATGTATAGTTGAATCTGATTGATAGCTATGGTTTATTTAGGGTAACGTTTTCTTTTCCACAGCTGAATTTGTCACAGCTTTCTGACGCTCTCAATGCAAAAACTGTGCGCGCTCGTGATTCTTTAGCGCACCTCCATCCACTCTGTTTTTCTGGAAAGACTCGGAACAGCCTAACTTTATTTTATAAATAATATAAAACTAAAGACTTTTCGGAGATATGAAGGATGCAATAGTACTCTACAGGTACTCAAGACTGACATGAGATTGACTGAAACTGAGTGTTTCACCCCCCATTTAACTGTCCCATGATATAGCAATATTATATAACAATATTTAAATAATTAACAATATTGTTAAATCTCAATAAGCTCAATGTTTTTGTGGGAATATAAAGTTCAAAAGAACAGCTTTAAAATAGATTTTGTACCATTATTAATGTTTGTAACTGTCAAAAGTAATGCATGCTAAATAAGAGCATTATTTACTACCTGAATATTACTGACCTCAAACTTTTAAACATAGTGTACGTTATTATACTATACAAGATTAATATCAGCTGAATATCTAGTCTAATTAAAAAACTTAAAAATAAGTCTGATAAGTTCTCCAACAGGATTGAGACCAAAGAGATTTCTAAAAGTTTAAGGGTAGATGTTTAAAAAAAAAATCATAGGCTGAGCAGCAACCAATAATGGCATGGATGATTACTTGAGCAGAAAACAAGAATCGATTTCATTCTGCTGTTGCAATGATACTTCACCTCAAAATAGCTCTGCACTGCATTGATGAAGGCCTCATCCGCCACAATCTGTGTGTCTCCTTTGAGAAAAGACTCAAAGCGGTCCTTAGTGGTCTGCAGCTGCTGCTTGGTGATCTATAAGGAGAAATGAAAAAATAAATCAATGTCAAAATTTGCGATTGCAAAAAACACAAACGTATTTAACAAGACCAATGCATCGGTTTGTAGTTATTACAGATAATACAATAATATAAATGAGAGCTTTTTAATCAGTGACTCAATCTAAAATGGTCTCCGTTGAATCAGTTATCAGATGATTTTTTTCCAAATTAAGATATGAAGCCAGATCTATAGCGGTTCAGGGCTAAAGTAAATGATGTGCTGCCGCAAAAGACATTTTTCAAAAACAAATGACAAAGCACAGTGGGGTTTTTTTTTTTAGCAAGAGACATTTAATACATCCTTGTTTTTACCAAAACACTCCCACATGTATAGTTTCTTCTCAAGTCTACACTTAAAAATACTCTTTCTGCTTTAAGAAAAAAAGAAAAACACCCACCTTCAAACTCAATAACACACATTCTATCTATTCACACAGCCAGATATCTCTAGCTACATCTCTCTCACACTCATTCTCTCACTTGTACGCTCTAATTTTAACCTTCCCTCACAAAAATTGTGTACTTCAATCCTTCATGTTTTTTAATGTTGATTTTTCATGTATAATACATCTTATTTTTTACTGCAAGCCTCTTCTAATTCCTCTCTCTCTCTCTCTCTCTCTCTCTCTCTCTCTCTCTCTCTCTCTCTCTCTCTCTCTCCTGATGTGATTCATCACTCTTCCTGAATGTCATCAGGGCACAAGATGACAGAGTGACGAACGAGTAAGCAACAGAACGAGAGAAGTGTTGTGAAGGAGAAAAAGAGGCCAAACAGTGTCCTCCTCCTCTTCATAAAAAGCAGAAGAGCAAAGCCCTGACAGTTACAGTGCCACGGTGTTTTATGGCGGTGGTTATCATCAACTGGTTTTGCTTCAGGGACCAGATTTTACAATATATATAATGTGGCACCCGAAGACACCCAAAAATAGAACAAAAATGAAAATTCTGTAAAATTAGTTTTAACATTATACAAATTTATGCATTTAAACATGTTATTTATTTGAGAAATCACTATGAACTTATATAATTTAAAATACATTATATTATATTATTACTTACATTAAAGAGCTGTCTTAAAGGGGTTCTTTACCGCTGACAGAGAGGTTTTCAATAAAACTTGGCTGCCTATACAGTACAAAGGCAAAATAATTGTTTTAATCAATGCTACCTGACTAGAGAAAACAGAGGGGAAAAGGCTGTTGTCTTTCCTTTTGCCAAATAGGAAGGAAAACTTCAATACCCATGATGCACTGGGCATGTTGCCATCCTAGGCCACTCTGCTTTAGTAGAAAATAACACTTTAGCAGGAAATAATTAGCAAACTTTTAGCCATAATGGTGTCCACTTGTATTGTTCAGTGGACAGTGGGAGTGAGTTACTCTCAGTTTCCAGTGAAGAACCCAGCTCATTGCAGGCAGTGGCTTTAGGCTCCAAAGATCCATAAATATGGAGAGAAAAATCCCAACGGAAAATCTGAAAAACCTTTGTCACAAAACTGAAATAAACTCTCTTTTTCAACATACACCCCCCCCAGCAACTAGTTAATAGTTAATTAGAACCCTAAAATAAAGTGTTATGATATAGAGTGAAAAGAGGACCATATTATCTGGTGTTTTTTATTCTACAGAGCTGAGCTAGTTCCATGTCTCCCTAATGCCTCCACTCTTTCTTCTCACACAATAAAATAAACTCAAATCAATATTTCATGGCTTTTTATTTATTCATTTAGTAAGTACCAGTGTAATAAGCAGAAGAGTTTACAGTGAGCAAGTCATTATCACAAAATATAACCCCCCCCCCTCCCCCTCCTTAATGACTTTGTCAGAGTATAATTAAAAAAATTACAGGTTGACTGTACATTATCTATTACATATCTTATATTATTATATATATGTATATAGTAAAATGTGTATAATGATAAAATAAATTGAGCAATGATATTAATTATTGTATTCCTCTTTTCTAGCTTCTTGCATCACTGTTTTCATCATCTCAATGAAACATTCAAAACCTCCAATTGTGCTCTATCATGCATATGGTGGGTTGTTAATCATCCCCCAAAAAACATTAAGTTTAAAAAGATGTTATGTTGCTATTCATCTTGAAACCACCAGTGTGACAAAATCTAAAGGAAACTGGGTTTTCTGTGTGCAAGTGTGTAGGAGGAAGGTGGAAAAGTACAAAGTAGCATGTGCCTGTGAGGCATCACAGCACCATCTGTGTGTTCATCTCTCTGCTACTGTCCTCTCTCCTTCACACACACATAGAGCAGTTGACTTTATCTGCCTTCTGAACTGTCTGTACAGAGAATACTATAACTCTGAAGAACAGCTTGCAGCCCTCAATATTTCAGAGTGTGCTTTTCCCTTTCTTATTTTCAGAATAGTTTTTTATGAAGGCCGGGTACAGGCATACAGGGATGTATGCTAACACTCCAACTAACTTGACTACTCTAGTGTGTGTGTGTGTGTGTGTGTGTGTGTGTGTGTGTGTGTGTGTGTGTGTGTGTGTGTGTGTGTGTGTGTGTGTGTGTGTGTGTGTGTGTGTGTGTGTGTGTGTGTGTGTGTGTGTACATGATAAAGACATTATAATGTAAATGTTTAAAGGCTTCATTTTCTTTCCCTGCGCTGACATATTTTATACTGGAAGCTAAAAACAAGATGCACATCAAAGGGAGGGGACACCAAAAGATGACTTGTTGAATTTACTTAAAAAAGCAGCGTCACACAACTATATTGGGATAATTTTTACAACTCAAAATTTATAATTATGAACAAAAGAAATTTAAGTAAAGCTGACAAAATGTCTTTGAGTAAATACGAACCATTCGAATTTGTCACTGTTATATAATAGTTATATGTGCAGTTTACTTAAAGGTGGGGTAAGTGTTATTTCAAAACCGTTTTAGAAAAAGGACTCGGGCCGAGTGGAATAACAAATTTGTAGTCAATCAGCAGGTAAGGGGCGTGTCTATGGTGAGACGAGAGGCTCAGTGCACGTCATTATTCAAAACACGAGTCACACAGGACGGACATTAGCCAAGAAAGAAATGAAGTTAAGCGCAAGTTCTGCCAGGAAGACTCAATCGTTACGTCACTAATTACCTTCTCATCTATCCAATCACATCCTTTACCGGAACATATAAAGGTTGTACTTACTCATGTTTGAGTTCGCAGATACTACTGCTTCAGCACCACCATCCTCCCCACCACCACCAATATGGGACCTTTCCTCCATCCCCCCCTACACAACCAGCCAGGCTTTCATATCATCCTCAACACCACCAGACGGGATCTCCCCTCTACCCTGGAGACTTCAGGATGTCTCTCCCACCATCCACCCCACCACCACCAGATGGCCCCCTTTCGTACTTCGCGGGGGGTGAGCTGCGCCCCTGCCTCTGTAATCAGGCAGGATACGCAGATTCCGTACCCTCGGAATGCGAATTAAAAATGGGGCCTACGCCAAAGAACTTGATTGCTTGCTGAGCTCCTAAATAAATGTTATTGTTACAACATTAATTCTTCCGAGTCTTTCTGGCAGAACTAATATATGCTGGCTTTTGCTTCAATATGCCCGTGTGTCATGTTGGCTTGTTTGTCCATTTGCGATCGTATTGTCGTTCACTTCAGCGATGATAAAGAGCCGCTCATATCCACACCGTATAGAGCATCTAAATCCCCTCACTTTTTCAAGCGTCAGCTCACAAAATGTGTCCGACAGGTAAGTACTATATTCCTAATATATGTTTGTTTCCTCTTTTCATCTATATAACCCATCCGGTCATAATTGTTATATGTTGTTAGCTGGACTATCGAGCTTGCATACTAACGTTATCGAGTTGTTCATAAGAACTGTTTGTGTTTTGTGATCGCTATAACTCTAATCTTGTCATAACTGTAATATGTCGTTAGTTGGACTGTTATGCCCATGTAATATCGAGTTGTTCATGAGAACGGTTTGTGTTTTGTGATCGCTATAACTCTAATATTGTCATAACTGTAATATGCCATTAGCTGGCCTATCAAGTGTGTGTTCTATCGTGTTGTTCATGAGAACGGTTTGTGTTTTGTGATCGCTATAACTCTAATCTGGTCATAATTGTAATATGTCGTTAGTTGGACCTGTGCTCGTGTACTATAGAGTTGTTCATGAGAACGGTTTGTGTTTTTTGGGATGAAGGGGTGACTTTTTCATTGAATATTCGACCTGGATTAGTTACACACAGATTCTGCTGAGACCCTTTTTTGGGGTAGGGGCGTTTCTGTTTTGGTGATTTGAAATATCAACAACAGTTACCAGATAGCACTTACCCCACCTTTAATAATGCTATGTTAAAATTATAAAAGTTTATTATGTTAGGTGAACACATTTATCGATTTAATTTACCTAATTACATGACATATTTGCTGTGTGAGTGGACAGCTATTAAATAACAAGCATCATTTTAGAAACAAAATGTAAAAATAACCCACTAGACAAACCACATTTTATTGAGGACACAGGCACCACTCTTCTGCATAATGGTAACCACAAAATTACAGAAACTCCTCTAAATGTACAACATAACTGATTAAATACTAACATAAACTACAACATATTTCCCTTTACTGAAAAACACATAAAACAACACTTTAATCACTAAATTTACTCTCCTAATGCAGTCCCTTGCGAAGCATGCTGGGAACTAGATTCACTGCCCAGTATGTTCGTTTTACTCAATGTTAAGTTAACCGAACACACACTTTTACAAGTAAAGTTGTCAATACTCATTTTTAATAGAAACAACTCAGTAAATTTAAGTTCATGTAGTTACATGAGTTTTTTAAGTAATGTGAACAAGGATTATTTGAGTGCAACTAACAACAGTGAAAGGTGTTAATGATTATACATTTTAGATGCTTCCGTTCTGTTAGAAGTTTATATTGGCAAAGTCAACAGTTTCGATTTCATTTAATTTCTATGACTGAAGGAAGAAAAAGAAAAAGAAAAAAGCTAGAGGAGGAAAACATTGAAATAATAAAGATAAACTTATTTACAAACAATAGATTGAATAAAATAAATATCTTTACTAACCCACAACCTTAACTTTTGGCGTCTAATGATTCAATGGTATATAATATGAATGAAAATATACAGTGTTGTTATTAACAAAAAAAACTATTAAAAATCATTTTTGTTAATTGAAATATAACTGAAAATAAATATTCTATAAAATAAATATTAATGCAAATATATATCAATGTTTAAGCAAATAAATAATAAATGCAAATTAGAAATGCTACCATGACAACAAATCATTTTAAATGTAAATACTATAATTTGGAGGCCATGGTAACGGAAAAAGAGATTGGGGGAAAAAATATGTCAATGCTTTCACATTCTCAAAACTTTTGCGAGAGAACGCAAAAGCATGGGGAAAGTTTTTTCCTCGCATCACATATTTTTTTATCATCATGTCCCTTTAGTGCCTCTGAACTACTAAATGTAAATCTGAAATAAAAACTAAAGCAATAAAGAAATTTAAATAAATAAAAAACTAATAAAAACTAATAAAAATGGCAAAAGCACATACAATTACTAAAACTTAAAGGCATTCAAATTATATTGAATGCAATATAAACTTATTGCATTCAAATATCTAAAAACCACTAGAACAATGTTATATATTTTTGTTCACTCTTATCCCAAATGTACTTATCCAAAAAATTTCCAACAATGTTTAAATGCAGAGAAAATAATAATTGTTTTTTAACACGGTTAGTCTTATTGCTTGAATCTCATTTTTTTATTTACTGTGAGCAACATTTTTCCACCCTGTGTTGACATATTTCTTATTTAAACACAAAGTTTTATTGGTTTTTCTACTCAATTGTAGAGGAGGAACATTCTGTTTTCTGATTAAAAAAAAGTGTGATTGTGATTTTAAAATGCAGAGATCCAGGTTTGCTATGTTTATAGGGAAGCATTACTTAAAATGAACTTTTATTCTTCCCCGGTAGTGACGTATGGATGTTGAATTATGTTTTCCACTGAGTGTGTACGAATTAATCATGCTGTTACATGGTAATCATGATAAGAGGGATCCAAAGGGAATCAATGGGAATTCTACTTGGGAGGATGGGCGTGGAGCCACCATTAAAGTACTGATGGATATTGGTCACTCTGCATCTAGGGGCTCAATAGAGAGAAATATAGAGGTGCTTTGTACAGAATAATGTAATTTTATGTAATTTATAATGTAATTTTATAAAATAGTGTTGTCTCTAAGGCATGGTACAAACCTGCACTACAAATGATTTCTCCAATGAGCAATCACTTAACAGAATCACTTAAGACAAAATGGTTAATCTGGGTTTGAACATTGTTGAATAGTCTTTTCCAGCTTCACCTAATCAGACTCGAGACACCCTTTCTTTGGAAATACTATCAACAGTGCTTTTTACTGCAACCTCACCTGATGAATCCATTCTCCTGCTATAACATTATCATTTCAGCAGCCATATCTTATTTATAGAGTCATTTACATTTCATTCTTGTGAAAAACAAAAGTGTTCATTTTCTTTTGTGTGAATGAAGAAACAGAGGAAGAAAACGAGGCACTCATTCAGTGGGTGCGTGTGCACACTCAGCAGCAGACTGCAGAGTCGTTAGTAATTATGATAATTGCATGAGTGCAGCAGCTTTTGCTGTGGGCCAGAGATGATGCATGAGAGAGAGATAGGGAATGTGGACGAGAGATTTCAATGTTACTCCACAGACGGGGAAGTATCATGTTTGCACTCAATCTTAAATGTGCATCTTAATTATTTCCATAAAAAAAGAAAAGAAAGTTAATTTAAATCTAATTTAATTGTAAGTTATCTCAATGTTCATTTGGTTTTGGATTTTTTGGATTTGGAGTTTCAATTTCCTATTCAAGCCTGGCACACACACACACACACACACACACACACACACACACACACACACACACACACACACACACACACACACACACACACACACACACACACACACACACACACAAAGTCACTTTCCTGAATAGGCAAGAGAAAATGAAGGTGTTTGTCAAATTTCGACCCAGACAACTAAATGAAATGGAACGCATAACGGCCTAATTCAATTTAACACTCTCATCAAAATCATTACGTGTGCAAATTAAATGGATCTTTCCACTTGCTTTAAAAGTTTATCTGAGACAAAGACATCATAAATTATATTAATGCTGAGCCATTGTGCACTACATGCAAATATGTAATAAAAACTACATTTAAAAAAATATGATTTTTCTAATATTTTGAGTGAAATTATTATGCTTACCATGACCATTTATTTGATCAAAAATATACATTAAAATCAGTAATATTATGGAATATTATTACAATGTTATTGAAATAACAGGTTTTTTTATTCTACCAATATTGAAATAAAATGTATTCTTGCAATGCCAAAGCTGAATTTTCCAGTCAGTGTGACATGATCCTTCAGAAATCATTCTAATATGCTGATTCAGTGCCCAAGAAACGTTTCTTATTATTATCTAAATTGAAATCAAAATGTTTGTGGAAACCATGATACATTTTTCCAGAACTCTTTGATAAATAGATGCAGTAGAACAGTACTTGTTTGATTTATAAGATTTTTTTGTAATGGTGTAGTCTTTCACTTTTGATCAATTTAATGCATCACTGCTGAATAAAATAATGAATTTAATAATTTGTAAAAATGTTACCAACTTTAAACTTTGAAACAGTATTCTACAGTACTTCTAATGTCTTGAACGATAACATGCTATTTACATGTCTGGTTCCTCTTTATTGTTGGAGAAACAAATTATTATATTATATTATATTATATTATATTATATTATATTATATTATATTATATTATATTATATTATATTATATAAATCCTGCTTAATAAAGAGTAATTTATGTGCTGCTTTGGGAAGCAGGCTTTATCCCAATGCATGTTATTTTTTCAGAAAATATCTGAAATATCACTTTAATATAATATTAAATAAAAATAATATTTCAAATTGATGACACTTTGTACTATATAATGACATCTATAATTTAAGATGAAATACTGAAATATTGAGAGTGCGGATAAGAGACAAATAATGGGATCCTGCATATTTAATACAGACAAACACATTTTGTCATACTGTTATGCTATTTGTATAGTGCGCTATACAATATATCTACACATTAAAATACCAAAGGAGGCATGTACTATCTTAATGCTTGCTTTACAGTGTATGTAATAAACAATCAGGACAATAAGCAAAGTGATCTACACACGAAACCCACACCACACTACTACAGAAACAATATCCTTGAATAAATGATCAAAATAGGCAGCACCGCAGTAATACAAACACACAAATAGCTTCAAATAATATGAACCCTCTAAATACAGGGTTTATTTGTCAAAGTAACATCAGCACAGTAAAACTACCCTAACGAATCATTGCGCAGCTTTATCGGAACTTAGGGATACTGATCTGCCAAAGGGGGACAGAGTGTTCTGCATTGTCCTGGAGCTAGCAACTCTTTTCCTCCACTCCCCTCCCTGCGTCTCTCCATGGCATGTTCTATGTTTAGCATGATGCTCGGAGCGCAGAGGGACTATGAACCCACAAGGCCAGTGCTGAAGATAGCAGCTGGTTAGTTTTGGTGTCTCTGAGCCACAAGGCAGAGACAGGCCTACTACTGTGCAGTCCCCAGTAGCACATTACATCAGAAATGAATAACCGTGCAAACCAGCATTTGGCACCTCACACATGCTGTTTGAAAGGCATGCTAATACCTCCGTTTAAGATTTCATTTGAATGCGTGTCCTTCAGCATAACTGAACTTCACATCAACTCTACTTAAAATGATTGAGTCAAGCAAGCATTATTAAAATTAGGATGAAAGATGAAGACGAGGAAGAAAAATCCAATCAGCAGCTATTCAGAAAAATAGCATGCTTCACTGCGTTTATATAACAGTTCAATGTTTAAAGTTAACATTGAGTAACTTACATTTTAGATATAAATTTCCAGTTACTTTGTCTGTTTTTGTTCTGACACAGAACCTATTTCCGAGCAACACGTGGCGGTGTGTTTTGTTCCTGAACGAATCATTGAGAGTTGAACCAAATGATTCAATGACTCATTCATAATGACATTTGTTTCTTAATGAATCAGTGTTTTAAATGAATCGGTTGAGTAAATGATTAAATGACTCGTTCATAAAGGCCTTAAAGGGATTCACCCAACAACGAAAATTGTCATCATTTACTCACTTCAAGTTGCTCCAAACCTGTATGAGTTTCTCTCTTCCGTTGAACACAAAAGACAAGAATGTTGGTAACTAGACAGTTGATGGTAGCCATTGCTATACCAATGACAAATGATGACAGAATGAACATTTTTGGTGAACTAACCCTTTAACTGGTTTTGTTCTTGAATGAAATAAGTTAGCAAATCAGTTAAAAAAATGAATACAATACATTTTGTTGCCTCCTACTGACATATCCATGTAAAGAGCAAGAAGGATCACTGAAAAAATACCCACCACTTATTCTGTTCATTAACGTCTTATCATATATTGCAGAATATTACTGTTAACCTTTGCTACTGCCATCATCTGAATTTAGTATACATAAATACAAAGTTTTAAAAGTAAAGTTGGTGAGTGGAGTAGCCTATATGAAATTGTTGACAACGAGTCTTTAAATCACTTTTGCCTGTTTCATTAGCCCATCCATGACGCGGTTGTGATGTTGAGAGAGCTGCAGGATAAAAAAATAAAGCATTATAATTTGAATGATTTTAGCGTGTGTGATTTATCGCGGACACGGGTTGGGTAACGGGCAAAATATTAACGGGTCTGGGTGGGTGCGGATTTCATTTTGAAATTTTCACAGGTCGGATCTGGTGCTAAACCTTTCGGGTACGGGCGGGGGCGGGTCTCCAAAAATGAACCCGTGCAGGACTCTGTCCTGCTGTATCAGTAGCCAATAAGCTTCCATGCTCAACCTTCAAATCCTTTATTCAGAAACCCTCCATCTTCCCCAGCTCCACCTGTATAGATCTGCTATGAGTAATTCATGTGCACTCTATTGTAAAGCAGCAGCATGTCTTCCTTGCTCACAGCAGCGTGTTGTGTATGTATTGGCAGTAGAAAGTCCCGTACTTGCTCTGCAGCAGCAATAACCTACAACAGCAGAAGCAATAAAAGCAGCAGCAATGTAGCAGATCTAGTCTGCCAAGACCAAATATATCAACATTGTCATACCCATTACCATGCCAAACACTCAAAGAGTTGTCATAACAGAAATGTAAATATGGAGAATAAATTAACCATTGCTTTTTAAAATTTTGAATGCAGACGTTCAACAATACTAAGTATCATATCTAATAAAAGCAGGTTGTTTGTGTAAATATATAATATTTAATGTAAATATTTTTTACTTTTTTTTTTTTAGAATATTTCATTTATATAATATTTTGTATATTGTTGCATTACTGTTAGAAAGTCTTTCTAAAAAAATAACAAATAAAAAAAGCTACAGAAAAAAACAAATGCAGAATCTGTTGTTTATAGAACTGTCATACAAAAGGAAAAATCCTCGCAGTAACAGCTGTGCTGACATTCAGTACAACAGCTCTTTTGCTGCCTTGCAAACACTCTTGAAAAATATTCCTTTATAACAACCTCAAGCATATACAGAATTTTACTTATAAGAAGCATAACGCCTCAAGCAAGAGAAGCTCGTCTCAGAGCAGTAGCGTTAAAGGAAATGCAAACGGATTACTTTACATTTGCTTACACAAAACTATACCACACACCAAAATGCATAAGTTTAATTCAATCTCTGTACCTTGAGTGGTATGTGTGTATGCCTCTCTATGTGTGCGCACATTGTCTCACTATCATTCTATCGGTGTATTAACAGCACAATACGACTATGTGATGTAGAATATGGATGCCGATGAAACCTCTATCAGCAGAACATAAAGTATAGCGCTTCAATGGATCGTGAAACCGTAGCATTTTAATCACACTTCCAAAAGACAGAGTCCACATCCAGCCTTTTCTTTAACAGAAGTGCATGAGTGAAGAAAAGGACATGTTCAAAGTAAGGGAGTAAAGTGGGGGAAAATGATGGGGAAAGCAAAAAGTCCTGTGTGATGGAAAGACAGAGTGGGTCTTTAGAAGGTTTTTGGTGCTTCTGTGTGAGCTGAGAGGTATCTAAGTATGAGACAGTGTGTATGACAGAAAAAAGGCTACAGTGTGCTCAGTATTAGAGTTAATGGGCGTGTGTGTGTCTGTCTCGGAGAGCGCTAACGTGTGTGGGTGAAAGCACTTGCCTGAAACTCCTCTAATCCAGCTAAAAATAAGAACTTGTGCCATGTGACACACAGTCTCTGTAAGATGGCTTCCTCCCGTGAAGAATTAATGCTACTCTGATGGAAAAGATGCAGTCAGATCAGACAGACTATGACAAAAATGACATGCAAGTGCCTCTTCAGCTAAGTAGATTTTGAATGTAACAATTTAAAATAATTTAAAATATTTAAAAAAAAAACATTAGTAATTGTAAGTATACAATGTCATATATATGTACAAAGTATATTATGTAACATGCAGTCGTCGAACACACATTTTAATATGTTTGAATAGTCAATTAAATATTCACTATATTGGCAAAAGCTTTGGGATGCCTGCCTTTACATGCCTGCATCCCATTCTTAATCCGAAGGGTTTAATAAGGAGTTGGCCCACCCTTTACAGCAAAACAGCTTCAACTTATCTGGAAAGGCTTTCCACAAGGTTTAGGAGTGTGTTTTGGGGAATTTTTGATTATTCTTCTAGAAGCTCATTTGTGAGATCAGGCACTGATGTTGGACGAGAAGGCCTGGCTCGCAGTCTGCACTCTATCGGGTTGAGGTCAGGACTCTGAGCAGGCCAGTCAAGTTCCTCCACACCAAACTCACTCATCCATGTCTTTATTGACCTTGCTTTGTGCACTGGAGCGCAGTCATGTTGGAACAGCAAGTGGCCATCCCCAAACTGTTCCCACAAAGTTGGGAGAATTAAATTGTCCAAAAAATCTTGGTTCTGAAATGATTGGAACACCTGAGTTCAATGATTTGGAGAGGTGTCCCAATACTTTTGGCAATATAGTGTGTATATATCAATTTATTTTTTTAATCAAGAAATTTAGAGGTTAGGGGATCAACAAAGTGTAAATATTTGTGTATAATTAGCCTGGATGCCAGCTGAACTCAGCCCCGCCCACAACATTTGAGCTCTGGACCCGATCCATAGAGGAGTAATTATGCCCGAACAGAAACTGTTCGGACCAATAAAATCATCTGGGCGGGCTTTAGACAATGACGGGCAGATAATAAACAGTACCGTAATCATGCACGTCCTCAAAGGCGTGCATATTAAATTTGTTCAAATCCTAAACGGATAACTTGTTTGTATATGCATTCACCTTTACTTTTTCTCTCTGAAATGATGATTATGTTGGTAAGTACTCTGTGTATTCTTAAACTATTATTTTATTTTTTTACAACACAGGCAAAGATCGTTTATTCAGCGCGCGTGCAGAAAGGGTTGCCAAGTTTGAGTATGGCTACCTCAGGCTGTGTATAATATCAATACAGTATTGATATTATACACAGCCTGACGTGGTCATATTAAATTCTAGTCATAATATGAGTCTGATACTGCTCCATTGGGCTGCGATTATGGGGCGTGTTTCAACCCGACCAGGAAAGACATCAATTGGACAGATATACAACCAATCAGAGCAGCGAAGTGGCACATTACGTTAGTTGTAGAACTCAACAGCACTGTGTTGCCAAATATGCGGTTTTCTCGAGGGTTGTTTTCCATTTCCGCGGGTTGAAGCAACCTCAATTATGTTTAGTACAATTTTAAAGTAGTGTACACGTACCTAAATTAGTATTAGATGCCGCCACTTTGTACATATTGTTCTTTTTAATCACATAAACAAACATACAAAAATGTGTGTAGATGTTGCACCTGATGTAAGAATAACACCAGGCAGGGAAAACAATGTTGGGATATGAACCCAGGTCATCTTTACATGCAAAACAAAAACTACGCTCTTATAACAGCAATTATATGATCAATTATGTTGTTGTCCTTTTTTTGTTTTTTTCTTGCCACAAAATGGGTCAAGACTGCTTCTGCTGCCCCTTTAAAAAATGATAGGATAAGAGGGGGTAAGGCGGATCTTTCATGCTAAAATCTAATAGAAGCTCTCTTCACTTGCTCAATGTCGTAATAGAGACCTTGAGAAAAACAGAAGGTCATGTTGGCCTGCCAGGAAATAGAGGAAGAGGGAGAGACAGGGAGTGAAAGGAAAGGAGTGCTAGTGCTGCTTAATGGATTATAGGATATGGAAAAACTGGATGGGAAGGAGGGAGGGAGGAGAGAGAGAGAGTTTGTGTTCTGGTTCGCAAGGGGGAGAGTGGGTGTGTGGCAGCAATGGCATGAGGAAAATCTTTCACATGTTTAAGGTTCAGGCAGCTCTCCTAGAGAGACACGGCTGTAGTGCCACAACAACTAGTAGCTACTGCTGTTCATCACACTATATTGTGACACAATATTCCTCCTCCACTCTGGCTAATACTACTTCCTTTCATCCTACTCTCCATTCCTCTAGGCGAAAAAACCGGCAGACTTATCTAAACTATGGATCTATATATTGGCCAGACTGTTTTGAAATTATTAGCAACAGACGGCCAATAACTGTTCCCACTTGACTAATTAACTCTCCAGGGTCAGTGTCCAAAATCTACAAACACTTTTAGCTGCCTTGTTGAAATGTGTAGCTCTGTATAAAAATATGGACTTTTGGTTGGTTAAAAAAGCAGATTAAAGCAGATAAAAATAATAAAAATTCAATATATTTATTTGTGCGCAAAATCAAAGTTTAGTTTTTGGTTTGCCAATTAATGCTGAATAGCAACATAAATTACACATAAGTTTTGCTTCTAATGTATCATCATAGACAGGACACTTTATTTCCATGAATATTAGAATTCTCATTAGGAGCTTTATTAGGGCAGAAGTAAGTTATTTATAGTGGCTGAAGTATGGTCTTAAATATGATCTTCTCTAGCATATTAAACAACCACATAATGAATATATTTTCAACAAATTAGGTATGATCTTCATTACCCAAAATAAAGACTCACTAAAAACATCTCATCTCTGTTATGTAAATGCACTTTTATAGTATCCTTGGGTCTCTTATTCTGCTTTTAAAGGCCCGATATGTAAGATTTTTAGATTAAAATTTCCAAAAACCAGAACAATGTTATATATTTTATTGACGTGTCCCAAATGTTTCAAAGAATATTAAAATCCAGAGAAATAAGCCATTTTAACCAGGACATGGTCTGTGTCCGTGTGTCGCCTATCAATGACATCATGTCCGTGTTAGTCTCGATTTCCAGTTTTATTAAGTAGAAACCATGGAAATACCAAAGACACTTTAATATATGATGTGTTTTATGTGTTTTCCTGATTTACCGCAAGTAGCATGTTTTAGCTTACTGCAGTGTGCAACAGAGTGAATGCACAGTGTAGAAATATAACACAGGTTTCAACACACTCAAATGTATCTAATATGATAAAACAGCACTGCGTTACCTCACATGCACATGACCGGAAAAAGTAGAAGCAGTCATCTGCGTTATAATAAAAGCTCTGCGAAATCAAGACGTCATCAAGCTACACATTTGTTTTGAATAAACAACCTCTAGCAGCGAAAAATTACATATTGTGGCTTTACAAAAAAGTGCTCAAATAGCTTGAGCAAATGTCCTTCATCTCAGCATCTTTCTCAGACTTCACTCAAAGCAACACTTATTTAAATAAATAGCCACGAAAAATCACACATGTACAATCACACGTACTGCAATGCACCTAAAAATATTGAACACAAATGTAGGGTCCTTTTCAGCTCTGGCTCTTTAGAAATGTAAATAGACTGTTCCAAAATCCTTCAGAACAAGGTTTGATTAATAAATATAGATGCATAAAATGTTCTGTTTTCCTTATTCACAATGAATGTGCACGTGTCCATTTATCTATGTATTGATGAATCAATATAATTCATAAATCTGAATTTATAATTTCAAAAGTGCCAGGCTAAATTTACTCTCTAGGTCATAAGTTAATTAAAGCAGCACTAAAATAGCCACCATTTATTCCACTATTTAATAATTCACATTCAACGGAGGTTTAAGGACCTTCCAGCTGGATGTTTATTACTTCTGACCAAATGAATCTGCCAGTCTCTGACGTTCTCTTCCTCTCCTCACCTGTCCTTTTCTCTCAGCGTGCTTAATGAACCGATAAATTTCATCCCCCCCTCACCCTGTTATATTAATAAGGTAATTTCAGAATCTCCAAATCTCATCTGAGACGATCCAGCTCTGGCCTTTCAATCAAACATCCTCTTATCTCCACGGGAACCTCTCCTAACTAACTCCTGCTCCATCCAGCTGCCCGAACTGCTGCCATCTCTCAGGCTCTTCTAATCTCTTATCTGACCTCCACTCTCTTTCTATTAGTGTCGCTGTCATTGCTGTGTCCAGTTCCCTTCACTACAGACCCTTATGTCTCTCCTCCACCCTTAATATTCCCCTTTCTGTATTATGAAGCATTAGAATGAACGAAACATTCTTTTCTATGATTTCCTTAAAGGGTTAGTTCACCCAAAAATAAAATTGATGTCATTAATGACTCACCCTAATGTCGTTCCACACCCGTAAGACCTCCGTTCATCTTCAGACACAGTTTAATATATTTTATATTTTAGTCCCAGAGCATATGCTGTCTTTGCACACTATACAGTCCATGTCCAGAAAGCTAATTAAAACATCATCAAAGTATTGAAGCATATGTGACATCAGTTGGTTGATTAGAATCTCTTGAAGCATCGAAAATACATTTTGGTCCAAAAATATCAAAAACTACGACTTTATTCATCATTGTCTTCTCTTCCGTGTTCCTCAAATAAAGATTCAAAGGGTTCTGAATCAGTGAATCGATCAATGATTCGGATCGCCAATGTCATGTGATTTCAGCAGTTTGGCGGTTTGACACGCGATCCAAACTGTTGAAATCATGTGACCGTGGCGATCCGAACCATTGATCAAAGTGTGCATAGACTGCTCTTGGACCAAAATGTAAAATATCTTAAACTGTGTTCCGAAGATGAACGGAGGTCTTACGGGTGTCGAACAACATTAGGGTGAGTCATTAATTACATACATTTCATTTTTGGGTGAACTAACCCTTTAAGTATTAGATTCCCAGTTTCATTCACCATGAAATTAAAACATTATGAATAATTTATCCATGCACATTATTTGTGTCTTCGAGTGAAGACTTCGACTGTCACTCACATGAGATCACAGCAAAAGCAAACAACAACCATCCAATCAATTCCCAATGGACAAAATCAAGTCCCGTCCTACATTTATTCTAGGATATTCACTCAGATATACAGTAGGCTACGCCACAATAGGGAAGCAACGCATATTCCGTTTCATGCCAAATTGCATGATTTTTTTATGGACAAAATGATCACATCTGTAAATTAAAAAACTTGGCTGAGGTCAAATTCTTTCTTTTCTGAGCCAGTCTGAAGACATCAAGGTGCTTTCTGCCTGTCAATCATTTTTTGAGTGATTGATCGGGCAGCCCATATATAGAGACGCAGGAATCTGACAGTGTGATAGTTGAAGCAGATCATTCTCATTAAATGGCATATTTACTTTCATAAGCCGTTGTCAGTTGTTAGTTTGTCATGCGAGACTGCTATTTTCCTCCGTTTTAGACCACACTGTCTCTAATGAATCTTTGAGGACGGGGTTTTGGAAAGATGGAGGCGTGTCTGTTCATACTGCCACCGAATGGCCATCTTTAACAGCAAAAGCCCTGTTTAATGCATTGTGGGGGGGGGGGGGGGGGGACATAATTTGCTTACATAACTGTTCTATGAAAGTCATTTGTCAGTGATTTTGACATACATAGAAACAAAAATAGCAAATATAATGTGGATCCATTAATCTCTCCCATTCTCACTGACCTGTTTTAAATGAAATCCCTCATTAAATCACAACCCACACTGCATTACTGGTGTTACAGACTGTTTCATGTGTTTAATTCCAACATTTGCCTGGAATTTTTGTTTTGCTAGAAAACAAAGCATCACTTGAACTGGGATTTATATGTATTTGGGCTTCTTAATGCAAATTACATTTCACATCTTGTTTTTCATTTCAAAGCCCATCACAGACAAGAACAAAAGGGATTGGTTATTTTTCTTGAGGGATTTGGATGTTTCTTCCCTTATATTATTCAGTTTTCACTGCTCTAAAAATTAGATTTATGAACGTTGGTTACTTCATCTCATGATTTAGTCATTAAACTGCAAGAGATTTTCTTACATACAAAAAATTCCTCATGTACTTCAAATGGACACAGATCAAGTCATTTGTTTTATTAATATTTGGTCTTGTTAAATTTCCATCAGACATTTTTTATAGCGTTCTCTTTCCAGTCTTGTCCTCTCCTCTTGTTTCATTTTCACACTGACCAGATGCTCTCCTTTTGCCTAGAAAACTGACCCGTCTTTCAACATGTGCATGTGCGATTTATACACACGCACACAACATGCTGGTAGTGTCGCTCCGTAAAAGACCTCAATTGGAAATCAGTGGAGAATGAAACTGAATTTGTGAGCCTGGCAACTCGATACAAGCATGGTAACTTCATCCATCACACAAAGCTGCTCTGATTTGCCTTCCTGTCTGAACAAGAATAAAATCATGTGGCCAGCAGGACAACCCAGTGGGGCTCTCAGACCATAGAGAAGGCCTGTAGGGTCATTCTCATTGGGTTTGATTGTGCTAAATACTCTGAAACACATGGTTTGATTGAGTTCATTCCCCAGTCACCCATCTTTCTTGTGCTTGCCTCTTGTAATAAAGGGACAAATCTGTTACTATCTCCTTTTGCAAGCCCTATACAGTAATGCAGACATGTAACTGGTTTATAAAGCCTTTTATGTGGGACATGCATTATTTCTCCTAGATAGGCACACAATAAACAGACCCTTATTTTAATGTGTGAACACCAGACATTGCATTAATAAAACACTCTAGGTGATGCATCTCATTTGAAACCAGCCGTTCGATATATTTCCATCCCATTCATTTATAACCTAATGTGTGTGATACATTTTACACCTCTATGTGTCCTTACACTGCAACAGCAGACCCACTGCGCATCTTAACAGGGCCATTGGTTTTAGATTTTAAATAGGCATCCACTGAAGGCTTGTACATAGATAAAAAGCCTAGCAGTGAGTGACAGTATAACACTGCAGTCCCTTTATGCCGTTTTTCACAAGGTCAACAGCCTTTACAAAGGTGTGACTGCAACACAAACAATAGTCAAGCTAAACCTGTCAACATGTGATATCACATGCAATTGCGCATAAAAGCTTTATGCTGACTCAATTTATATACTCAAATATACTCAAGTATATATTGAGTATATGAAATTGTATAAATTAAGTATATATGTCGTAAATATTAAAATATTGTTATTTTAATATTTAATTAAACTATTTAATTCTAAAAAATACATTCAAAGATTTTTTTCTTCTACTAAATACTACGGTTTTGTTTTAATATACCAGTTTAGTAAACAAGATATTAATACTATTCCGTTTAAACTTACATGTCAAAAAAAATATTGTCCGTAATTCGTGTTTTGAATGAATTAGTTGAGTGAACAATCGAATGATTCACTCATTTTTGGTTGGTTACTAAATTAATCAACCTGTTTGAACAAATCATTATTATAATCATATTTAAATAACTCTTAAAAACATTTCTTTGTCGCCACCTATTGGTGTAACTATGTAACTTCCAGAGTTGCTGAAAAAAGACCAGAAGTCAAGTGTAAGGTCAGTTCTGTCAGGTCACGTTAGTCAGGCTCACATCAGCTGACTGTCAGCTGATCACGTCTACCTATAGGAATATGATGCTTATCACAGCATGCACAAATAAGGTCTTTCAGTATTATCAGCTGCTATTGCGTTTCTCAGAAGCTATTTACCCTCCTCCATCCCCAGCTCCTTCTTTCGTACAGTCAGAATTTGGCATCTGATTCCCCCTGAATAAGACTAAATTCCCAAATGATGTACATTTTAATATTGACATTAAATGTGCACTATGTAGTATTTTTGCAGTAAAATATACCAATACCATTAGGCCAGTATAAACAGAGCTGTTACCTCATAGTCATAACCGTAAACGTGGTAATGGCGCCAGCGACTCTGTCCTGTCATAATAAAAGTCCCATTGCTCGTGAGCCGTGTGTTTGCGTAACAATCGCTCCAGTGGCCTTGCTCAGCTGCTTCAAAACTCTGTCCTGCTCTGCTTCATACTACAGTAACGTAAATAATCGAATCCATGAACATGATTTCTGCCCGAGTCCTATCCTGATTCTTTTCCACCGGCTGTAAGATGAAGACCACATGTCCCAAGATTCTGAGCTCAAACTTGGTGTCATCAAACTACGCCTTTGTTTTGAATAGGCGACTCCCCTTTCGCCTTCAGAACTGCAATAATTCTATGTGGCATTGATTCAACAAGGTGCTGAAAGCATTCTTTAGAAATTTTGGCCCATATTGATAGGACAGCATCTTGCAGTTGATGGAGATTTGTGGGATGCACATCCAGTACACGAAGCTCCCGTTCCACCACATCCCAAAGATGCTCTATTGGGTTGAGATCTGGTGACTGTGGGGGCCATTTTAATACAGTGAACTCATTGACATGTTCAAAAAAACAATTTGAAATGATTCGAGCTGTGTGACATGGTGCATTATCCTGATGGAAGAAGCCATCAGAGGATGGGTACATGGTGGTCATAAAGGGATGGACATAGTCAGAAACAATGCTCAAGTAGGCTGTGGCATTTAATCGATTCCCAATTGGTACTAAGGGGCCTAAAGTGTGGCAAGAAAACATCCCCCACACCATTACACCACCACCACCAGCCTGCACAGTGGTAACAAGGCATGATGGATCCATGTTCTCATTCTGTTTACGCCAAATTCTGACTCTACCATCTGAATGTCTCAACAGAAATCGAGACTCATCAGACCAGGCAATATTTTGAGTCAACATGAGTCTTCAACTGTCCAATTTTGGTGAGCTCGTGCAAACTGTAGCCTATTTTTCCTATTTGTAGTGGAGATGAGTGGTAACCTGTGGGTTCTTCTGCTGTTGTAGCCCATCCGCCTCAAGGTTGTGCATGTTGTGGCTTCACAAATGCTTTGCTGCATACCTCGGTTGTAACGAGTGGTTATTTCAGTCAAAGTTGCTCTTCTATCAGCTTTAATCAGTCGGCCCATTCTCCTCTGACCTCTAGCATCAACAAGGCATTTTCGCCCACAGGACTGCCGCATACTGGATGTTCTTCCCTTTTTACACCATTATTTGTAAACCCTAGACATGGTTGTGCATGAAAATCCCAGTAACTGAGCAGATTGTGAAATACTCATACCGGCCCGTCTGGCACCAACAACCATGCCACGCTCAAATTGCTTAAATCACCATTCTTTCCCATTCTGACATTCAGTTTGGAGTTCAGGAGATTGTCTTGACCAGGACCACACCCCTAAATGCATTGAAGCAACTGCCATGTGATTGGTTGATTAGATAATTGCACTATTGAGAAATTAAACAGGTGTTCCTAATAATCCTTTAGGTGTGCGTATATGCTAACTGTCAATCATCTTTGATGATAGTGGTCCTGACAAAACTAAATTTGTTGTATATTTTTTGTATATTGTATATTTTATTATTAATATTATTTATTATATTGTATTTACATATATATATATATATATATATATATATATATATATATATATATATATATATATATTATGACATTTTAAAACCTAATATCCTTCAAAAGCAAATCCTATTACGTGAACAGGTAATTGTGACCAAAAATAGCAGGTAATTAGGGAAAACACAGAGGAAGAGAAAGATCAAAATAAAGCTAAAGGACAAAAGGGTAGGAAAGGAGACATCATCTGCAGAAAAGTTCATCTGAAATGACACGAAGATTTGCTTAGGCAGCTAAGTAAAAGACAATGAGCCCTTGAAAGCTGTCACCACCAGTATTATTTGGCGAGGAGTGATATCTCAGCGGGATGTACACTGTATGTACTGATGAAAATCTTAACGTTTCAGTTTATAGGTGCAACAAAAAGCTAGAGGGTCTGGAGTCTGTAAGGGCCTCTGCATTCTTACGATGTGTCCGTGTAACGAGACCACCTTATCTGCTGAAATGGTGGGACATCTACCATCTATCAGTGATGAAATCAAACACGGGAAGGATACAGATAATTGAAATTTTATCCTCCCCCAAGGCCCGTGAACAAAATTGCTGAGAGATCTCTATCGTGTGCCTGTATCATCTGGGGTTCAAGCAAGGGCTGCCGGCCCAGACCAGAAGCTCATGAGAGCAGATACAGGGTGAGTACAGGAGACGCTGATGACGGCATACAAATTAGTCTGAGGCAAAACCCACAGTAAAAGTGACCTCCTGGACTAAAAACTAAGAGAATGAAATGTGATTCACATGCTATAGAAACAATGATGCTGTCATTCAACATTATTGAATTTTATAATGGACTGGCTGAGCAGAGGACAGCTGACTAATGAGCAGTTTGCTGGAGACATAAACCATGATAAGCCCTTCAAATACACCAAAGTTAAATGAAAAACTCATCCAAACTAAGAAGGCAGCCTTTTAGAAGAGCAAAAAATGTTAAATCTAATTCAGGATTTGATTGCTTTCAACACTAATCACTCACTGCATACTAGGATGCCTAAGGGTATTTTGTGAATAAACAAAAATCAAATAAGTTTTGTTATTAGCCAGTATGGATGAAAGAGTATGGCCCAAGAGTATGTATGTAAAATTGAGCAAATGTAATAATAATATCCCTAACATATGATGTCATTTATAACTAAAGGAGAAAATATTATATTATAATAGATTATAATGTCCATGGATATGGCTTTAGGTAACCTGTGAGAAGTTTGATGTATTTTTCTTGTATTTTGTGTGTATTGATTGCTTTTTTTATTGACAATGTGTTAACAGCTTGAAACGAAACATTAAAAAATTAGACCTTCCACAACTTCCTAAGCCTGTAGTACACAAATTTTTATGTGAAGGACTTTTTGCCAAAATCAAAAGGATGTGACGTTTACACACTCCTTGAGAGCCTTCCGTTCCATGCTTGTCCAATGATCAGGATAATGCCGAAAGAGCCATTCTGTACTGGAATGTCAATGTGTCATGCAAAGAAAAGGGATTCACTTAAACTACAGGCTCACCAGATCTATGTGACCCGTGCTGGCAAAATGAGTTGCAATGAGATAATTTTTGCTATACATTTTTTCTTCTTGAAATGATTTCAAATGTATGACTTGTTTGAATCAGACATAAAATGAATGAGCTACACCTGTTTCAATTCGATATATTGTCAGCATAGTCAATTTTGAGAAAGTAAAAGTTTTATGAAGGTTCCAGAAAAAAAATCACCTAGCAACCATACCTGGTAAAAACACCAAATTTGACACAACAAGTCAACATCACATATCTATAGGAAAACATATATATGAAACTTTTTCCCCCATGGTACCATAATTGTTTGATTAACATTAATGAATCAGACAGCCTACAATATTAAGATCTACTGTACCGCACAGATCTAAAATAATGTAACACATCCGATGCTTTTCCCAAACAGTTAACCAAATGTTCACACAAGACATAACTGATAATGTTTGTGCCAAGACAGATATTTTGAAATACTGTAATTGTGTGTATATGTGTATATCGCAAGCTTTGTGAGTACAGTTCTGTAAGTCAGCACGAGTGAGATCGTTTTCATGGACAAACGAAAGGCACTCCTCTCAAAAAGTGCAAATAAAGAGACTTTTAGATGTTTATTTGCTATTTATCAAGCTATTTATTCACTATATACGAAGGCTTAATTAAGTTATTTTTCTTACAAAAACGAATAGTTTTGCTTCAGAAGGTCTTTATGAGCCGTGTGGATTACTTTTATAATGGATGGATACAGTTTTTTGGGCTTCAAATTTTTTTTGGGCTGCCATTATAATGCTTAGAAGAGCCAGGCCATTTTTTTAATATGACTCCGATTGTATTCGTCTGAAAGAAGATTGTCATAAACACCTAGGATGACTTGAGGGTCAGTAAATCATGGGGTAATTTTCATTTTTGAGTGAACTATCCATTTAAAGGAATTCTTCATCGAAAAATCATTAACTCACCCTCAAGTTGTTCCAAACCTGTATGAATTTCTTTCTTGAGCAGAACACAAAAAATATATATTTTGACAAATGTCTGTAACAAAACATTTGATGGGCCCCATTTAATTTCATTCTATTATTTTTTCCCATACTATGGAAGTTAGTGGGGCCATTTAACTGTTACCCATATTCTTTAAAACATCTTTTTCATTCAGCAGAAGAAAGAAATTCATACAAGACTGGAACAACCTGAGGGTGTAGGTGATGACAGCATTTTTATTTTTGGGTGAACTATTCCTTTAAGGACTTTCATAAATGACTCATAATGAATTTCATAATGAATAGAATCACAAGATGTGTCATTCTCCCTGTAACAAAATCACCGGCATGACCAAACTGTCTTTATGGTATGACATAACATTTTAGGTAACATCTAAATCCACAAGTGAGGTTTAACCTGATAAAGGATATATGTTGTTTCCCTGCTTTGGCAGTCAAATAGCAGAGAAAGAAAATCAAATGCACAAAGAAGATTTGATTTTCTGTGTGATAAAAAAAAAAAACTGTGATTACTTAATGAGACATACTGCTACAGCCATTACCTTCAATCCCCTGAGCTCCTCCAATATCACATCAGCTGAATAAGCACTCATAAAACTACTAGTCAAGCTTTCTGCAAATAAATTAGTGCAGCCTAAAGAGATAGAATAACATTTAATTATGATTTTAGTGATGATATCTTAACCTCAAAATGTTAAAGGGAGTATCCGATTTTTGCTATTTTTAACATTAAATTATATTTTTCATCTGTTACTAGTGTTTTTGATTGTGTGAACTTAACTTCACACAATCAAAAAAAAAATGTTTTTTTTTAATTATCTTTAGCATGTTATTTTGTATACTGCGTTAAATAAAACTATGTACAGATCTTTACCATTCACCATCATGTTCCTCTCGATGATGTTAGCGTATCCCTCAAATATAGTCAACAAAAAAAACAGAGCGGTATTGTTCTTTCGACCCGACTCTTGATAGACGTCCTTCAACGCCGATGATTCACATGGATGATTCTGAGTCACTGAAGTGATTGACTGCAATGATTCTTTTGAACCTAAAGGACCTCAACAGTGACTAAACTCTGAAATTCATTGTAATGACCCAAATACCACCAGCCAGCCCTGACTCACTCGACTGAACAGCACGCATTGCGAAGATCAGAGCTTTGAATTTGTGTAATGACAAACAGCAGGTATTCCAATGCAATGTTACTGATCAAAGACCTCTTCGACCTCACGTGAGGCATTGAATAATAATATGGAACTCATACATCCACAGCTTTTCGGCTAGTCTGTCTATTTATTTTCTGACATTGTCAATGTAGCTGTAGATTTGGTGATGCAATATGGCTTAGTCAGATGAGCACAATAGACTAGCCGAAAAGCTGTGGATGTATGAGTTCCATATTATTATTCAATGCCTCACGTGAGCTCGAAGAGGTCTATAGATGTAAACACTTTGATCAGTAAGATTGCATTGGAATACCTGCTGTTTGGCATTACACAAATTCAAAGCTCTGATCTTCGCAATCTTTTGCTCTTAGGAAATAAAATGTGATATTTTCATGTTGCACCTATATGCCCCGGATTAAATTTTCATATGCTTGAAACAATGTCAGGTCAAATCCATACACTCACAACAGTCTTTCTAGAACTGTAAAGTTTAATCATCCAAATTGTTTAGCTTTTTTATAATTTATTTAAAAAGTGTATAGAAGCAGATACGCAGGTATAAAGATTGGACTGCGGCCCTTTTTCTTCCTGTCACTTTGTCTACTATTAGCAGTATTAGCTGTTAACCATGGTTTCAGAGCATGTTGTAAATAGTCAGGGATCAGCTTGGATCAATAACTGAGGGAGATTGGTTTGGACCTCTGAAAGAAACCTCTCTGAACAAGGAAACATTTTTATGGTAGTAACTGAAATCTATAGGTTTCTTTTGTTTCTTCCAGTCTTAAGTCAACTGGATAGCTACAAATAAAACTCTAAGGATAATTTCTAAACGAACCTTACTTTATCAACAGGCTTTTGAGAAAAAAAAATGCCTGAATACAATAATTACGTGAAATAACTAATAAAAAGGAAAGACAATGAACGATTAATTATTTACATAAATCATGTGACATGACAAACACGTTCGTTATGCTCGACCTCTGAACAGAGGATTCGGCGTTTGCATCTGTTACGCCAAAAGTCACCTTGGAAGATGAATGAGTGGCGCGAGAGATGGCGCAAATGGAACCGAATATCCTGTGACCGCAAGACCAAACACAACCACCGACTTCCAGTGTGAACGAGTCACATGACCGTACTACGGCAATGACACCGCTTTATTTTGGTCCATCAGCCTCTTGAAGAATATCTATAATTAGAGCTCGTCTCGTGTGGCCGAATTTGACCGAATGTGCACGAATTCCTTCGGGTTTGAGGGCTCGCGGCAGGACCTTTTGAGCTTAAAAACAGGCTGACAATGAGGACTGATTTTATAGGTGTCCCATGAAGTATATGGAGATTTTTTTTTGCAAATGTTCCCTCACTTTATGAGTAGCCTAATATAACCTGATGTGCAACGTTTGCTTATAATGGCTTGCCATGCATTACGTTTTCTCAAGGTGAGACCCGGACACCTCGTGCTCTTACCTTCAGCTGTCGCCTTGCCATGTCGGTCGGCTGCTTGGCGTTGAAAGGATAGGCGACGCATCGCATCACAAAGACATAGAGTTGCAGCTTTTTCTTTCGTTCCTCTTCTTCCCTCTGCAGTTTCTCCACGTCCTCCTTTTCTGGCTCGCTGACGGCCGACGGGCTCGGGCTGGAGGGTCGCGCGCTGGAGCCTCGGCTGGTGGGTTGGAGCCTATCGGAGCTCTCGCTGGTCCTGCTGGGGGAGATGCGAGTGGATCCGGACTGAGGAGCCATCACCTCTCGGCTTTCCTCCTCCACTATCCCGTCCGATTCCTCTTCGCTGGAGGATGGATCCAACATTTTTGCTCTCGGGTAGCGCTCGCCTAACCGCACAAGCGAATTAAAAGCAAGATGGGATATTTGCCGCGTGGAAAGGTGTCAGTTTGTTGACGTGGTGCTCGGCATTCAGAGGGCTGGTCGACAGTTGGTAAATTTTTAATATCCTGACACACTTCGGGTGCTGAAGCAGACACTGCAATCTCTTCACTCGACCAGAGCAAAGATGCTGCTGCTGCTGCATACGTGTTCCGTGCTGTGCCTCCGTTCGCCAGTCATTGCGAGGGACTCGGGAGGAAAGGGGATGGGAGGGGCGCGCGCAATGAAAAGAGCGAATGATGGCCACTTCCTGCTGAGTCTCGCGTGAGACGCAGGCGCTGTCCGCGGTGCTGGATGAGAGAGCGGGTCATTTCGGTCGCAAAAATGGTGAGGGTGGTTGACACCGAGAATGTGCTGTTATTTCATTTGACCTCTGTATTTCCCTCGCAAGCAGAGACTTACGACATCACCACATGACATATTTCATATTTCAAATATGCTTACTCTACTGAACTGTTTTAGTCTAAAAACATAGTTAAATTCCAGAAGTCATAATCAAATGTATTAGACCATAAAATATTTATAGGCTTAGAGGTTACACAGAAGCCAGTCATCTTTAATGCTCTGCCCATGACGCTTTAAAGGGATAGTTCACCCAAAAATTAAAATTCTATAATTTACTCACTCCCAGGTTGTTCCAAATCTGTATGAATTTCCTTTATCTGTTTAACACAAAATATGATATCTTGAAGAATGTTGGTAACCATACAGTTGACTTTCATACACTTTAAAAAATATTGTTGGTTTACCTTAAGAAATTAAATAACCTGGTTGCCTTAAAATTGTGAGTTTACTTAAATAAAAAAATGTAGTTGATACAATAAAGGAAATTGGTTTAATAAATAGAAACTCAAAATATTATTGTATCTGAACCACATCTGAACCACATACAAATGTGATAAATCATGAAAAAAAGCACAATTTGGCATGTTTCACTGCGTCATCACAAATAAAACACACAATTACCCAATATGCTTACAAAATATTTGAATAATATTTGAATAAAGGTTGTAGATTCTCAAAAATGTTCATTGTATTAACTCAAATTTTTAATTTCAATGAATTCAAAAATGTAAGGCAACCAGGTAACTTTTTATTTGATTTTATTTACAGTGTAGTTTAAAAAATACTGTATGTCAGTGGAGACTATCAAATGTTTGTTTACCAACATTCTTCAAAATATATTTGTATTAGTAGACTATCCCTATAAACACCATAAAACCAAAATCACAGAGTACAGGATTGTAAAATATGGTGGGATTTTGGTGTTATTTAATTGTGCCTCTTGCTAACCTTTTTATTAATAAAATATGATTATTTGATGTGATTATATCGACCAGAAGTTTTTACTCCACACTGTAAAAAAAAAAAAAAATTACCTGGTTGTCTTAAAATTTGAAATTGAGTTCATTGAAATTAAAAATTTGAGTTAATACAATGAACATTTTTGAGAATTGACAACCTTTATTCAAATATTATTTGCAAGCATATTGAATAATTGTGTTTTATTTGTGACGATGCAATGAAACTGTGCTATTTTCATGATTTATCACATTTTTATGTGGTTCAGATACAATAATAATTTCAGTTTCTATTTATTAAACCAATTTCCTTCATTGTATCAACTCAAATTTTTAATTTTAATAAACTCAAATATTTAAGGCAACCAGGTTACTTACTTTTTTAAGTTAAACCAATAATATTTTTTTTACAGTGCACAGAAAGACATACAGTCCTCACAAGCTGTTTGCTATTTAGCAGAAGCTTTTCTATCCAATGTGACTTCCCTTGCTATGGCAACAGTCCCTATGGAGAAACCCGGGGTTAAGTGTTTGACTCAAGGTCACAAGGGTTTTAGGGGGGTTTGTTTGTAGTTTTCTTTTTACTTAAAGTAACATGTCTTAAGGCTGTTTTGGGGGGATTTCTGAAGGAGCAGCAAGTCACAGAGTGCTTAGCCCTAACAAAACCACAACATAAGGTGTTTCCAATTGTAGCGAGAGACAAAATCAATAAAAAGCAGACACAAAGAAAGATAATCAGATAAATTACAGTGGCAGCTGATAAAAGGACAGTCAGATTTATGACGAGCCCCTCCTTTATGCGAGGCATGCTCTTTCTCAACATATGACATGTTGAATAACATAAAAGATTTAGGATCTGTTGCCTTCAAAAACAAATACATATTTCAGTTATTTTCTGACAGCTTATAATTTTTTAACATTATTGGCTTGCATTCTCGCTGTCTCTTGACTGTGATAAATGTCATCTTCACACACAGTTGGGGTAAGAATTAGTCCCTGACTATGTGCAGTCTTACAGCCATATATCCCAAGGCTTATGTGAAATTTTCTGATGGATAGGAGAAATGTACTCCAGTCATGTTGAATGCATTTTGATCATTCATCAGGATTATACACCCACTATGAAATCAAAAGTAAAGCTATAGTGTGTTCCATAATAATTATACAGAGACTTCTAAAAAGAGTGGAAAAATGATTGTTATACGGGGCTTGCCAGAGAATTAGCAGTTAAGACTATAAATACAAAGTCCCAATGGTTCAGACATCACACCAGATGTTCAGGAAAAGTGGTGCTCTCCAAAAACACGTCTGCATGTTCACACATTTGCTAATTTCAGAATAATCACACTCCTTAAATGTGCCGATGAACCTAACCAATCTTGCTGCAAAAAGAAAGCAATTATGCCTAAAGTACACACAACAACCCACTTTATTTTTCCTACCAAACAATCACCTACTCACCAAATACTGTACATTTACTAATATGTAAATGTGAGAAGACAGATATTTCAGAATCATCTACACTTTGTCACGGTTTTTAAATTGATCTCAAATTAGCACTTCCGGTTTTTTCCCATGTATGTTGGCACAAATGGTTCTCCAGATCCCCCTAACACCCCCTGACACACATACACACACACACACACACACTTGCTCCATCTGCAGCAGCACTCTCTCTGCATCTTAACCATCAATAATTGATTGAGTTTCCCTCTGCCCTGCTTTACTTCAGCTTCAATGTATATGTTTCACCGTTTCTCTGTAGGAGGGAGGAAGTTGTATGGTAAAGCCAATATTGGTTTACAGTGTTTTTTCAGCTTGGAGGCTGAAGAATAATCGATTTCCGGTGTTTTTTTCAAATGTTTGTTTTATTCCAGCATTTATATAATATTTTTAAGGTTCGCTTGTGCTATGCTGTTATATTGGCTTATCTAATGCATTAAACAATTTGGTAACCACATCCTGTATGCATGTACAGTAATAAATAATATAAAGTCAAAGAAGGTGTTGTGTGTAATGTTTTTTAAATGTATTTATTTGGTGTGTGTGTGTGTGTGTGTGTGTGTGTGTGTGTGTGTGTGTGTGTGTGTGTGTGTGTGTGTGTGTGTGTGTGTGTGTTAAATGTTTTCATATTAGATATTACAATTTGACCATTCACATCAGAGGCAGAAGCAGTTCATTTAATTCTCCTGTGGAAAAGACGAAATGGGTTATTCATTTAATGATTTGAGCTGGGCTTGACCCTGCCATTTTCTCATCCCCACCCCTTTTCTTTTTCCCTTTAGCCTAGTTCGACTTTAATACCTTACCAATGACAGCTCCATAATTGCTATATTTTAAGGATTTTCACCAGTCCTCTTCCCTCCTCTTTATAAAATAATGCTGAACATTCAAAAGAGTCATGCCAAAGCAAACTGAGGAGGAGGCACATGACCTATCAAATTTGTATGGCAAGTGGATGTTGATTATGACTTCTAAAAATACATACATAGCACTGTAAACCCCCCCAAAAAAATTTTTTGATTGAGGGCCTGAGGCAATCATATGTTTGTTCTTGACAATTTTTGAGTTAAGAAAATTCAAAGGTTAAATAAGCAGAACATGCAGACATACATTATTTCCTCTTAACTTAAAAATATTTTAGTTAAATCATATATTTAACTTAACATTATGTAATCTCAACTTAAATATTTTTAGTTGTGGAAGCTTGTTTATCACTAGCTAATTCAATAAATGCCAATTTGCATGAAGGCTTTTATAGCATCAGCATAGCAATTAATGAATGCGTATGACAAAAGAGAAGTTATTATCTGTTCTCAAACCAATCTCATGCTCCACTCGTCCCCATGATGGTTACCAAACATAACAGAAACTCTTCTAAATAAGCATAGCTAAACATGATACACTCATTCACAGATCCCTGTGTCCAGTCCAGTTTATGTTCAACATCCACCTAACCTAGAAATCTAGACGCACCCTAGCGGCAGCAAATCTAATCTGCCCGCGTGTGTCGTTTAGCCACTCTCGATACCTTTCTGAGCTGTAATCGCCAAACTCTTGACGGGCCAATCACATTGTGTATAGGGTCGATGGGCGGGGCCATAATGACGACGGCCGAGTTGCATTTGCGTGCCTCTAGTAAACACAGAAACTGGCATACGGCGGTCTTTCGAATCAGCTTTGACTACGACTCTGGAAGACTTGGAGTTAAGCTTTTCTCTGAGAAAAGAACAAAGAACGGCACTGAAGTCATTCTTAAAAAGGGAAGATGTGTTCAGAGTTTAGCCGACCGGATACGGCGAATGTTTAATCAGTCAGCGAGGTCTGTTTCACCTTCGTTGCTCTGGTTGGTTGTAGCACTATCCTATCGCGTGCAGAAAGAGTTTAAAAGACAACCGTTTATCCCGCCCCTCAGATTGAGCCCTGTCAATGGTGAGTTTCCAGACCAAACATCTTGATGTGGGTCTGGCTTGTCAGGCTAACATCCACCCTCATGCCACTCAAAATTCAATTTTTTTTTTTTTTAAATAAAACAAGAGATTTAGCTGTGAATTGTATAGAGCATGCTAAACAAAACTTTTTTTAACAGAAATTTTAATGTTTTAACAAACCATAACTAAAACTATGCTCCATAAACGGTAACAAATCTGAGTAATTCATTCTTTATGTATATATTCTTTTATTTTAATAATATATTTGATATAAAGGCCCTATTTCTGCCCTTACAACAACAAACAGGTTTCTGAGATGTAAACACATCTGTGTACAAGATTCAGGCATGCTGGACACGTTCCTTCTACAAACATCATATAAACATTGTTTCCTCGCTCTGTGTAAGGCAATTAGAATGTTCTGAAATGAAACAACAGAGATGGGATGGGAGTGTGGGGAGAGGTGCACTGTCCTGGTAATAAATCAATTGAACAACCATAATTTGCATATTCATCGAGCTCCCAACCCCACCATCGCATAGGATGGATTTTAAACAGCGGACATATGCACATGTATGTTTCAGTTCAGTCTTTTAAACAGTCAGTTTAAAAAAGCAGAAAAATATTGATGATATCATCCTGCACTGAAGGACGTATACAAGTTTTTGTTCAATAAAGTGCTCTCAAAATGAGATTGCCCCCTTCCTGAATATAACTTAACTAGCAAGTAAGCAAACCATGGCGAAAGTAACCCTATTTTTATTCAATATGCCCTGGCCATATCTCCTTTTTTCAATAGACAATACATAACTGCGGGAAAGAAATCTACAAGCCATTTCGTGTTTTCTTTTTCGTCTCAAAAACCTCTAATGTCATGGATTACAGAACATCTAAAAATGCCCAGCTTTTCTTCTTGACTGTGTGACATTATTAAACAATGTATGTGCGTGTCTGTTCAGAGTGTGAAAATACAAGGCAGAGTCGTGGGAAAATGACTAGATGTGTGAATATCAGTGGGTCAACGGCAAAGGCTGAGTTTGAGTGCTTACAGACGAGGTCGAAAAGCTCTCTTAAATATTAAAACACTCCAAGTGTCTTTTTCTCCCCTTAGTCATGGTTCTTTCCATGTTCATAAACAAACTGATGAAAAAGGATCATGTGTACAAGTATGATGAAGGCACAATTAAGCTTCCTTGACCACATCACATGTTTAGATCTGTATGCATAAATATAGGTAATCGGGTCTTATTGATCAGAATACCTACTCTAAGAGGAACAACTCACAACAACCCGTCACATATCCTTCAGTCATCTCTCAGATGTGCAGTTCATCAAAGACTACACTTGTACGATAAGACCATCTTTACAATACATCCTCCTAGGCATCTGCCTTTTACCCCTACCTAGAACAACGCCGGGTTTAAGAGGGCCATTATCTCTAAATATAGAGCTCTTTAATGCACTTGTCCATGATCTGGTACAACAGCAGGCAGAACAGCATTGACACCAAAGGCTACATCTGCACGGTTAAGTTCCCTCATTCTAAGGAAAGTCTCATCTTAGCATTCACCTCTTTCAATCTCCATTATTAGAGCAAAGGAAGAAGAATAATGATGATTAGATCACTTCAGAATGACCTGTGATTCTCAACCAGAGAGCCCTTAAAAAGATAGTTCACAGAAAGAAAGAAAAAATATTTTGAAGAATATCATGAATATCAGAATAACATGTTTTGTGAGCTAAATCCAGTAATTTCAGTTGGAATCTGGAATCTTTTGGGAATTGTTCACCCAAAAAATGTAATTATCCATGACTAACTCACCCTCAAGCCATTTCTTTCATCGAAGCTTTATAATCGCAGTGAATTGGAGTCCAAAATTTGAAGTCCAAAAAAGTGTATCCATCCATTATAACCCACACAGCTTAATTGAAGCGAAGCGATGCGTTTGTGTAAAATCCATATTTCACACGTGCAATATTCCACCAGACTGCCTTCCATATTCAACTTACAAAAAAACATACTGCATCGCTATTCAGTCAATGGACAATTGACCTTGTTTTGCAGCTAATTTTGCTAATGAGACTGCACCTATAGCACAACAGCAGAAAACGTTTGCCAGTCCTGTATTTGAGTGCTTACGCATTATATAAATAAACTGGCATAGAGAATTTTCAGGACTAACATCTACATTTTTAATCGAACCCCTGTTGTGTGAACAGAACCACACAGAATGCTTTTTCTCTTTGATAAACTTTGAGACGAGAGCGGGACCGTCAAACACATCTGTCTACTGCGTGTTTACATATAAAAAAACGATAGAATGTTAGCCAGTAGGGGCCTGTCACACGTTTTACTTGAAAACGTGCTTCACAAAAAAGAGCCATGCCACCCGTCATCACGCTAGGGGCAACTTGCCACTAAAATTAATAAAAATTACCATGAAATTCAAGCTATATGGGTCAAAAATGTCCTCAAAACAGGCCACAGTGGTTTTCCCAGCATGATTTTCCCGAATATCAAACTGATTGCAAATGTGATAGCCTTTTGATTTCATACAACAGTTCAATAAAGAAGAATGTTAATGTAAGGTGAATACATTTTGTTTAATGTTAGCCTACATTTTAGTCTTACAACATTGTCTATTTTGCATTATTTTTGCCAATGAAAATAGTTCCAAACAAATCCACAGAGCCATTGCACGTCTCCGAGCAACAGTGATGTTTTGTTACTAAATAAATGTTGTTGCACGAATAACAATTCATTGGACTGAATGATGTGTGGTCCCCAACCGTTCCTTTGAAAGAGGCCTCTAAATTGCAAAGGCCTCCTCTGAAGGTAAAACACACAGTAAATTTCCACAGTAAAATGGACAAAAATGTATGTTGTGTGTACTTAATCAGTCATTCTATGCTGCACACATGCATGTCCTGCATCATGTGTCGCATGTCTTGATGTGTGGTTTCAACTCATCTGAAGGAATTAGATGCCTCTGTTGACCTGACAGACCAACCCACGCTGGCATATTTGCAGTTATCACAGGAGTAAAGAACAAGACTGATGTTGATTATTCTTCGATACAGTTGCAACTCGAATATGAACAGAACATTTCAGCCTTCCAATTCATCTTATTAAAAAATATGCCCTATAAGTATGTACAGTTTTGTATATAAAGTTTATATTTAAGTGTGTCCTGCAATGACTCTCCCAGCCACTGGTGGGTACCCCCTGCCCTTTACTGTGAGGACTCTTCCAGCCACTGTGGCACCAACTGCTGTGAACTCTTAAGTGTTGTTTCCAAGGGGGTAATCTAGCGCTCGGAAAGCGTTCCACCCCTAGGGGCTGCCATTGCTAACCAAGCCATCACCTGCTGTTAGCATCCCATTGACTCCCATTCATTTTTGAGTCACTTTGACAGTGAATAACTTTACATCTGAGACGTTTAAAGACTCCATTTGTCCATTGTTTATTTCTAAAGAAACACGACAATGTATAAAAGGCTCCATTACCTTGTATCTTACACTATCGCCCCGCAGAAGCTGTTTTTGTAAAAATAGGCTAACGATTGCGTCATAACCAACGCGACCCTGTCGCACAGTTGAGAAATTACCGTATAGACCTGAGGAGACACTCCCAGGCAATCTTTTACTGTCTATGAGGCAGTCGGGGGGACGTGGAGACATGTCCTGGAGACTAGTCTGATAAAGTCAAGGGGGAAGAATGGGGAGAAGCCCATAGTGAGCCAAAAGCAACGGGAGAAAATATTTAAACAACGTGATTCAGATTTCGCTTTCCACATCTACTAGAAGACTCACAGCTGTCAGACAGGAGGCTCACGTCACATCTACGTCGTCAAGCTCAGTCTGAGCCTGCGCAGTTCGCTCAGCCATCAGGAAGTGAGTGCCCCTAGGTTGACTTCATTATTTCGCCGTAGACGTCAATGGGGTCGCTGTGTCCATTTCTTTTACTGTCTATGGTTGTTTCTCTTTTGCCATTTGGCCTATGTTATGTTTTGTAAAGTTATGACTGCCCTTTGTTTGGTTTTGAAGTCTGAAACCAACTAAAGACTGTCTGCTTTTGAGTTATCCAAGCCTTGTGCTGCGTTCCAGGCAACCTGTAACCTGTATTTTTCCAACCTTCTACCAGTGAAAGTGCACTAGAACGGCCGTCAAATCCCTGACTTCCCACCCGTGAACTCGTACTAGATCGATATACTCCCAGTTTATGAGCTTTGACGTCACAAAGCCACGAAAAACAATGGCAGCCCCTACAGGGATTAAGAATAAATTAATACCACATTGATTTCCAAATATACAAATAATGTAAAATAAAAGATGTGACAGATTCTCTTGCCTTGTATTTTTTTCCTCCGTTCCCCTCAAATTAGGAGTAAGCACCTTTGGCAATAGAAACGATTGAAAATGAGCATAAGCCCCATATGGTTGCCCATGCTTTGTTTACATCTAGCCACCGTAATTCCTTGTGCTTTGGCCGTTTGACGTGACTTTGCCTGGAACACTACAAAGTCGTGAGTCCTGGTTTTAAGTCGTACCTTACATGCTCAAAAACATAGCTTGTTCCTAACAGACTCTCGCACATTTTATTTCTACAGAGAGTCTGACCACTCTCCATTGACAAGCGTTAACTTCCTTGAAAAAAAAAACTATTGTAAAACTATACTTTACTTTTTATTCCTTGAAAAAAAAAACTATTGGATCTGCCATAACCAGTCGCTAACGTTTGGTCGTGACGTATGTTTTCTCAAACCATAGACTGTAGCACATGACATCAACATCATCATTCTCAGCCACTCCCTCTGTTCGATGATTGGACTGGTTAAAATTTGATTGTAGAAAACCAGAGAATATAACGCAATCCCAGACAGAGTACTGAAGGAAAATTAAGATTGACCGGAAGTACATAAGAGGGTGGAGCCAGGCTATCAAAAACCAGCCTGGGACGCAGCATTCATTTTCCTTCTCTTCTGCAGACTGGCTTACCCAGTAGATCAGAGGTAGGGAAGTAGCTTTCAAGACCCACCTTAGACGCCTTATGTCGGTGAATTGAGACAAATAGTGGGCAAGCTTTGGGACATACTTTTTTTCAGACCACTCTGTCATTTAGTTACATACATCCTGTCACCGTTTAAACTGCCCACTGTTTGCCATTTAAAGGGATAGTTCACTCAAAAATATTACAAAAACTCACACAGGTTTGGAACAACTTGAGGTCATTTTTGGGTGAACTATCCCTTTAATCTTTCAGGAATTGCTATAGAGACCGATTTGTTGCTTAAAGTTTTATGTTGTGTATGATGTCATTGGGTAAAACCACATTATTGTGTAGAATGCACAATTGTCATGTGCATTGGAGGACACTTTACTATCACATGAGGCCACTGGAAAGGAGTTGAGAATGGCAGTGAAGTGACGCAACGACAGGTCACGTGACAATAGCAGGTATAGTATGTCCAAATTTAATTCATAATACATACTTTATAGAATATTATTTTTTAATGGTTGCAAAGTTTTAAACCAAATGTAGTATGATTTTGGACAAAGCAAATTACATAACTCAAATTAACTGGCCAAATATGATGTGAAATTTGTTAAATAGTATTTTCCTATCACATTTTTTTTTTTTTTTTTTGTAAAAGTAAGAAACAGCACATTTTGTTCTAAATTGTGACATTCCTCTACTAACAGTTGTACTAAATGCTCTTAACTAAATGTGTTTAAATGGTTTGACAACAATTATCTGTGTCTTGTTGAACACACACAGTCGGCCAACATGATTGCTGCTCTTTCTGCCTCTGTGCCTGGCTATGGAGCTAGGTGAGCTGTCACTATATATGATGTCACTCACAATGCACTTTTGCAGTCACGTAGAGCATAGCCGTATCAGAAATCACCCTTAATATAGAGCACTATTTGAGGGGACAGCCATTAGTAGGTGTCCAAAACCATAGTGGATGTTATTGAGTGTGCTCATTCAATTACATAATGCACTGTGAGGAGTAACGCACTGAAATGAATTCCCATCTCTGACCAGAATATGGTGCCTGCCGCTGAATCATCCATTTATTTTCTAAACCACTGGTCCAATGTGGGTACAGCGTATTATCATACAGGTATACATTTCTTTTTAGTTAAAAATGTCCTCGGACTAGGTCTACATCTACATTAATCAGGATTCATTTGAAAATTTTGGTTGCGTTTCTATGGCACCACTAACGCCTAAATGAATCTTCTGCAGTCAAATGGTACAGCAGTCACGTGGAACAAGCTTTCAGAAAATTCCCATCTTACAAGCTGTACTTATGAACTCTATGAGGAGGTGAACGCTTTTAAAAGTTGAAATCTCGTAAATGCGGTTATTATGATATGGTGTGAACGCACCTGGAGCTCTCAGAAAATTCCCATCTTACAAGCTGTACTTACAAACTCTATGAGGACGCAAATGCTTTCTACAAGTTGAAATGTCATAATTATGGTAATTACAATATGGCTTGAACTTGTGTGACCCTGAAAATCTTTTTTGTGCCATTTAGAGTGCATTTTAGCATTTGAGTTTATACTTTTTTATACTTTATACTTATAGTTTATACTTTAAATTTATACTAAATTTAAAATGTTGTCATCACTGAAACTGTCTTTGTCAATAATCTTGTCACAGTTAAAATCCTCCACATTTAATTTAATTTCCTACCGTCATGGATCTTTCATGTGGAGAACTCTGCATAATGATGCATTTAAAAGTTAAGGTAGGTCATTTTCAGAGAGGCTAGCAATTGCGAGCTAGCTTTGAAAGCATAAAGACCCTTCAGAGAAATGCAATGATTGGATAAATATTTTATTGTCCTACGTCTTCCACAGACAATATATACAACAATTTTAGTAGTGTTTGTATTTCAAATCGAATCCTTGTCCGATGTGGAATATGTTGCAGGTAATATTAGCCATTAGAATGTGCATGGATCTGTGCCCGGTTACATAAATTGCACTTTGGATTCTAACCGGAAAAAGTAGACCATCCGGGTATCTTTTGAATACTTATTTCAACATATATGATTTGGGACACACTAATACTAATTTCGAAAACTATTTTGGATGGATAGTATGTGAATTATGACACTGCAAGTGTGAAATGTTTCAATTTTATGGAAGCTACTTAATCTATTTTCTAAATGTTTTAGTTAAATGAGTGAATCATTGTAAACGGACATTTTAATCATATTGATGATAATGCTAAATTATATCAAGAATAAAACTAGTTTTTAAAAAATAAACTGGTTTGGTGTTGATGAAAGACCACACCATCCTGATGCGGCTGACCTATAAGACAAAAAGGATTAGAAACACTGGTTAATTACAGTTAAACATGCATTGTTTCCCTGTTATTTAACAGCATGTAATCTTCTTTTTATTTCTTCTCCCTCTTGAACCTACGCTAGACAGAAACAGGAGAGAAGAATAAGCCAGAAAAAGAGTCATTAAATATGCAGTGAAGAGCAGCAGCACTTCAGGCGTAGTGAAAAACTCACTGCTGTCAGAGCTTCAGACCTGCCATCCACCGGGAAACACCAATTCCTTCCTTATTTCGAGAGACATAAGCTGGGATATGCAGAAGTATTTAACACAGGATGATCTAAAGAGTTTAGATGAACAGACAGGGACCAGTATGAAGCTATTACTGTTATTCAGTCAATTATAAAACAATGTCATTTATCAGTCTTTACCCATTACTTAATCATGGTGTATCACTCTTATAAAAGATTAATACAGCTTGCATGCCTAAAGACACCAAGTGCTTTGATTTGCTGAACAGTGCTGTACTGCATACATGTGATAAAGGAAATCAGTAAAATTACCTGCAATTTTCTCCTTACAGCAGCGCAATCAAACCCTTTTGTTGGCTGCTTATTATGACACCTCTAATTAGGCGCGCTTAAATTCTTTTTGTATTATAAGTTTTCATTATTCTTCTCTGATATTCAGTACAAGCATAATTAATTACATATAGACCCATCGCGTTAATGTTTCATAGAAATATTAAAAAATAAAGCATTTTCTTCACTGTGTTGTATAATTGCTTGTGTGTAAGCAGTTTTCAGCTGAATCTTTTTTTTTTTTTTACTGTTACTACATTCAGATCATTATTTAGTTCTGTTTCTCCAAAGTGTAGGTAAGGTGTTTTCTTGCCAAAGGTTGCCTGCATCATTGGCTCCATTCTGGGACATATATCTGTGTTCTGACCTAATGCAAAAATCCCACTGTATGTGAGCAAAGAGCTGATAGGAAGCCAGAATTAAATTAGCTTTGAGTGGATCCTGGCATTTGAGAGAGCTAAAGCAATGAACCAAAGAGCGAGAGATTGAGTGGAACAAAATAAGACTGAGAACAAGACAATTGCTAAATAACTTTATAATTGAGGCAATTTATTATAATTGACGCAAATACACACACACACACACACACACACACGATGGAGTCATTCCATAGACATAAGGATTTGTATAATGTACATTATACTGTATATTATATTATAACTGTATATTGTATACATATCTACCCATTACAGAAAACGTACTGCATTTTTACATTTTCAAAAATCATTACTTAGTATGAAATATGGGGACAAAAATATCCACACAAGGACCAGTATTTTGGATATTTCAGATATTTTGTCCCCAAAACAGGGTTAAACGAAACCTTTTTTTACAGTCAACGAAACATGTTTCTTTAACGGAGCTGTCAATATGTTCCATTAAAAATTATCGTCAGAGAGCTTCTTTTTTTTTTTTAGCAAAAGCATGACCACAGGAACAGGTAAGAGGAGAAAATGGGCAGTATTGACAAAACATTTGTTCTTCAATGGGCATTTTAATGGGATAGTTCACACAAAAATAAAAATTAGATGTTTATCTTCTTACCCCCAGGGAATCCAAGATGTAGGCTAGGTGTGTTTCTTCCGTAGAACACAAATTAAGATTTTCAACCGTTCCTGCATGTTGACCTCTCAATAGTCAAGACCCAATTAAACAATTCTTTGTCCAATTCTTTGTCCGAAAATTAACAAAGATCTCACGGGTTTCAGGGTAACGTTAAGTAATTATTAATTAATTAATACATTAATTTATTTATTTTTTTGGATAAACTAACCCGTTAAGATATTTTGAGAATAGGCCTACGGGTGATAGGCTACTTTTGCTTACAAAAAAACTTTCTGAGGACAAACTCACCAGAGTTGATGAGTTGTCGTGCACTGAAAGGGTAGGGTTGGGTTTATCAAATCTCTTTGGCTGAGTGCAGAGTTAAAGCTTTCCTTTAATTCGTTTAAAAAACAACAGCCCTCCTAGTGGACAATTAAAGTAGCAGCAGAAAAAGAAAGCACATCTACTAAAGGAGTGATGGGGAAGTTTTATGTAAGCCCGTGATTAAAAGCCTGTTTATACAAAAACAAGAATCAAGATACAAGTAAATAAATAAATAAAAATAACAAGAGATTCTGAATATGTGAAGGACATGCTAGAGACAATTTAGAACAGCAGATGGCAGCATTTTATAACACATTTTTTTTAATTAGGCCTACAATCGCTAGGAGCACAGCAGTCTGTGTGGGCATTTTGCACATTTCTTTTCACAATTTGCGCGTTTAACTCTTTTCAAAACTGTTAAACTTGAGTTCAAATAACACAATACAAAAATGAATAAGACAGCAATTTGCCACATTTCTACAGTAATGCTATATTAAAAAAAATATATTCTGAATCTAAAAATTAAAATGTTTGGAAAGATTTTGTATAAAAAATTTTACAAAGGAAAACAGTGTAACGCTACTGTTGTTAGGATCATTGTATAAAGAGTTTTGAAAGAGTGGCCTAAGTATTGAGAAATGTGTCCTTACTGTACACTGTCTCCAAAAAAATTGAAAATGTTCTAGTGCCTGATCACATCTACATTTTTCAGTTGGCCAAATTTAATAACTGTGAATTGATACACTTTAATTCACTGAAACTCAATTTGTCCAACTTTTTGTGATCAGTCACTAGAAAATTTTCAGTTGGAGACATAATGTTTTACAGTATAAAAACATAACTAAGAGTATGAATGATTTCCTAGCACTTGACCATCTTTCTTTCTTTCTTTCTTTCTTTCTTTCTTTCTTTCTTTCTTTCTTTCTTTCTTTCTTTCTTTCTTTCTTTCTTTCTTTCTACCTACCACCTAATTACCTCTAATAACAAACTTTTCACTGATCAAAGGGAGCACTGGGCTCAGATCTTCAGAAGCCACTAATTCCTGCTTTGTTTGGTACTTTCATGCCACTGTTCTTTATTCATATATTTTTCTTTTTCATTTATAACAGCTTGAAAGGATCAATGACACCTATACATTTTTAATAATAATTTTCTTTTGTTGTTTCATTAACATAGCTTCTTGGGAAGTTAATGAAGTGAATACAAATATTTTGTACTAAAATTAACTCATAAAAAATAAGACCTCATTTTAGGATAATTACTAATTAATAACTAATTTAGTTATTTTTTCTTAAAATTAAATGAATATTGAATTAAATGAATAGCATGTTATTTTATATTTATTATTATACAGTGATAATTCTCCTGCTGAATTATTCACATTAAAAGCCCAGATGTTTAGTCATTAAGCTGTCAAAATATGCAGGTAAATAATAATTTAACAAAAGGTTAGATTCTACTGTAATCATTTACAATTAAAGAAAATAGAGGGCCATTATTGTGGCAGATTTATTCATTTATTATTTATTTAAAACCCTAAGGTAGTAGCTGCAATGTTCCCAGTATATCTACCAAGGATTACGTAATGATCAAGATGATTGCACGTGTTGCACACACAGAAGAGGCGGTGTTTTCTGGTGGCACATATAGTTTTTTATTTCTGTCACACTGCAATATCTGCAAAATCAACAAAGAAGACAATAAACATTCAGCACATGTTGATATGGCTGGCAGTGTGACTTCTTCTTTATCATAAGTGAGATACTGTTCAATCAACTCACATATATACACATTATGCTGGTATAACGTACATTACTCAGATACACAATATATCAAGAAATAATAACATTTGTATTCCACCAACTAGCTTACACTCATCTTTCAGTAGTTACATGCTAATGCTCAATTACACAAACTGTCTACAAGCAATTTGCATTACTTATATTTAATTGTATGTGATTGTAAGCTCTGTTCTTTAAATAACATTAGGCCATATAACTCTGAATCAATGTCTACAAACTCTCTAAACAACAATATATTTGCCCACAATGACTGAATGTAATAAAACAAACAAATAAATGATCAAATGTTGCTGAACTATCTTTAAAAGACAACTCTGCGTTCGTTAAATTGTTAATTTGTGCTGAAATCACGATCTACCGCGCGGCCGAGTAGGCCGCATTCCAGCCGCGGCGATCTCTCGCACGGCATCCGCCCGCGCGGCCGTCTAGGCCGCATTCCAGCCGCGGGTGCGCCGATGCGGTTATTTTTGCCGATTAACAAAACGAAAACACCTAACAAACAAATAAACTAACATCTAACCATTAGAAAACAGTCGCGATGTCCCATCACTCATCTTACCTGCAAAATCAACAAAGAAGACAATAAACATTCAGCACATGTTGATATGGCTGGCAGTGTGACTTCTTCTTTATCATAAGTGAGATACCCTGCGGTCTCACCACTGCCCCCTAGCGTCACCCGCCAGTATATGCAGATATAAGTGATATAGACATCAGTATACTTAATAAATGATAACCAATATTAATAAAAATACATATATACAACTATTTGAATTTATATAACCATTTAAATATATATATATATATAGATGACCTTATATAACCATATGACTACACCCTCCCCCACTAAAAAAAAAAATGTTCCTTGACATTTTACCACAACTTAAGAACAGTTGCTTCCAGGCTGACCCGTTCATTGCTACTAAACAAAAGTAAAGGTACGTTTTTTCAGTTGGCTTTAACTCTGTGCATTATATTAGTCATTCCCCTGCTTGCCATGGCTTGTTTTCTAGAAGAAAAAAAAAGGGGTCAGTCACTATTGCTACATTTTTTTAACTATTGCACTTTTCCATTTATCTGATTATTCCTACCAGCAATGGTAGCATATGTAAACAGTTACATCTTAATTAGATGAGTCTTACCATGTAACCAAACTCCATATATCGGCCACTTATTCACCCAGTCGTTACCCTTTTTTCTGTTTACTTTACGGTCACAGTCTCAAGTCACAGGTATGTATTCTCTCTACTTCTATTTTTTTCTTCTGTAATATTTGAATGTCTTTTTAGTTTACTACTCTGTTGTTTATTACAGTCCACGGCCTCCACAGGTTATGACCACAGGCTTGCTGGAAGTTGATCTCCTTCAGAACAAGATTTCTCCGTACCACTGTCGGTTCTCCCAGTTCATTGTAAGTCAACATCTTTGGCTGATGTCTCTGTCTTTGTGGGTAAGTTGGTGGCTGTGGCACCTCCGGTTCACTCACAGAATCTCGATCATCATCCTCAGAAACACTGTCCTCCTGTGGAACATTCTCCTCTTCAGCACCAATGACGTCTGAACTCTCTTCTTCTCCAGAATCAGGTAGATATTCCGGTAAGTCCTCATTGATTACTGCTGGTTCAAATGGTTCTGCCTCAGGGTTCAGCGGGGTGGGCTTTTCATTTCGTTCAGAGCGGGGTGGGAATTTACAGCACAGTTCATACCCTTCATCATAATCACTGTCTGAGTCTGGGTTGGGTTGTTGTTCTGGCTCTTTCCTGCTTTTAGCGATGTGCTTTCTTTTCTGTGTTTGGCTTTCACTTGTGTCTGGCTTTTCCACAGGAAGACTGTCGCAGGGTAGCAGGAGGTTTCGGTGTACCACCCGACTCTGTCCTCCTTTCTCTGGTCTGATCTCATACACTGGACCATCAGGGCTTTTCCTACTTATCACAGTATACACACAATCTTCCCAGTGTGAGCGCAGTTTACCCGGCCCCCCTCTTTCGCTTAGGTTCCTGAGTAGGACTCTGTTGCCAGGCCAAAGCTCAACACCATGGACTTTCTTGTCGTAGTATTTTTTTCCTCTCAAGGCCTCTTTCTCAGCAGTCTTTGATGCAATTTCATAGGCTTCCTGTATCCGTGTTTGCCAGTTTGCCACATAATCCACATAACTCTGCTGTTTCTCTTTCGCCTGCAGGTTGAACATGAGATCGATGGGAAGCCGGGGTGAACGTCCGAATAGCAGGTAATACGGAGAGAATCCAGTCGCTTCAGAGCGGGTGCAGTTGTATGCATGGATCACTTTGGACAGCGAATTCTTCCAGTCAGCCTTTTTATTATCACTCAGTGTCCTGAGCATGGACAAGAGCGTCCTGTTGAACCTTTCAACTTGTCCGTTGCCCATTGGGTGATAGGGGGTTGTGTGAGACCCACGCACACCACAAACCTTCTGCAACTGATCCATCAGATGGTTTTCAAATTCTCTTCCCATGTCGTGATGGATTTTCTCAGGGAAGCCAAACTTGAGGGCAAAATCACCAAAGACATGTTGCACCACAGTTTTTGCTGACTTATTTCGTGTGGCGTAAGCCTGAGCAAACCGTGTGAAATGGTCCATCACAACAAGTATGTACTCGTAACCATTTTTGCACTTCTCAAGGTGAAGGAAGTCAATGGACACAAGTTGGAACGGGTATGTAGTTTGAATTGTAACCAATGGGGCTTTAGTAGTCTTATTAGGTTTTTTTCTTTTCAGGCACTCACATTCACGTGTCACGAAGTGCTCCACCTCTCTTTGCATATGGGGCCAATAGAATCTCTCACGTATTAAACTTAGAGTCCTCTCACTTCCGAGATGCCCCATCTCCTGATGCAACTCTCTGTAAACCGTTTGATGATGTTCTCTCGGTAGAATAAGTTGGTTTCTCTTTCCTGATTTTCTGTACAGGACTCCGTCATCGCTTAAGTGCAGTCGTGTCCACTGTTTCAACAGGAGTCTGGCATCCTGAGGTTCCTTTTTTAGGGTACTACCAAAAGGACGACTGTTATTCTTTTTGTACTCTCGGACACGGCTGATAACAGGGTCTCTCTCTTGAGATTGTTTGATCTGCTCCTGCGAAAGACACAGATTACTGGGCAGTGAGATTTCATCTTCCACCAGGTGTACAGCTTTTAAATCAATTCCACTTGTCCAAAGAGGAGCATCCTTGAACGGTAAAATCACACCCTGTACTGTAGCACTTATGACATCCTGATTGATCTCTTCTGTGCAGAGTTTCATGTACTGGTCAATGTCTAGCGGCATCCTCGACAAGCCGTCTGCATCTGCATTGCATCTCCCTGGGCGATATTTAATGGTAAAATTAAAATCGGCCAGCTCTGCAACCCAACGATGCCCTGTTGCATTGAGTTTGGCTGTTGTCAAAATGTACGTTAGGGGATTATTGTCTGTGTACACTTCGAAGTGTGGAGCATGGAACAAATAATCCCTAAAGCGTTCACAAATGGCCCACTTGAGAGCAAGGAATTCTAGTTTTCCTGAATGCATGTGGTAGTTCTTCTCAGGTGGTGTGAGTGTCCTCGACCCATATGCAATCACTGACATCTTTCCTTTCTGTTTTTGATAAAGGACTGCCCCCAGACCATCCTGTGACGCATCACAATGGAGGACAAACGGTAGAGTCAGGTCAGGATAAGCAAGAATTGGTGGCTCTGTTAAGTGATCAAGCAGTGTGTTCAAGGCATCTTGATGTGTCTGTGCCCACGTTATAGGTGTGTTGGGGGATAGCTGCCCTCTGGACTTTGTACTCACTCTTTTTCTCTTTTTCTTAGGCTCGGCCGGTGATGTGCTTTGTGGTGGTGCAGCTATAAGCTGATAGAGAGATCTTGCCAAGCGAGAGAAATTGGGTATATATGTTCGATAGTAGGAAAGGAATCCCATAATTTTCCTCAGATCTCCTACTGTAGCTGGTTTCCTGAGCTTCAGGGCCTGTACTGGGGCTATTTCGGCTGGGTCCATGGAATATCCATCCTTAGACACAATACGCCCCAAGAAACGCACTTTCCTCTGGAACAGTTCACACTTGTGTGGGCTGAGTTTGACGCCATGTTCCTGGTATCTCTTGAGGACTGTGCGAACATGATTCACATGATCATCAAAAGAGGAACTATGAACAAGGTTATCGTCCAGGTAAGGCTGACAGATAACGTCTCGCAGATCCTCCAGACAAGCTTCCATGTTCCTCTGGAACTCGGCAGGAGCTGAGCTAAGGCCAAATGGTATCCTGTTCCACTGAAATAGTCCCCAGGGTGTTATAAAGGCTGTTAGGGGTCGGCTGTCTGCATCAAGGAATCCTTGGTGATAGGCCTTCCCTTGGTCCAAGACCGAAAACCAAGAACTGCCGCTCAGGGAGTCCAGCATATCCTGGATCCTGGGAATGGGGTGCCTGTCTGGTACAGACTTACGATTTAACTCACGATAGTCGCAGCAAAGTCTCAGGCTCCCATCCTTTTTCCTCACACATACCACTGGCGAGGAGTAAGGAGATCTTGACTTGCTTATCCACCCTCGGTTCAGCAGATCTTGCAGGTAGTCTTTCACCTCCTGTAAAAGTGGCTTGGGCACAGAGATATAAGTCTTTTGAACTGGTGTTTTGTCATGGAGTGTGATACGCATGTTAAGTGAGGGGATGCAACCTACGTCATTATCATCAAAGGCAAAAGCATTGCACTCTTCCTTTAACAGTTGTCGTACGATCTGTTGCTGTGACTCTGTTAAGTGTTCAAGTTTGATTGGGGGATCCCAATGACTTGGTCTCTGTGATTGCTGTGGGTTAAGACTCACCCCACATGTCTGCACCGTGGATGTTGGCTGTTCTATCACCTGCTCCATCTGAGTCTCATTTCTTTGGAAAGAGTCTGTTGTTACTGGGTATGTGGTCTTTATCACTTCCAGATGGCCTAGTATGAGTCGTGGCATAAGTGTGACTGGGTGCTTGGCTGTATTAGCAATGGCAATTGGCACTTTCGCTGTCTTCCCTGTACTGGCTTTGACTACGCCTTCCTGCATTACCAACCCCTCAGGTAGTGGAGATGGTTCACTTGGAGCGAATAACAAGCTTTGTTCTGCGAATTGCCCTGCAAGCTGTGCTTGTGCATAGACAGTGGTTATTTGGCCTGCATTGAGGTGGATCTTTTGTCTACCCACTCGCACTATTCCAACAGTCACATTTGAATTCACAGTCTTCAACAGTTTAAGCATTGATCTTGCCTTATTTATCGATATAGAGAAAGCTTTGCTTACCCTACAGACAGTACTGTATCCTGGTTTCTGTTCTTCCCACCTGGCAATTATCTCTTCGATAATATTATAACCGATGATAGGGTTTACAGCCACACTAGCATCACTTGCCACGAGCATTGGTACTTGCAGGGTCCCTTCTGTGTCTGTATCATCACTCAATTGGAAACTCACTTCCACCCAGCCATCAAAAGGGATCTCTGTGTGATTGGCAGCCAATCCGGTCAATGTTCCTGGCCCCAGGAGCTCCTCAATCGGTCTGACGGTGGTATGTGGTAAGTGTCGTGTTCTCCAGTCCGCATTGATAATACTGGCTTGTGCTCCTGTGTCCCATAAGGCTTCAACTGTAACATCATTGAGCTGACAGTGGACCAGGCACCTTTTTCCAATGACGTTCAAGAGTCCAGGCGGGGTTTGGGACAGTGACTTTTCAACAGAAGTGGTCTCATCTGTGGGAATAATGGGTTGGGTGTTATTTTCTTTACTCCCTTGCTTGCTTCGGACAGTTCTGGATGTCTGTAGCACTTCTGAGCTCGCTTGGGACCCAACGACAGAATGGACTACTGGGGGGTCCAGTTCAGCAGTCCCCTCCCGTTTCCCGATGCCGGCCTCTGTTGTCGACAGCCTCGTGACAGATGTCCATCTTGTCCGCAGCGATAACAGTGCCTGCACGCTTCACCTCTTTGGGCCTCCTGGCATGAACGGCAGCCTTTGGGCCTCCTTTCAGTTCGTAGTTGAGTCACGGGTGGATGAAACTGTGATCTGGTCGCTTCCATTGTCTCTCTGAACACTTTGGTCATTTCCATGACGTTTGCTCTGAGGTCTTCTATCGCTTTGGTAGTGTCGTTGTCTGTCTCTATGCATTGTACCGGTTTCTTCTTTTCTTTACCAGTGATGTCTTTCATCAATGTCTCTTTCCTCTGGCTGTGAGTCTCACTGCTCAGATGTCGCTCAGTGCCACAGACGTGTTCTACTGCTTGAACTTCACTTAGTCTGAGAGGCTTTGGAGTCGCTGCTTTCTTTAACTTTGTTTGTCTCTCGAATTCCAGATTAGCGGCTTCACCAATTTTCTCAATCAGCACTTCATCTGCCACTTTAGTATCACTGAGGTATGGTTTGACTTGGAACTTAACTGCATCATTCAGAAGGCCTGTCTCCACGGAGCGAAGGAACTTTCGTTGAATGAGCTCAGGGCTGAACTGTTCTCCATCCTGCTCATCTCCAGATATCCACAGTAATTTCTCCCTCAGTTCGATGGCTCGGAACAGAAAACTTTGAGCAGACTCCTTGGGTTC